>NW_015622511.1:21390-76940 GCF_000836275.1 Exophiala mesophila
GCTCTGACTCTGGATGTGGTGGCAGTCGTCACATTCTTCCTTGGGGCCATTGTCAGCTTTGCCCTGTCATTCGTCCATCACCTCCTCTCCAACCACAGCCGAAAGGTCATGATTTGGACACAGCAACTAGACCACGTCGGCACGGTGATTTTCATCTGGAGCACAATGGTTTCCTTTCTCTATTTCGCATTCTATTGCGACCGCCAAATACAGGCATACCACGTCGGCGTTGCAACGGCAGTGGCCCTGGTCACGGCGTTGTGTGTGTCTCAGCCAGTATTCAGGGGTCCTGAAAGCCATCACACGCGCACATTAACCTTCCTCGCCCTCAGGCTCTCGGCAACCCTACCGACGATGTCGCTTGATGTTCGTTCCCAGGGAAGGAGTGCCTGTCAGCCCGTCCTCCTGGCATCATATAGGAACCTGATCATCCTGAATGCCATTGGGGGCTTTTTTTACTGCATGCGAATTCCAGAAAGGTTCTGCCAGGATGTTTTTGATATCGTGGGCTCTAGCCACCAGGTCATGCACATGATGGTCGTGGCGGGGGCACTGCTGTATCGGGCAGGATTACTCTCTGCTGGACGAGCCTGGCAAGGAGAGGGTGCCACTGGAGTACCATGTCCCACGGGGTGACAATCTGGCGTCTTAAGGAACGTAGCCCACTCTGTTTCTGGCAGATGGCAATATGGTCCAGGCAAATGTAGCTTGTGAAGGTCGATTGTACTGGGCGATGTAATCGGAGGGTGACTCTACCTCCCATCTCAAACAGGTGTAAAGGTAAAGGGCGTACAAAGGCTTTCCGTCGAGCTTAGGTATGGCAGCTTAGGGTACGGCGGGGAAGATAGCTGTAATCAAGCGCCCATGTTTTCCATGCCTATCAAGACCTCGTAGTCGGACAAATCTCAATCTGGTAAGGGCTGTGGAGAGCGGAGTAGCCAATTAGGGGCCTCTTTTGCGGAGCCTCGTCTGAGCCAGCATAGCCGTACTTGTTGCCCCTTTTTTAGCTGCCCTTTTACGAGCCACTTTGTGCCGCTAACACAACCATTAGACCCGTATCCCAAGAGCCTCTACTGATACTTTGGCCTCTTAATTTATCCTATTCTTATTGAGATGCATATCTGGTTCAGCACTTTATTTTCTGAAGGAAAGCCTAGTGTAGAGTACGACTCTCCAAGTCACTTCCCACCGCGCTAGTTTTAAGGCCGAACTTGACCTTCTCGACCACCTTCTTTGAAAGCAATGGCAATATGCTTTCGTAGCGACCTTCCTTCGTGATCATTGGTATACCTGGTATACACTCGACCCAACCACTATTCTTAGGATCGTCTGAGGCTGTGAGAGATGTGAGACAAGAATAGCACCTAGGGAACCAGAATTGGTCCCTTCGGAACGAAGGAACGCACTTGTCCAACTTGACACGACTTGATTTATATTCCATGATGCTCGGAAGCTGGGAAGATGTGATCAATCTCTACACCTCACGAAATTTACAAATTCCGACATTAAAGAGTGGTCATGCCGTCACCTCCCCGTTCCACCATTTTCTGTTTCGTTCTGCCCATCTTGACAAGAATGGCGACCACGGCAGCCGCACCACTCTGTCCAGACACTATAAACACGGCAGGAGGCGGGATTCCGACCAGCAATGAGTTTCCCATAATGTCAGCGGAAGCGATCAAAGAATTCCAACTGGCTCTCTTTCTCGAAAACCTGGAACTATCCTATCTTCAAAGCGGACTTCAAAATATTTCTACCTGGGGAACGGCGGGCTACCCAAATGACACAACGGAAGTTCTCAGCACAATCGCGGCGGTAAGTTGACCATCCCGGTTCGGTGTCAGTCTAATATTCTGTGCCTTCTATAGCAGGAGGAAGTACACGTTGCAACAATTGCGAGCCTGCTCAACGGCTATGGAGCCCCTGTAATTGCTCCTTGCCAGTATTCCTTCCCGGTGGCGTCCATTGATGAGTTCATCGCCCTTGGCGACATCATCACCTCAGTGGGCATCAGCGCACTTGTCGGGCTGGTCGATCGAGTCTCGTACACTGATCCTGGAATTGTCAATACGGTGTCGTCGATCGTGACAGTCGAGGCCCGCCATAACGCCTTCTTCCGCCATGTGGGTGGCAGGGTCCCTAACCCAGCTCCATTTGACACTGGGATCAGCAGTATCTGGGCATACAATTTGGCTCTTCCGTTTATCGTGCCTGGATCGTGTCCAACGGCACTCCCACTACCAATTCTGCCCACGTTAACGGTGTCAACCCCCACCACGGCTGACAACAGATCTTCAGCAGCCACGGGAATCGCGTCGAACATCGTAACATATGAAAATACCACCATGAACCTCGCTTCCACTGCAAACACTACCGTGGTTCCGTCAGAAATGGCATTCTCGTGGGATCCGATGCAGATGCCATTCGTTTTCACGCAGGGAAAACAGTTGTTTGTCGGCTGGACCAGTCAGCTGAATGTGCCGGTGTATACGGTGTTATCGATCGTTGGTCAAGGCATGGGAGTTGCGGATGTACCACAAGGACTCAATGGGGCGGTGTTTGCAGCGGTAACAAGTCAGTTGCCTGATAATGACTATGACCTGGCCCTCGCAACCTTAGCGGGCCCGGTTGCGTTGTCACTCTCTTAGCTTCATGACAAGTAATTAATCTCGGATATCATGGGTACATAGACTATGGAGTATGAAGGCTAGTTGTCTTTCCGCCACATACGAACGCAGCTTGCAAGCACAGATACCGTACGAAAGCCGCACCCCTTGCAAACATGTTTCAGTGCATCACACATACAGCGAATCGCCTGAGCAGAGGCTAAAGGGCTGTAAGCCGATGGTTCAATTGTGAGGGATGTCTCCTGGTCTTTGCCGAACCCCAGGCGGCGGTAAAAATTCCCCACTATCCATGCATTACTTACATCGAGCCGGCTGAGCTCGGCGGAGTTTTCCCCAGGCAAGCAGGACATCGTCCGGGCAAGTTTGTATCCTGAGCGTCGAGGCTCTGAGGTAAGTCGCGCAGATGGCCCGAAGGAGGAAGGCAGGGAGTTCCGGCTATGCGTTTTTCTTGTATACAGAAGTTATATCCTTCATGGGAATTATGATTATACCCTCGGTAGTGTTTCATCTTCTTCTCGCACATCTAGAGCCTCTTAGTTTATATACGGATGTTTTGTGGTGACGACAAATACCTTTATTTGAGTGTCTATGGATTAATGACCAAAGTTCGACTTGGTCTAGTATACAGTCATCTAGTTACTTTATACTACTATCTATCGTCGTTCTTCGACCATTTATTTATACTCGCAGAGGGCGCTATAATCAATAACCAAGCGGTCACTATCCACTTAGATAGCTGTCAACGGACCAGTTTCCTGTATTCGCCCTCTCTTATTCTGTTATCTTCGTCTAATCCTACGAATCCCTACCCGATTAGACAACGACGGAAGTAGTGGACCGAGAGGCGATAGCTAATTAACGGCGCTATACCCGCGTGTAGCTACATCATGAGTCTTTAACTCAAAATCTAGGCATTAGCCTTAGCTGGCAAAAGCTAACGTATAGTTACGGGCATACAGTAGCTCTACATAACGCCAGAAAGGATAGTCGATAATCGACGTACTAGGCCTTAGCAGCAGACCCTTCAAGCCCCCGGAAGAAGGCTAGCCAGAATTGGCTCTTAAGCCCGGTGGAAAGATACCAAGGACTAATAAGTATACAAACTTCACCGCCGTTCGCGTTCCTCCTCACTAGTAATCTTGCCATGGCTTCGAAATCAGGTTTAAAGAAATCCAAACGGATCATAATTCGTGCGCATAAGCATTAGCACGATGAACATTAGAAGATTACCTAGGAATGGTTCCATTTCGCTGGTTACTCTAGCGCCAATAACGATTACGACTGGACAACAGACCATTACCTACACCTAGGAAGGGTGAATGATCGACGATTTCACCTTATCATCGATGTAGAAAAGAATGAATCTTGTACTCCCTTAAGGGCAGAAGATATACCGCTCGAATTCTATCGCTTAAGAAAGCCGATCGGGAAAGCATGGTGAGTAAAACAGACCTCAAGGGTAGTTACTTACTTAACATATAAGCACAGGAGATTCGAATATATCAGCCCAGAGACTCAACAGGAGGTTTATATGCTAGCTCGGCAGCTCACGAAAACCTTCACACGGGGACAGGATTGACTACACAATGTGCTTCGATTATGCATGAAGCAAGCATCAAAACAGAAGGAAGGGAAGAGTTTCCGGCGAGGAATACTCTCGTCGCCGTTGCCGAATACGATCTCGCGGCTTTGAGGAATTAGGCCATGGGATCGGACAGAAGTATAAAAGTTGACATTCGATCTCATTGCCGTGCGGTATCGCATCAATGCTTTACAATCCGGCTTACCAGCTTCAAAAGGAGAGTTTTCCTTCCTATAGCTTTTGGCGTACGAGGATATTGGTATGGGTATTGAAACTGGAGATCTCCACGAACCTACAACGGGACGCTCCATCTAACCATTCGTCCCTTACCACCCAACCATACAATCCAACTTCCACAGTGTTAGTATATGATGTAGCGCCGAGAATGCTAACTTGTCTATTCACTCGAGCCAACGGGAAAGTAACGATTTTGTATGACGCGAAGTTAGGCGAAGATGTGAACACACGTCGTCATTGCCGTCATCAGCATAGGATAGTCGAAAGGAGAGCGCCCCAGCAGTAGCCGCCGAACGGGCCATGATCGGCCTTGAACTCGGAAGAGAGTTTTTTCGACTTCGAGTAGAGAAGGTAAAGAACGATCGTGAGGAGAAGGTAGCATATGCAACAAAAAAGCCCAAGAACCAATCTTGGTACTATCAGCAACGTCAGACCCTGCAGGAGAGTACCAGCGCCGAAGGGCCAGCTGAACATAGAGGTGAAAAAGACGACGGCGACCACCAGGGCCGTCGCTATGCAGATAATGAAAGGATCCCCGATCCATCCAGGGGTAGACTTTGCAAAGATGCTGCGCAGGTGATCCAAATTTTACACTTGGTCGCTCAGAATATTTGTAACAACCTGGGGTACGATCCTAGATATGTTCACGGGCAATTGATGACATTCGACATGGTCGCTGAATCCCACGCAGCCTTGCTTCGCTAGGAGCTTGGGTCACGGCCGTTGGATCAGGTCCCTTGCACGGAGCGGTACCTGTGTGGGGGCGGCCCTAAACTGTGGAAGAATATATCAGTGATCTCAACATTTTTGAACAGTGAAAGGCCCTCACAGTGAAGGTAATGATACCAGCCTTCATGTCGTCCTTATTGCAAAGCACTTCGAAGCTCAAAACCGTGCAGCAGATTAATGCGGCCGCGAATGCGAGGGAGACACCTTTTTTGAGCCAGAGCTTTTCTCTGAGCATGGTGGTGTAAGTATGAATAATTCAACCTGGGGGACGATGAACACTTTGCCACTGGTGGGCTGCGGATGTCATTTAATGAAGCTCCGTACCTCCCCATCGAGCTCTGCAGTTCTCTTGAGTGACAACGCTATATACCATTCGGATTCAGAAGGGGCCTCATTCCGTGGGGCTCAGCACTGTTCGTCGATGTCTTCAAGTTTTCCACGTTTCACCTTGGCTTCGTTCATAGGACCCGTTATCAGGACGCCGAAGACTCGCGAGTAGTGCGCAGCTAGAGCTGCATGTATGGTAAACGACCTCTGGTTAGGACCCACGAAAAATTGAAATGGATCTGAGCTCAAGATCCTAAGTGTTGCGTAATCAGTACTCTTTCACCTGGTGAACGATCATTTAGCTCACTCCTCGTACGAGACCGAGGCCCCCGAGGGCGACATTATACTGGCGGAAGCAGTTGGGCAAGAAACATAGCAAATATCTCAACAATTGTTGCCGTGGCTAGTGATAGCCACAACGCGGAGTTGAGGTCTGCAAGCCCGTTCAGGCAGGGACGCTCGGATGGGCGAAGTCACATGCCAATGGATTAAGTACCGTTGTTGTGCAAGCGGGGATGGGCGGGAAGCTATCCCCCAACGGCGAACCATCTCGCAGGCAGTTAGGCCAACCTGTGCTATGAATGGGCTACCCCTAACCAAAACCGGGACAGCCCAATCGAAAATTGGGGGATATGCCATTCAAAAATTCGGGACAGCCCACTCGTCCGCCAAGACTCCTTGCGAGGATTCTATTTTTAGTTGTGCGGGCGCCTTTCTTGCTTACCGTGTCGGCGGTGGTGGGGTCACGTGCCGGACATCCAAGATTTTGACAAGATATCGAATTGTTGCTACAAATACGAGGCAATGCCCAAGGGTATTGTCTTACTTGTTATAGTATAGCGCCGGAAAAATGTCCATTGAGCAATCAGAGAGGTCCGTTGGGATTGCATCTACCTGCGCATCCCATGAAATGACCAATCAGGGGACGATCCCGTGAGGCTAAGTCAACTCATATGGGCATTGCCTCGCACCCTTACACCGAAGCGATTCCCATATAGCAAAACGATCTCCTGCCTCAAAGATTAAATGGCCGGTGCACACGCTCTGTACGTATCGGGCGCTGTTTCCGGGTAACGTTGCCAGATCCTCTTCTGAGAGTTTCGCTCATAGAGCTGTGGATTCCTCAGGAATGGTAATCCCTACCGGCTACTCTCATCGAAATTCACCGGCTTATAGGTTCACTATTTGAAAATGAAGAGCTGTCAGGAAATCTTTGCAAAGCTCAACGGAAGCGCAATGATGCATTACCAAGATCCCTTCTTTCTTGATCAGGTACGCACCATATCCCCGACCAGTAATAATCCTTCATGCTGAGGCTGGTGAGACTGAGGCTGAAATCTTTCAGATTGATTGCGGTCAATTCCTTAAGTGATTCTGGGGAAACCCTGGGTACTGGGAGATGCTGATAGACAGTCTTAGATTTGAAATCAAGCAGTCCACAACAATCCATCAGCGGCATTACTCCGTTTGCTCGCCCTTACCACCTTCTTTCCCATACCAAGAATTGTGGTGTGCCGGGTTCGCTTTTGGCCGGCGTGGTCGTTGTGATCCAATCCACCGAGACTTGCCACGTGGCGAACACGAGAAACCTACAATCAACATCTTCGTCCTCGGGAAAAAGGCACCAGCATCGCCGTCATAAGATAACGCAACAGATACCTCTAGGATTTTCAATCCGCCTGCTGATGTTGGTTATACGCCGATCGGAGCGGGCGAGGTGCTCCTCAAGCGATCGCAAGCGGTTCTCCACGCCATCAGGTTCTCGATCGACAGCATCCAACCGATGCGTGTGTTCAGCGGCTCTGTCGTACAGCTGGCGTAGATTTTCACGGTGAGTTTGAACCATATTACTGAGGCTATTTGGAATGTGGTCGATGGTATTGAGACGGTTTTCATGTCCTTGGATTCTTTGGACAATGTTGTCGATATTGTTCTCAAGATCCCCAACCCGCTCACCAAGGTTGTGGGGACTTCGGTCAATTTGGTCGAGGCGGGGTTCAACGAGATTCAGCTTTTGCTTCATGTTCGCGATGTCTTGTTCAAGGACTGTAAGACGTCCTCCATAGCCACGAGTATTCTGGTCGATGTCGTTTAGGCGAGCCTCGATGCTCCGAAGATCGTCGTTATGGTTGTCCAGGTCGCGAACGGTTGAGTCGACACGGCTACCAAGACTTGTAAGGTTCTCGGTGAGAACATTAAGCGCCTGCTGAAGGCTCCTCGTGCGGTCTTTCAGGTCATTCGACCTGCGGTCAAGGTCATTGAGACGAGGACCATAAGCCGCAAAACTGTCTCGCAAAATCCCGAAGTTCTGGTGCAGGTTTCCGAAGCGCTCGTTCAGGCTATTTGGAATGCGATCGATATGATCTAGACGGATGCCTAGATCGGTGGCAATTTGGCTTAGCTTGTTCAAGTCCAGCTCTACCTTATTCAAGCCCTGTGTTAGTCTCCCAGTGTCTTCACGAAAGTCTTCCAGGTGACGATCGAGATCATTGGCGAACGTGGTCAACCTGTGATCTCGATTTAGCTGGTGATACAAACTGAAGATGCGAATAGTCATTGCTAACAAATTTGCCATACCTCCGACTTGATCCTAGTATTTTATTTACGCTATGCTGGGGTTCTCGAGGCACTACGTTTTCTCCCTGATGAAATTTGAGGATTGGAAACGGTGCATCTGAAAACTTTCGGACCTCACCCATGCTCGTCTTGAATTGCGGGCAGTACTGAAAAGGGTTTGACAGCGGGGTACTGCATATCGAGCTTGTGCGTGCTTCGCAACATATACTTCGACGTAATGAGCAATGCTGCGCGATCATGAGATTGGATGGCCCTCCTGTGGCTGGCAAGACAACGAGCAGGCAAACACCCAATCGCAGCTAGTCGAGCGAGCTGGCCGGCCTTGGTGGGCCACATAAGATATAATCTTTTCGCCTGACTATTATCAGCGGTTCAACTTTCAAGTTGAGACTGGAGTAGTAGAGTCTTGCTCCCACCGTCTGCTTATCAAGCGCCCATTATGGTATGGCTATGTGTAAGGAGAATAGTATGAGAGCTGCTGTTAGTAGTAGTTATGATCGATCTTCGAACGATTCCTCCCTTTGATGCCGACGGCCCGTCCCGGGATCTTATCCTGCCTTGCCCGCTACCGAATTGGAGGAGGATCGCCTTTAACGAGGCGGGGACATCAATGGGACCTCCATCAAGGCACTAGCTGCAGATCCCGTGTCCGTCGTTGCACGACTCTCCGCTACAGACCTCCTACACGCCTAAATCTATTGCCATTGTCGTAACACGCGAAGAGTTTACTTTACCTGCTCCCGGTATATAACATACCTTCTTCTCTACCCTTCCACTACAACTTTCTCAATCATTATTGCTTCGTTCAACCCGCAGAATGACAATGGGTCCTGTGGCCCCGGGGGCACAACTCAGCCAAAATCACTGGTCGATCTATCTTATCGTGAAGGGAGGCGGGTCTGTGCGACTTAACATGGAAACCAATCCAGCTCCTGGCAAGGTTGAAGGTATCTTCAACGTAACCCGCCATCAGTACGAGTTAACAACCAGCCGTGGCCGCCATTGGGATTTTCCAACTACAACAAACAACGTCACCGTTGGAAAAATTCTCCGTCTAATTGGAGACAAAAGACGAAATCGCTACCGGATGACTCCAACGGGCGTTAGGTGTCGACATTGGGTGCATGTAATCTTTCTCCGGGGCTGGTAATCGCTGAACTTTCTAGATTGACCATCATCAACGATCTTGAGGAAGCCGGCTACATTGCTGAGAATGCAGCTAGGACATTAACTCAAGTCATTCGGTTCAACTATTCCCGAAACCAACAGCCTGTTTCCCTTCCAATGTTGGCCGGATCGTTCTATTGACTTTGCTCCTCCGGTGTTATAAGTATACAAACGTCAGTAATGTGGGTTGCTGAAACGGGAGGAGGGACAGCTATTCCAGATAGGTCTTGGCATGTTCAACTGATTACACTGAAGTTGTGTGATTACGGGAAAGGTGGTAGGTGCCAAGCTTTTGTAATAGGTCGAGGTGCTTCGTTACTAGGTATAAGGAATACAGTCTGACGGCCCCCCCCGTAGCTTTCTCAAAGACCATGGCCTTCGAACAATTATAGTAGCGATAGTTATTATCACGTGGCTACTTACACCAGATTTTGTTGTGATGTCATGAGCGAGACGCCCAGCACAAGACACGCATGTACTCCACCGTATTACGCTATCCTGCTCTGTGGAGCCCTGTACGGACCCATGGCGCCTCGGCAATACATATCATCACCACTGCCCTCTCCATATTTCTGTCACGCTTGAACAAATTTCCTGCACTATCACAATAGTGTCGACACGTCCCAACTTCGGTGTCCACTAAATGAAAGACCTACCATCAAAACATGGACATCAATTACAGTAACCCAAAATCACAAGGAGTCATCATACAACTATGTGCACAGGCACGCGAGAATAGAGTTAACGTTATAAGTCCTTCTAATGCCATCAACCTTGTGGTCAGGTTGACAAACACACTTGCCGTTAAATTCGGAATTGGTGTCACGGCAGCCGAAGCTGATGCATTGAAATTCGCATCCCAAAGACTCGATCCAGCAGTTGTCAAAGTACCATCTGTTGTACAATTCTTCACGAGGCCTTCAGATGAGCTGTGGACGACTGGGTATCTTGTAATGGATTTTATCGAAGGAACCACACTCGATCAGCTGCCTCTGGATGACTATCTACAGCTGACAGACCGGATCACGCAAGTTATTCAACACATTCACAGCTTTCGCAGCAGTCGTCCTGGCCCACTCGATGGCAGTCCTTCTCGAGGCTTGCTATGGTCTGAGTATAACTCGGGACAGAGTTTTAACTCGCGCAAAGATCTACAGAAGTATCTAGATACGAGGCTAGCACATCTCCAGGGAGAGGTCACCATAGATGTGTCGGATATGGCTTTATCCTTGTGTCATCTAGATATCGCTCCAAGGAACATCATCCTGAGCACAGATCGCTCGATTTATCTTTTGGACTGGGGTTGCGCAGGCTTTTACCCTCCTGTCTTCGAAACATGGGCCATTCAGTTGGAGGCCTTTGTCCGGGGGCACCCATTCATGAAGGCTCTGGGGTCAGAATTGTTCAGTCGTTCTTCTTTCCTTGAAATGGCGCAAGTTGAGGCGCTTATGCATGTGTACAGGGCAAACCAGTCGATCGCCTTGTAAGTCATCGAATTGGATTCCGGTCGGTTATACTAATCGGATCATTAGCCCTAATCCTAATGTGCAGAGAGAGATGGAATACTTTATGCGAGCAGCGCTGGGTGATGCGTGGAACAAAACAGACCAAGAACTTGTGGGCGAATCCTCCTAATTCCTAGATGGCCAGGATGCGAATGTGATAGGTAGGAGAAAGGCGGAGGGGGTGGACAGATCCGCAGTAGAGGATTCAAGACACCAACGTCCCCGGACCATGTCCAATTTGTACGGGCGAAACCACTTCGAATTCTTCAAGTGGTTCAGGTTGATTGACGCCGCCAAGTACCCCAGCCCACATCAACACAGCGCGTGCGAGCATAATTGCTTGCAGACTCGTTCAGTCGTTCAAACTCGCTAATATGGAATCAGCCAACATGGGAATTGAATAATATGTCACATCAACTTTCGGGGCAGTTTTGCAATGCATGTCGAGGATGATGTGCATCTTTGGGGTTTCATTCGGCCCCATCAAATGAGAATAATTATCGTCGGTGGGAGGTTGAAGTAGTCGAAATATTGGGCAATTATAGATGCTTCTTCGAGCAAATACTTTTCGATGACTGATGCCTGTGGTAGTGTCCCAAGATATAGCTTCCAGACATCGCCGGAACTTGTTTGGATAGGTGGGTTCTCGCCCTCCGGTTGGCTCCAACCACTCGGGCAGGCAAGTGTGACAGAAGCCGTGGCCGCACCTAGTCCATATCCTCGGGCCGCTCCATGCAGATGCCACACAAAAGCACCTGGACACTTGCCGGCTTATCAAGTGCGTCTTTGAGCTCGCGCGTCAAGTCTCTGTTTCGTTTTCGAAGCTTGCCATTCTCGGCTCTGATCTTCCGAAGTTCTTCGGCTTTCTCGGAAACTTGCCGACGCAAGGTAGTTTGGTGGCGGTCTTCCAGTTTGTGCCGTTCAATGTCATCCACCTTGAGTTGCTCAATCTCAAATCGTGTCGCATCCAGCTTGGCCTCCAGGTACTTTGCACGGTCTCTGGCCTGAGCATTACTTTTCCGTGCGGTCAATGTTGCAGTAATTATATCCGCATACTCGAGGTCGCAAATCATTGTTCGTTCCTGAGACATCGTGCAGCGTGCAGCGTTCGTTGAATTGACCAGGTGGAGGTGTTTGACTTGATGGTGTAGAAGTCGTCGAGTCGAAAGAGTTGGAACGGTCAGAGCGAAGAAAGGGAAAGGCGGAAGAACTTATAGCTCTCTTGCAGGGCTCGCGACGCTCACGGAGCCCGCCAGTCTTGGGGTCATGCAGGTCGCACTTGCCCTCTGCGCAGTCGTCGCATAGCCTGCACATGCCGACTTTTAGCGTCGACGCGCACCATCGGCGTCCGCAGAAGGGCAAACGACTGGTCTCAGTTCGAGCTTCTTCGGGCGCAAGCTCTGGCCGGCGGCCTCACAACCACGGCCGACTCCCCCAGGCATGAGGTTCTCGTGCATTCAGCGTCGCTCGTCTGGTCTGCGCCCCTGCCGACCTGCGTTAATGAGGACACTGCCCACAATCTTCCAGGTTCCCTGGCCTGGAAAGCGTTTGTGTGAGACATCGTGCTCCATGAGCGCCTGAAGGCCATTCGCGGTCGTGACAGGTCGAACGACGATGATAAACCAAAGATCGCGAGGGGATAACGCTCCGTCGCCATGGGCCGGCTGAGGCGCTCTCTCCTTGAAGGGGTCCCATTCGCCCTTTGGCTGCGTTTCCAAAAGGTAGGCTTGGTGCCTTGAAAGCACAAAAAGAGTGGACGTCGAAGCGGACAGAAACGAAGCTCGCCATCATCTTGTCTCGCCTTCGTTGAGTGGGCCAAAGCAGCAGGGTCGGCACGAGCTACGCGGACGCTCGCATGAGGGTGAAGCCGTGATGACGCGCGCTGTTAGGCTACTCTGAGAGTTGGACTGCTGTCTTTGGCGTGAGATCTCGTGACCCGGATCTCATTCTGTCATTCATGACCAGTACTTGGTCATAGGACGTGGACAGGCTCGTAGTGAGACCACCTCCGTTGGGATGACCGCAGGTCAAGGGGCCCGGCGCCGAGAAGCCGTGCTTTGCTCATTACCATACACTGAGTCCTGGATCAACTAGGCACTCAGAGCCTGAGCAGGTAGCGATAAGGTTTGGACAAAAGGGGGTGAGGCAGTGTACCGGCAGAACTCATCACACTGCCCGTGGACGCGAAGACGGGAAGCCCTGCTTTTGCGGGAACTGGGCGCGCGTGTTGGCACAACATCCAACTTGCAAAAGCCCAGTCTGGCGGACATTGGCATTGGACCGTGGCGAACTTTCGCACGTTACCGCCCCGTGACTTAGACGCGGGGACTTGATCCGGGCATCAAGCGGCACCGGTACGGCCATTTTAGGCCCTTGCCGCCACTATTCTCTACATCTGCCCTGGGCAGCGGTTCAAAGCCCTTCAGACCAGAGACTGAGGCAATGACGCCAATAATTGTTTCGCCCCGAAACATTCGCCGAAGGGTCGGCATTACCAGCGAAAACACCGCTGGAATACTGTCGTACGGGATGTGAACAGCCGAGTCGCGGATATGCTGCCACAATTCGCGCTCGCTGTTACAGTACAGTACTGTGTTGTACTGCACAAAATGAAGTTTGGTGCGTGGGCCGCCGAGTGTAGACGTTGCTGGTCTCAGGAGGGCCCGAGGACCCTTCGCCGATCTTCAGAAAAGCGCTTCTCGGTGGTTTCAAGAAACTTTGCTTGACTAGGTAGTGTTCTGGTGTGCGCAATCCTTTGATCAGAACTTTGTTCTCCCGCTGTCTAGTCTGCTTAACCTTGACAATGCCACCTTGACTTCTTTATCTGAATGTCCTATTCTTTTCGTCATCCGCCGGATTCTTGATGATAGACGTTCATTCTCCCTCGCCACGACCTCTTCTCGTTTCTGTGTCGTTAATAATTGTCCTTCCAGCTCTCCGACTCTCGTTTCAGCCTTTTCCCGCGCTATGCACTCGATGTCAATCCTGTTAGTGGTTAAAGAGAGTTCATTAATCAATCTCTTATTCTCCGCGCGTAGCTGATCGATCTCTTTTGCGCGACAGTTTGAGGTCTGGGGCAGATCATCCGAAGGCGCTACTCCTTTGATCGACAAGCCAACTTCTCGGCAAAGCTCCATATATGCACCAATAGAATGTTTACTTATTTGCTTCGTGAATAGGTGCTCCCTCTCTGGCTCGCGTGCCCACGTATACCCGTCTTCCGGGCGGGGGATAAGCCGAACGTGTGATGCCTGTACTGAAATACCTAGCTGTAACCCTTAGGCGAATTAGCGGTATGCGTAGGCATTTTGGGTTTGAACCTACGTAGGTGATCGGCCAGGGCTTGTCGGCACCTACAGCGCCATTCGGCCCGTTGCACATTAGCATGTCTTTCGGGGTGGATCTCCATTCTATGCAACAGAAGACACGTTTTATTCTTGACTGAACTTGAATTATATCACGCTGAGTTGATCTTGCTGAGACTTTGGCTCCTGTATAATCAGGTTCGCCGGCTATCTCGACCGAATTGAAGTATTACTTCGGGACCTAAAGAGGCCCCTTAGCGGGTGAGTCCAAATTTAGGCTGCTATTTTCGCCGAAGAGCCCTATGCGCGGGATGAAGATATATTGAACTTTACCACCCATTGTCCACCCACTCGGGATTTCTTGCCCGAGATCGAATACAATAGGAAGTGGGGTCAAATCTTCTGGACCGCGGGTTATGCTAGAGTCTTCACTGACCTGTAAATAGAATCGTGATCAGTTTGGTCTTGCCCGGGCAGGAGCAAGGACGTAAAGCTGGTCCTGAAAACGTCGAACATATTCCATTACCTTCCCCAAGCTCTTTGTTTTAAATGTACTGAGAACGGGTATTGTAGACCTTACGCCGGAATTCCTCAGCGTCTGTGTAGCATGCACCACATCATTGAAGCCACGAACAGTGACCAGCAAATTCTGAATAGCCTCAAGTCAATTTTCCACAGACGGACCTTGTACATTCGCGCCGCGTGTCGTGAACCTTGAAGAGCACTAATGACGATCCACCCGGCTAAAATTGCCCGGTGGGCGGGGGTGCCCCAAGAAGTGGTGCCCCTATACCTTTGGCCCAGCTTTGGTCCCAATCTTGTTCCATCTTGGTGTGTCCCGGGACGGGTCGGGACCGAATTGCTGACTTTGGTGTGTCGGCCCCCCGGGGAACGTGGGCAACTGTGTACCTGGGAAGTTTCCCTCTCAAGCGGCCTCTCCATTACGTGGGAATTGTGCCGATCTCGTACATCATCGTTCTGTCGTTTGGAGGGTACTCAACGAACCACTTACGCACCGGACCCGTTGCTTCTGACATGGCCATCGAGGGTCTGCGCGCGATTCACTATCAAGGGATCTTACACGGTGACATCGCGCGGCGTAACATGCTGTGGAACCCTGCCACGCAACGACTGATCTGGCATGACTTTAAATCTGCGAAGATCATTCGACCCCGGCCCCTAACCGAGCGTTCCGTCAACCAGCCTCCGTAACGTCAGGCCTCGGCAAGAGAAGGACAACCTCAATTCTGGCCCTGTGTGAGGCCGAAGTTTCGAAGGCGTTAGCGGAATTCCGGCCATCAAAGCCCCTTATGAGCGAGATTCATCTGCTTTCAGAGTCTGTTCATCCCATTGGAGGAAGGGGCGATTCTGACCCATCCCTTCATCGTCTAGACACAGTTCAGCGGCGGATATGACGCTCCTCTCATGGCATATACTGCGAGGCTTCCATGTACAACCACCACCGCCTCAGTCAGTCTCAATTACATGCGCCCAGGAGCTGTTCAAACGATCGCCGGGTCTCACGGACTGTACACATCTTCTTTACGAGCTCTCTCGTCATTCAGGATTTCACGACCAACATCAAACCCTCGTATCTCTTCATTCCGTCTTCGAAAGTGCTCTCCAACCGTGCGCTCCGTGGGGCAAAGACTATTTTGTTCGCTTCTAGCGATGCCGCCACCCAATCCTTTTCGACAAGATTACTCTCCAGCGTCCAGCAACTTTTCCACCATATCGAATATTGGATCTGGGCTCCAGATTCACGTTTGTCGAGGACGCCATACACATGTGAAGATAGACTGCCCTGACCGGCATTCGGCCTGACAACATCGTGAATGTGGGTCAAGCTTGTGTATTTCTCTCAAAGACGAAATTTGTCTGGCGATTCAAACAGGGAACGGGTAGGCACAACCATTTCGAAAGTTCAGGAATCTGACCAGACGCGCATGACTCGCAAAGGCTTGTTTACATAGTAGCAGGCCACCTTAGGTCTGCCGTCCAAAGACTTGTGCGAATGGAGGCTGGCCTAGTCAGCTTTGCTCTCTGTGTCACGTTCAGACTCAGCCAAATGTGAGAGTGCTGATATGGTCCGCAAGGGTCTCAGCGTCTGGTTTAAATGTCCTTTCGAGGCAATCTTCGGGATCGAGCAAACCTCAGGAAAGCGTCGCTTTGCGCTTTACAGTTGTGGAGATAGGATCCGTGAAACTCAGGTTCATGTCCCGGATGAACATAACCAAGATTGTGTGTAAACGTTGTGCGGTAGGCCTATTCAAGCTGGTAGCGTGATCGGCAAGCAATATAGGCGAATACATTCCCGGGGCCGGCGGGTTATCCAGGGTGCTAGTGGTACCTATTTGCCATAGCTTCGTCACCTAATTCAAAGTGGTTATGCGTTTCCTGACGGATAGCAGTCTTTGTTGTCTAGTGAATCATACTTTAGCAAGAAAATCCCCGCATCGCAGAGGAGACAGGATATGTCATTGTCCAGCGCTGTATATGACGCTGTCTGGACTGAAAGACGACATGCGAAAGAAGTGATTATGCTGATCATATAGTTTTAAAAAAGCCGACAAAGACATTCAATTCAGTAATGGGAGTACAGCTAAAGCCGTTCTGGATGACGTAGCCTTTTCATGTGTATCTATGACGTCATTCAGATTTGCCTTTGGGATTAGCTCTGATGCTCCTGGAAACAATCATCAGCGTCATTTCTTGTTAATTGATACCATGAATATGTAACTGGTCAGAGGCAATAAGTTTCTACTTGCGCTTTCGATTTCGGTATCATCGCCGCTCCTCGCATGCCAACAACATATGAAGATGGGAAAATTGCCAAAGCCTAGATTAGTACGCCTTAAAGATGAAGAAAGTGACAGGCGAAGAACTCCTCGAGCGTAAGTGTCTCCATAATTGACCAGCATGGCTATATGTTTTAAGCTACAGTTCTACGGTGAAGAATAATGCTAACGTGAATCCGTTACAGTTGCGATCGATGCAAGTTAAAAAAGGCTAAGGAATGTTTTCGTAAAGTATTATAATCTATGAGAATGTTACTAACTAGAAGAAAGTGTGACGGCAATTACAGATGTCAAACTTGCCTACTCAATGATAGTGCATGTACGTATACGGCAAAAAGAAGTCGTGATGTTCGAAAGCTGTATGGTAGCCTATGAACCTCAATTGTTCACCATCGTGACGTTTCTCCACTAATACCTCAAATCCTCCAGCTACTGTCAGATGCAAGATCTGACTGATGAGGCTATTCAACGACTATACTGGGCTTGTCGAAGAGGACAGTGCTTTCCCGGAAGAGTGTCCGACGAATCACTCACAGAGATCTCGACCATTTCCATCCTCAAGGAATTGGGGCTTGTAGAGGCCGACTTCGAAGGATTTTCAAACTATTTAACACCACAGCCTCAGTCGTCGGGAACTTACAGCTCAAGCTTCCAACCATCGGAACAGCAACATCAGCATCACACTGCAGTTCCAACTTCAGTCCAAACTGCTAACACTTCACAAGAACCGAAAATATTGTGTACGAAGTGTCCTCTACGAAAGGTAATTCATCAGTCCTGAGGGAGTGTCGCTTTAAACCCAGTTCAACAGCATTACTTATAGTTACTAAACAACGTATTCTGAGCTCAGGAACCGAAAGAATTGAACACAAAAGAGCAATTTACACATCCCGTCCACTCGCGCATGCTCACACCGTCCTCACAGAAAACAGCCTCACAAACATCACCATCAGCAGCATCACCTTCATTTTCGCCATCGTCACAACAACAACAATGGGGCACGAAGAGCAGCGAAGTACCAGGCAATCAATATTCAGACCTGGACACGTACCACCGGAATCCCATCGATAACTACCTCAACATTAATGCTTGTTCAAATGATAGGACAGCTTACATAGAGTCCATGAACATATGGCCCCAAGCCTATCTGGAAAACTTTAGAAGGTGTGAGACGGGATGTTTTTCCGAGTGCCTAACAGAGCCTCATCTGACTTCAGAATGTGGTGGAGTAATGCGGGATGCTTACCTCTTGCCTTCGCCTGGGACTCTCAACTCGGCTTATCGGGATGTGTCTACTGCGAACCTAGGATGCGAATTTCCTTTGAATGCAAATTTGAAGGATTCTCGTCAAGATGATGCCTGAGAGCCATGTTACTGTACGGCTGGGGCCAGAAGTGGAGTATCCTACCGTGGGAGAACAACAGCCAGCCAATACCTGTCCATGTGGTGTGTTCGGAACCATGGTTAAATGGCGCTTGCCAGGACAGTACAGTCTTGATGGGGTGAAAACCGGTTTGGCATGAGTTTGTGTTAGTATCTGAGGAAATATATTCTGTCAGGCAAGCAGGAGGTATCATGGCCAACTGTAAAACTACTGTCAAAAAGGTATTGATCTTAATGTTATTGATTAGATGCTCCCATCGGACTAAACTATTCATGGCGTAGTTTGTCTCCACCGAAATTGAAAGAACAAGCAAAAATTAGATAGTATGCGTGAGGCGGTTTTGAAATCTGCTCAGTATAGCCCGAAATGTCATAGTTTGTTCTAACCTATTGACCAATGATCAACATGTCACGATTCGTTCCACAGCAGTGTCACGTGTCGCAAGGGTTTGCCTTGGAAGAGGGCAAGTATCACAGAGAGGTCTTGGGGAGAATGTAGTACAGAGCGAGTCGATGTACTGAACGAATCATCCGTATCCTAAAACGTAGGGGTAGGATAATGAACGAAGTTGACTACATCCTAAGACTATGAAATGACTGCTAATATATAGTAATGAGCGTGCCCACGAAACCTTTGATGCTCCGTGGTGATCTGTTGCTCTGTCAAACAGATCCATACAGATCCCAGATCACCTTTGGCGTCACGTGATCCCAAGTTGTGTTTGATATCACCGGTCGGCACAGCTTCCCTTTTCCCGTACCAACGTGACCATCCTGGCCGCACGCTGGTGGCTGATCCGTAACACAACGGCGGTTCAAATTCCTCAGTTATGTGAGGTTCGAAAAGTAGCTGTAAAGACTGCTTGTGAATAATACAAAAATTCGAGATCGTGCTGTACAAAACCGATAATACCGAAATGGTTCACTTTCTTTTTACTAACTCCGCTAACCTACTTTCATCATTCGATGCCTAAAGATTTTCCTGTAAGATTTCATGCACCTTACAGTATAGGAAGTAGATTGATTAACTCTAACTAGCCGCTCATCAATCCGTAATAGAATTTCCAGTCTTACACTTACTATACGACTTTACTGTATGATGAAATACTAGAGGATGAGTGTAGCAGTCAAGTAGAGGAAAATTGGGCCTCCACCTTCGAGAAGGTACTTAAGCCAGAGTGCTGCTCGTGTGGTACAGTAGACTAAATTACAATACCATATTAAGTAAAGTGTGTCATCACTGATAAGTAGTCCCTTATTTGGTGTTCGTCACTCCGGAACTGTTTTCCGTAAATCACCCGGTAAGACAACAAGATTTCCTAATCAAGCAGGTTAAGCTTCTACAAAGGGAATTTCTACGCAAAGTCCACGATCCAGCAATGAACTGACATTTCCGGCTGGGAGGCATGGCTAATCAGGAGGGGCAGAGAGCTGATCTTATAGTACCGAGGCCAACACCCGACGATTGTTCTGAAACTGCTTTATCATTACAAGTCGTGGCTCTTTCGTACTGCTCGATACAGAGATCCTCAATGGTCCTTGGACAGTCTGGTGAATTCTGAGCCAACCCTATTGCAAAGCGGCCCTAATTGGTGCACACCCCACTTAATTAACAAAGGCTCCTTGCTAGTTGGACAGGACGGCCATTTCGCACAGCTGTATACAGTAATATTCTAGGCATATGGAGGCTAGATGTTTCTGGCACCCTCTGCGCTGTGATCCGGTGGGCTTTGCAGCGAATAGCGGCGGTCTATGACGCTTCCATTGGACGTACACTTAGAACAAGGACGTGTACGAGCAGAGGGTCGCAGTCCGTCCAGTTGTGGGCATTTATGTATAGTTTGCTCGCGGATTGACAACATCATTCGTGGCGGCGTATTCTCCCAGTCAATTCAGGGAAGGCATTCAGAGCCTCACGACTAATGCTCCAGTTATCGTGTTCGAGAAGATGCTCGATGAATTTGGGTGTCAGCTGTCTCATATTCTTCACCGGGTCATGCATAACGGCTGTGTTGAGATCATGTGGCCAATTGAGCGACCAATTCGAGTTCTTCAGTATTGAGAGCCAATCTCGCATATGGTGTATCAGGGCATCTCGTAGTGGACCTCTGCTTGGATGAATCAGCTTTGAATGGTCATTCATAGAGCGTTCAAAAAATAGTAATTTGGAGATCAACGACCCGTCGTTCGCCGACGCATTACAGAGAAAGGTGGAATGACTTTCAACTATATTGAGATAGGTAGCGACTGATAATCGTCTAAATACACTCGACTTGACTTGACTTGACTTGAATCAATTTGCCCTGGTCTCTCTCTCCGTGGGGAGTGATATGCTGGGCTACTACTGTGCTAAACTACCCTATGATCCCTACTGAGTATGAAACTATACTACATGCGCGATCTTTCAGCCTCGTTGGGGCCTGTCGTGATCCCTTGGCCGCACTGGCGGAGCTCGTGATTTGAACCTTCCGGAAGCTTCCGCAAATTCGAGCACGGCGTTGATTATTTTCCATTTGATCCCGCCATTGCCTACTTTACCCTGCCCGTTTCGAGGAGTTCCTCCGAGCATGCTTGCGGTGCACCCAAGTGTACCCCCTACCTGAGCTCGTAGTTCTTGTCTTGCTTGCCAGAGCCTCGGGCAATCCATCAGCACATGGACTACCGTTTCGATCACCCCACACACGCAGCGGTCGTCATCAGTGAATTTAAATCGTCGGCTGTGAGGTGCGAGCCAGGAGTGTCCCGTCCGCATTTGGATCATGAGGTAGGTTCGATGTCGAGTGAGCTGCCTGTAAAGGCGGAAAGCCCGCCTGGCTGGGAGACCTTCGTCGATTCTTTTCAAATGTTGGCCTTTTTGGCTGGCTTTCCATTCTTCTTGCCATTCCTTTTGAATATTTTTGCGTGCGGTTCGTTTGGATGTTGATACAAGACGACCAAAGCGGTGTTGCTTTTCAGACGTGACTGCTTGCTTTGCGAGCCGGTCGGCCCATTCGTTCCCTTCGATACCTGAATGGCCTGGGATCCAGTGTAACCGGAATTTTATTCGTCGATCTCGAAATGTCGAAATTCGATCCAGGATACGATGGACTATAGCTTGGCCTGGTTTGTTGGATGGGTTGGCGATCGCTTCAATCGCCGACTGACTGTCGCTAACAATAGTATAGTTCTTGTCTCTCCGTCTGTTGACTCTTTCTTGATAGATGGCTTCGACTGCATGGTAGATCGCGATCAACTCGGCGGCGTGCACCGTCCAATCACTGGCTGGTCCAATTCCGATTTGCCACGTTCGCTGTGGTCTCCCTCCCCGGTCCACCATTACCACCGCGGCGCCGAGTTTCGAGTGTTTCTCTGAGGCGTCTGTATAGATGACCGCTTCTGAATCTTCGATCAATTCAGCTACCATGTCAAGTGCCTGTGACCTGTCTGGGTTGATGGTGATCTCGACTGACTCCGACTTGCTCCATGGTGGAAGCGGGGTTGGATCGATGGTCTCCAACGACTCGAGTTCCCCACTGTCCAGCGATTTGGTGGCCTCTTAGCCATGCTTGATCGATCGCATTTGCTAGGACCAGGAGGGCTTGCTCTGTTGTTCGGCCTGGACGGCCCCCGAACTGAGTGTCCGGGAGCAGTTCATACTTTTCCGCATAGTAGGAGAGGCGTCGGGCAACCACCGCTTCCAGCAGCTTGCCTAGGGTGTTCAAAAGTGAAATAGAGCGGTATGCCGCAGCAGATGTGTAGTCTGATTTGCCTGGTTTCCTCAGAACCACTATTTTAGCCATTTTCCATTGCCGAGGGTAGTAACCAAGGTCGATGGACGCTGTGAAGATGCTGGTCACGATCGATGATATGTAGGGCCAGATCTGGAACCATACCAACATCGGAATGCCATCCTCCCCAGGTGCAGTCCGCTTCTTCATTCGTTGGAGTGTCTTCGTGATTTCTTGTTCTGTGACTGGTTCCCATGGGATCTCCTTCGGGGGAACGATGCACTCGGGTTGCGGTTGCCTGGTGGGTGGAAAGAAGGTCTCCAATAGTACGCGTGCCTTGTCATGGTTGTCCGTCACTTCGTGGTCGCCCACTCGGAGTGGCGGCAGGTTTGCGAAAGCGTCGTTCTTTTTCATGTATGGCGTGGCTCGCCACACTGTCTGCGAGGTGGCTTGGTCGAGGAAGTCTTTCCAATCTGCTGCCTTGACTTTCTCGAGTTGACGAGTCCAATTTCGTCGTTTGATCCGCCATGCTTTGTGCAGCTCTGCTGTCCAAGGATGATGGCGACCATTCCTAGCACAGCTGCGCTGATACTTCCTGCGAGATTTGTTCACTTCTCTCAGTTGTGTTTTGAGTTCTGGGGTAAACCATCTCTTTGAGTATGGGCTGGGTTTCGCCATCGGGATGTGTTTGCTGATGGCGGCGGTTGTTCTGTCGATGAGGATCTTTACGGCTTGATCCAACTCTTCTGCCGTTTGAATCTTCGGAAGACCCGCCAGGTGTGAATGGATCATATCCCCGATTTTGGCCCATTCCGCGCGTTTGTATGCTCGGCGTGGAATGGTTTCTGCTCGTTGTTCTACCTGAATGTCCCATTCCGAGTACGTGGCGCAGTGGTCGGATGCGAAATTGTCTTTGTACAGTTCACATTTTACCATCGAATCAGGTGTATTTGTGAGCGTCAGGTCGATGGTTGACCTCTGGCCCGGTCGACTGAGTGACCAATATGTCGGAGTGCCGCTG
The DNA here is from genome assembly GCF_000836275.1 of Exophiala mesophila. Classification (NCBI taxonomy): domain Eukaryota; kingdom Fungi; phylum Ascomycota; class Eurotiomycetes; order Chaetothyriales; family Herpotrichiellaceae; genus Exophiala; species Exophiala mesophila. The sequence continues at coordinate 44,356 of NW_015622511.1, forward strand.
GGAAGGCACGAAAACAGTCCTTGGGCGTGGATGAAGTTAACGAGTTCTTCGGCATGTGCCATGACACTAGCGTACACGTATGAGCTGCTCCAAGCTGGGTGATGGCGGTTGAAGTCCCCAGCTATGATTATGCTGGTTGGGGTTGTTCGGTTTCGCGTCTGTTCTTCGATTGTTACCTCGATCTCGTTCAGCGTGGCCTGCATGCTCTGTATTTCGTGGACATGATGCAGGTCAATGGGTTCTATGTAGACCGAGAACACCAGTATCTGTCTTTCTCCGTTCCAGATCTTAATGGCCGTGACGTCTGGATGATTACACGCGATTTGGCGGTGTGCCGAGGTAGAGATTCTTTTGTTGACGTAGATGAGGCTACGTTTCCGGAAATTGTCGTCCTGATGTATTGGTTGATATGTGTACCAGAGGCGGTGGTTCACATACGTCTGGTACGAAGTGATGGAGGGCTCTTGTATTAGCAGCACGTCGAGGTCCTGTGTTGCTTGGTCGTTGACGAGCGCCTCCATACCGGCGCGCGACTTCATGATGTTCAACTGCAGTATTTTCAAACTGTTCTGATTCATTGGGAACGATTTGCTTGGGTAAGCCCATTCTCTTCGCTGATTCTGGTGTGTTCCGGTACCTGGCGGTTGCTGTCCCTGCCTCCTTCATCGGGCGGGCAGTCTCGTCGCTCATGATCGCAATTGCAAGCGTGACATCCTCTAGACTTTGGACAGTCCCACTGGAAGTGTCCTGGTTCGTGGCAGTTGTAACACTTCTTCCTTTCAGGGTCATAGGCCGCCACCCCCATGTGTCGTTGACCATAAACTAGTCCATGTGTAATAGCTTCTTGTGCCGCAGCTTTGGTGTCAAACCATATTCCGAGAGTCGCATGGTAGCCGAGGGACTTGCCCTTTGCAATGAGCCATGTGGCTTCGTCGATGTGGGCGCTCCTGGCCTGCATCTCGTTTTCCTCCATGAGTTGGCGAATGAATCCGTGTTCGTTATCTGGTAGCGTAATGCCTTCTGTAGGAGACCGATGTACAACCACTGGGTATCGTGGTTTGACCAGTTTGGTATTGTTGCCGAGTTCCTGCAGCCATTCTGTGTGTGCTTTTGCCGTCGCTGCTGATTGTTCATCCTTGCAGCGCACCACATATCCCGTGCGAGTTGTGTTTACTCCTACCACTCCGACGTCTTTTGTCTTGTCTGTCTTGAGAAAGGCTTGTCTGATGAGGCCAATGGCTCTTCCGATGGGGAGGTTTCTAGTCAGGGTTTCTCCGTTCACTTCGTCCTCGGTTCGGTTGGCCTTGGTGCTGATGCGCAGGCATTGAGGTTCTTTTGTCGTTTGGGGGTAGTTGGTCAGCGCGGTGGGTCCTGTGTGGGCTTGAGTTGCACTGTCGCCGTTCACCACTGACGCCCAGGAGCGTGGTGGAGTGAGGGAGGAAGTGGCCCGTTCGAGTTTGGATTCGAGAGATCGAACCGTGCCCTGGAGTTCGCCATTTTGGTTTTTCAACTCTTCCAACTCCTCCTGTATGTCGCGGAGGGTGTTATTCTGACTTGCGATGGTTTCCTTCAAGTCCGAAATGACATTCACAAGCTCTTCTAGAGTGGTTCCCCTGGCTTCCTGCAGACCTCTGCGTTGGGGAGACCAGGTCTCATTAACGTCTGCAATCACCGAAATCGTCTCCGGGTCCGAGTCATTCTCAGCGATCAGTTGGGATGCTTTTGCGCTGGGTTTCCTGACTCTTCCCGAGGGAGCTCGTCGTGGTGTCGCTGGAGCTGCTGGTGTTCTGCGTGTGGTTGGCATTGTCCAATCGGGCGTAGCCGACGCTAAGGCGCGTCAAACGCGTCAGGTTCTGGGACCCCCCGAGACGCGTCTGATGGGCTTTCGTGCTCTTTTCCTTAGAGTGTATCGTATAAATTTCGTTCAGGCGTACCCTCTAGTTTTGCTAACGCAGCTCAGTTGTTTTCCAGTCGTCAATGTCGGTCCCGAAACTGGCCTCCCCATTAAGACACACTATAACATTCTTTCTCCAATAGCTAAATAATAAGTGGCCTTGATCTAGCCCGAAATGTTATAGTTTCTCCTAATGTATTGACTAATGGTTAACGGCGGTTTACATCCCTCAGTTACGTGAGGTTCGAAAGATAGTTATAAAGACTGTTTACTAATAATACAAAAATCGAGATCGTGGTGTACTATACAAAACCAATACTGTGCAGTATCACCGATGTAGCTCACTTTCTTTGTTAACCCGTTTTCTGATCCTACTTCCGCCTAGAGATCTACCTGTAAGATCTGATGCACCTTATGGGAGGTAGATAACCTTATCAGACTCCAACTAAATACTCATCGGTGGGTGACAGGATTTCCAGTATTGCACTCACTAGACGATGAGTATCAGTCAAGGAAAGTAAAAATGGGCCTCTACCTTCGAGAAGGTACTCAAACCAGAATGCTGCTTGTGTGGTAGACTGATTAATATTCTAGGCATATGCGTTTGTTGAAGATGACGATAAGCGTCGCGCTCGTAAGCTATGCAACGATATGCTCCAAGAGCAAGGCATGCATCTCTTTTATTAAATTACATGTCATCTTATGCTGGCTGTGCTCGCCGACATTCCTCCTATAGGGGCAACGCATTTTGACGAAGCAGACAAACTCTGCACTCAGCTATATAAGAACAGGAAGGACGCTGAGGAGGAGGAAATCCTCACATACCGAACGATCATCGCCAATGGGAAAATGAATGTGGTTCTTGAGCTAAAACAATGGAAGATGGAGGAAGGTATCCACATGTCCAGCTCGGAGAAAGATCAGGGCCAGGTTGGTTCTGATGGGTGATAAGATGATTAAGCCACCTTCAATGAGCGCCAATCCGTCCATCCCACCAACCCCCCACTCTGAGCGTCGTGAGATATCCCAAATATATAGATCCGTCTACCACTATATCCCCACGATCAAGGTCATGAAGGATGCGGTCGATATGACAACCTGCGGCACTCAAGTAGAGGATATGGGTAATGGCGGCGTGGATAGCGAGTAATCGTGGAGAAGGGGGGTCAATCGTTCTTGTTTCAGTTAGAAAGAGAGCACGGCTCTCTATAGGGAGGATTGGATAGCGCATGAAGTCCTCTCGTACTGAATTAATTCGGTATGTATATAATTAATTCCCCTAGGGTTCGAAATAGACTTCGAAACGACCAAATAATTAGTGGAATTCCATTATTAAAGTAATCGTATTACGGGTTCGATCGATGTTATTGGCTTCGATGAGGCGTACTACACCGTCATCGAATATGTTTAGAATTGTAGGGGCGGTTCTTTTAGATACGTCCTATTATAGATGGTTAAATAAGGAATAGATCATTAAAGTAAGACCCAGATATTAAGAGGCTATAAGACAACTTTAAGTAGAAAACACGAAACTTTCTTGTAATGAACCGTTCTCAACGTACGTCAATCACGTGTCCAAAGGGTTTGGTCTTGTCGAAGGCGTTCACGAGGTTCAATGGAGTGGTAAGTGTAGGGAATATACTTGGTTCAAGTCCTAGGGTGCGCTAGGAATAACGAAGTTGACTACAGAGAGTAGTCCTATGGTGCGGGCCGAGCCCTAACTATATAGTAATGAAATGTTCCCTCGGATCTCACTGCTCTCGAGGATCCCACGGATCTCACCAAGATCCCATGAGATCCTTCTGGGCCAGGAGATCCATATCACGTGACATACCTCCTTCATGGTTTCCCTAGCATCTATGCCAAGTCATCGGGTTACCTTCCTGTCCTGTGATGCATAAGCGATTGGTCGTTAGGTGTATCATACCGGGCCGCGAACAGGTCAGCTCCGTAACATTTCTAACTTATGGTCCCCACTCGAGAGTGTCATTAGTGGATGAGGGATAATATATGCCACCTCTAATGTTACAAAAATATTGGATTCGTTACTGAGTGGAAATCTATTATTATCCTATGCCCTCTGAGTGCTATCCTAGGAAACCCGCCTTATTACTTTATCACGGTCGAATAAGCGTGATATGATATAACGGTGACGATCACGTATAAGATAGTCTCTTCTTAAAGTTGCTAGCCTTTAGGGTAGTCCTAGAAAAAGATTATAGGCTGTGGAGATCGGAAACGGCGGTAGGCGAAGGTTAGGGAGTTTTCCTCGTCGAGGCTCTCACTATATAGATGACTAATAAATCTCGATAATTAAAACTATTTATATAACCTTATATGGAGCGTCTTAGTAAATGAGGTCAATCGGGGGCCATGGTCGGTATTCGCATGGTGGATTTTAGAGATCGATTCACTCTGAGGGGCATTGACCGTAATCTAGGTGTGTTCGAAGCAAAAACGTAGAAAGTTATCTCTTGACACTTCGGAGCGCGTATGTTCGTAAGTTGGTCGGACGAGGGTGATATTCTTGTACGGCTTGTGATCTTGTAGAGATTCGCACGCTTCGATAACGGTAGTGAAAGTACGACTTGAGTGTTGTCGCTCCTTAGAGCTCAGCTCAGTATACGGTAATAAAAGATCAAATGCACCCTCTAGCGATATTTGGTGCCGATGATGGGGCGAGGGAGTAGGCATGTCACAGAAATACGTTGAACTGTGAGGTCAAGTCTGGCCTTAGCGCAGCAGGAGATAAAAGACGGCACTTGGTTGTGGTTGAGAGGCATGAAAAAATAAACCTTGACCAACTGAGGATTGGAGAAGACTGGGGGTAAAGACTGGAGCTAAAGGATGATTGTGGCTGCACGATGACGGAGGATCTGCCTGGATCCATCCAAGAGCCTGGATCGTCTGATGGTGATCCACAGCAAGTGAGTTTGATTATTGCTAGCCTCACGACAGGGACTCCGTTCTGATTTTCTTAAGAGCCTCAACTTATTCCAAAACACAATGAGCCAACTAAATCTCAAGGAACCATCAAATACGGTAGGTTTAGGCCGCCTTGTGGGCTTCAAATATCAAGTTCACCAATATAGCATCTTACTGACCCTGAGCAGCACGCTCTTGCACGGTATGGGAGTTTACCAATCAAGGACAACCTTCTTCGAGTGAAAGTGAGTCTGACTCCTTAGTCTCTGAGTCTTTAAGTCTAATTTTTCAGGAACGAAAATTCTTCGACTCTGGAGATTTTGCAGTATCAAAAGCTACTGACGACTCCTTTACCGGTCACCAAAAGACGGGCAAGGAACACCCAAAGGCCGAGAATATCGCACATCTCTCTTCACCAGTATCTAGTGATAGTAATTTGAAGAGCGACGCCGATGCTCCACGCAAACTCGTGGCACTTGACCTGACGAAATCTTCTTCACTGCGTCCTCTGGCTGATCACTAAAGTTGAATATGGTGCATCTGACTTTAAGCTGATGTAGTCAGGAGAAAACAATTACACACACATGTTTCTTTCTTGTACTTAATTCTCCACCAATGTTACTTCTTGTGAGAGTGCACCAAGTATGATTGGTCGCGGGGGACATAATACAATTATAAAAGCCTAGCTGTTGGGTCCTTAACCCATAAGATAACCGTTCCAATTCTCAATTTTATATCGTAGTTGACTCCATAAGAGAGCACCTCAAGGCGATTGCCCGTATCGTAGAAATAGTAGACACTGAAACCAACATCATTGCTGCGAGAAAGTAGCAGTCAGACTATCTGAAAGGTGGTTTCACACAGGGTAAATTCACACTACGGGCCACCATTCGTGGCACAGGCAAGGTATTTCGATCTTGTTGTAATGGCTCATCTACAACATGCACTAAGAAGGGAGCTAAATAAGGTATGAGATAGCCTACATTAAAGAGTAGAGCTTGAGCAATTAGACCAAAATAACGGCATAATGACACCGCGGCAAGAATAACAAATCGTTTTGCCAATTCGATACTTTACGAATAAAACAGACTACAAATTGCCAACCTTGAGGCACTATACTAAAGGAACCCTTCTGGGGGGCAAGTTATTTTACCTAACGGGAAAAGTGAAGGTCGGGTATGAGCTAATGTGGGAAAGCTGATTGACCCTGAAATTACCGGAAAAAGAAACCGGTGTTGACGTAGGGAGGAGCAGGGTTTATGACTCTTGGTTGGTTGCCAATCTTTCCGTCGCTTTTTAGGCATGATCGCTAAAGAAGATTTTCTAAATGAGTTCCGGGTTCTTTCCATAAACCCTGATGGGTGCCTAGCCACTACCATTCTGATCTTGAATTCACTGGTTGAGTCAGAAATTGGCAGTAACACGTCGTGCTTAGGCAAAGCTGTAATTCATCTAGGCGTATTTGTTGCAGTTCAACCGTAACCCGGGACGCCTAGGGTGATGCCTTTCAGGTGTGACGAATTCTGTCGGTCGCTATTAGCCGGGATGCACAGCCTGAAAAGGTCTAGAACATGGCCTTGCTAGCGGCTGGATAACATTATAGCAAAGGGACTACTGTCTTTGCTTTTCTATTTGAGCCCGATTGTCCCTTGACATGGTCTCAATCGTGTTCTTTGGGCATAAAGAAGATTGGAGACATTCGTCTCAAGAAGAAACGCCGTTGCGATAGTTGAAGAAACAATATCTATATCCGCTACCTAGCAAAATTTACTGCGTATCAACTCATACTTTCGCGGGAATCAAGAATATCACACGTTATCATGACGGACGGTAACGTCCCGGCTCTAAACAACAAACTCAGTAAAGTGCAAAATGCCGTGCCGCGAGCTCGGTCTCCTTCTCGCAATACACATAACGAGATATATTGCGACCATGTTGACTGCACCGGAAAGAACCAGACCTCCAGAAGAGTCTGTGAGTGGAATAAGCACATGAACAGACATGAGCGCCCGTACAAATGTCGCGAAACGGGATGTGAACACAACCCTGGATTTACCTACTCGGTGGCCTCCTCAGGCACCAACGAGAGGTGCACAAGATACACTTATCAACTAAGCAGCCTCTCTTCTGTCCCTTTCCTAATTGTAGTAGGAGCTCAGGGTTCGCCTTCACGAGGAAAGAGAACCTCGAAGAACATAAGCGGCGGCGACATCTAGAGGAATTGTCGGAGCACGACCTGACTCGAGACTCATCTCATCTAACCCTCTCGACAACGATGGTGTTAGAAAAGACAGAACCACAGGGTAAGCGCCGACGAATCTTAACGATGGACGACCCTCATCTGTTGGAGTCTGAGACGCACATGACGAGAGACATGGCCGATGCCGCTTTACCCGAGATTGATATGAGATTGTGGCTGCGAGCAGAATTACTACGAAAGGACGAAATCATTAGGCAACACGCAGTTGAAGCGCACAGATTGCAGAATCTTCTACGTTCGCTGCCACTGCAGAAGATGTCCGCGGTGATAAAGCCAAGACTGCCTGGGGCGGGAGACGGTAGCGCAGGTTGATCTATAGGATGCGTTGGTGATGGGATATGTTTCTTTTGGTTGATTGGTTGATACCATCAAAAGATAATCTCTTTCGGATGATGGTTAAGTCCACCCAAGAGGAAGGCGGAAGTCGGAAGTGTTCAAAGCAGGTCTTTCACTGGTATCATCTTGTAATTGGCTACGAAGGAGACTCACTAAACCGGTGTGAGCACCTAAAGTGCAAACCGGAGGAGTATTGCCTTTTCTTTTCAAGATCCATTCGCCTGTAGCGCTCTCCGGGGCAATTTCTCTTTCTTCAAAACGTCTGACTAAATGTGACATATCTTTACACTCACCGTCAAGTCAGACGTGGGTAAGGTTCGGACAAGATTTCGCATGAGGAATGACTGTAGAATCATTCATTCCGGCACCTCTACCTGCCTCTGCGTCGCTTACTCGGAAGTCTCGCAAAGAATGGTAGAAAGGAGATCCTGTCGCGCTGATGGCGTCGAGTTGGGCACCGGATTGATAAGTTTTGGTATCCAATCCTTTGTTAGTGTGGAAGAGCTTACCCGTTGATATCAAATAAACCGATGAACTCGAGCTGTTTGACTCCATTGAGCAGTTTAGAATGCCGACTTTCCCACGACTGCGCAGAGCCAATTAACGCGCGCTCATTCGAGGAATATTTCTTCGGCTAATAAGGCTTCGTACTCGGTCGAGGAGAATGCCTGGAGCTGCCATCTCGAGTTGAAGTTCTCTTGATGATTCGCCCTCTAGACACAACCCTGGGGTTCATGCTCCTGTGCGTCTGCACCTAGCATGCTATTTCTAAGACCTAGGAGACTTTTCGCCGCTCTACATAAGGAGTACTGACTTATTTTTTTAACATTTCATCTGTTCTGCCTTCGCAGTGGTAATGGGTGATCATCTGGCCATCACGGCAATCTCGAGTACTCTCCATCGCCAACACAGTGATTCTGAGACCAAAACATCATTATGCGATCGTTCAATCGAAGAGGGTACTGAATTCAGGAGGGAGCCTTCCCGTGCGTGTCATACTGTCCCAAGTGGTCGTTGGCGATCGTCCTGTATGAGCGCCATTCCCACAGTATAGGCCATGTACAGTGTAGCATTTACGAAGTCTTCGGGAGATTTATAGGTGAAGAGACAATCGCAAGTGGACGCGCTGCAGAGCCAATCTTGAGACTGGGCCCACCAACTCCGAGAGCTCAACAAAGGGTGGGTTCCACTAGACCGGGAGGGGAAATGGAGGTTGAGAAGCTGGATCCAACTCTGGTTTATCTTGACTAGCCCTGGCCGATTGGCGGCTTGTAACCCAAAGCAGTCTCACTACGTAGGTCAAGGCGCCAATGACACCTAGTACATATTTCTTTACTTCCGCTTACTTGTGCTTAGTATGAAGCTTCACTCTTGCTAAGATTGTAACATGTGGCAAGAGAATAAGCAAAGAGGTTGGAGCTGACGATCCTATGCTGTGCAGCTCATTACTTCCAGAGCTATTGCGCTGCAGAAATTCATAATTCTTCACATGCCTAGGCGCCGGAAAAGTGACGAAAATCGGGCCAAAAAACCCCCCGGTATGGCCTGTGCTGCTATTGGCGTAGTTGCCATATAAACCGTCCTCGGTCTCTTGTGCAGTCACAGTAATTGCATGGGCATTTTGATCGCGCATTTCCTAGAAAGTCGCATTTTACCAAAAAGTCAACGCAACAAACCAATGACTCGTTTCCTCGCTCTTCTCTCCTCCTTTCTAACAGTCTTTTGAGGTAAAGGTAAGTCTACTGATGAAGCTCAGACCCGAATCGACAAAGTAGCTGGCTTGAGCCGATATAGGCATCCGTATTTGAACACACTGCAAGCTTCATCACAAAAGGCCACACATTCGGTGAGGTGCAATGACCTCAAGCAGCCGTTCGGCCCCCCAGCGAGGGGCATCTCGCTGCTCGACCTGTCGACTGAAGTCCGGGTTGAGATCTTGAGGTATCTGGCGGTCTTTACCTCGACCACTCGACGACTTTGCTCTTAGCAAAAGCTACCGACCTCGAAGATTAAGAAACTACAGTTTAGCACTTCCTATCCTCTCCACCTGTCAACAACTTCGTCGCGAAGCACTTCTAATATTCTCCCGAGAAAACACTCTTGACATCGTCCCCTTCGCCGCACGCGGTGATCTCGATACCAGAGCGACCATGGTCGGAAATAAGTTTAGTTTTGATCGCCTACCGGCATTGCTCTCTTTAAATGACACAGACCAATTGGTGATTGGTGGCTTGTAATGCTGACACTAAACCTGCAGGGAAACCGGGCATACCTTCCGCCAATCATTGCTTTAGGAAACATCTAAAACCGCTCCTTGGACTAAACCATTCACCAAGCAGTTCAAATTGTCTCTGAATTGTCGGTGGCATCCCATTTTAAATGCAGGCTGACTGGAGCTCTAATTTCTCACTGTGTGTTCAACCGGATCTTAACAGTCTGGCAACCAAGCTCGAGAAGGTTCGTTCAGTCTTCAGATCACATCTCCCGCCCAACAAAACAAAGAAATTCTTTGAATTTAAATCATGACTTGCTCTCATCGAAAATATTACAACAAAAGTCAGCGGTGAAAACAGTTCGCAGAACCTATCACGGTTCACATGCTTCGAAAGCCTCGGGTATCGCTAGGCGAGAAGACTGGGAATTGCCGGACGCGAGCTCGAGATGTAGCAAAGATGCTAAAGGTGCCTGTGGGAAAAGACTTGTATTATGGGCAACTGCTAATGGAGACACGAACCTGATGGCGCTTCTGCTTGGTCTGCGTCGCTCCAACTTATCATTCACTAACTGCTATGGCCAGACTGCGCTCTCCCTAGCCGCCGAACACGGACACAGAGACGCTGTGCAACTGCTTATCGAGCGGAGCGACACTGACATAAACTCTCAAGACATTGACGGTCAAACTCCCCTGGCGTGGGCTACCTTCCACGGACATACCTTCCACGGACATTTTTGAAATGCTGTTGGATCGAGATGACCTTGATGCTAATTCAAAAGATGTTGACGGCGACACTCCCCTCTCTTTGGCTACGACGAACGACCACTACAGGGTATCAGAAGCCCTCTTGAGGCGATATGACGTTGAGATTCACTCCATTAATAATTTTGGCGAGACACCGAGAGATATAGCCAGAAGAAATGGATACCATAGACTGGTAGCTCTACTTACGATGTGGAGTGGCGATGGGGACGATGATAGCTCTACTAAAGTCAAAAGCATGAGAGAAGATATTGAAAAATCTGCTTCTTGTACTGTCTTTGTGTGACCGGAGGGGCGTTGAGCATAATTCTACTATGAAAATCACGCGAAGCGTCCTTATTGTGCCAAATCATGCTGGCTGGCTTTCTAGGATTTCTCGAACAGTTTCACCGCAAGGACGAGGTGGTCTATATGGGAATGATCGGACCATGATCTCTCCAAGTAGGCCCAGTTGGGCACAGTACAGCTCTGGCCAAGAAATTATGGGTTCGATCGTTACCACGACCTTAGATAGTGATCCTTCCTTCATAATCAACTAAGTATTCCAAGAGACATGTGCGCAGACTAGACGGGACATTTATCCGATTAAATGTTTACGCCATATCTATTCCTACTCCACTCTTCTTACTGAACCTTAAACCCTCTTGAGGCTCTTATATCTGTTAATGTGCAGCATAAAATTTACCTCCTCCTCATTAGTAATATTATGAAAGAAGGAAAAAATACAAAGATAGGCACTGTCCCGAGTCTCACAGCACACAAAACCAGATCCAGTTAACACGCGTACCCAAAGAACTCGTGCTAAAAACGCAAAACAATGCCGGATCCGATACCCATCAACGCGACAAAGCGTAGTCTGACAAGACCTCACAGGCCGGTACGCAAGAGCCATGGTCCACTGCGTATCGTGCCTTTCTTATGATTTCAAGCTTCAATCGCTCTCTCCAGGTAGCCAGGGCAAAGATCTGTCCGTGATCAAGACTATCGCACCAAACCACTTCCACGCAGCCGCGCTCACAACACGCCGGTACGCTCTCATCAGGATGTCCTGCCTTATCTTTGCCCAGGCCCTGCTCTTCGACGCCCTGTAGGTATCTCTGCACTTGTGGAGCGTTGATAATGCAGTCATTCCCGGAGAGAAATACTGTCGCACGATGGACGAGGAGGTCCTCCTTCCATATGATATTCTGCGACCAGAAGAAGGTGCGAGAGAGTGTATAAGCCACGCCCATGTCTTTCGAGCCGAAGTACCATAGCAACCATTCATTGGCGAACTTAGGTGTTCGGACCATCTAAATTATGTCAGTGCTTGCAGTCGACTTTATAGAGGGATCATTTCTCACAAAGTTGTATACCACATCTGGTTGATGCAATAGTATTGATATGGGATCTACAAGGATGACTGAAAAAATTCGATTGGTCAGCTCAGGTGTCTTGAGTAGGTGGGTACTGATCACCGAGCCATATCTGTAGGTCATATGAGTCACCGTTCTCAATATAGAGAGTGAGTGGTTACTGACGAATGAGATACTAGGATGAATGTGTCGAACCCATGATGATCGAGAATACATTGAAGATGTCGACACATGCCTTCCTTTCGGAGTACCGGGGGGGTGAGTCGAGACGATATGGGCAAAATCTCGATCGCGAGTATCCCGATCATACCATCCTCACGCCGGCGGCCCAAATTTACTTCTTTCAGGAGTTGCATATATGGGTATAGGCCAACTCCGATGCCGTGAAGAAAGACTATCGGTAATTCCTTTCGTGAGGTATGGGGACGGTGCCAGTAACTGAGAGCCTGGGTTGGCGATCGATGGTTCGCCATCAGGACCTGCGGTCGCGGAGGGACAATCTTGACGGAATTCCCAATCGAGCCCCGGTAAAAATTAAACCCGTTACTATACATGTAGGTATGCGTGAGGATGTCGACCACAAAGATACACTAGGCAATTTGGGCTTAGTTGGAATTTCTTTCTACACAGCTCTTTGTAGAATAGTGCATTACCAGATACCAAGTCAGACTTCGATGAAGCGCGTTGACCTTATCGAGCGTCAGCCTTATACTTTTGACATCAGCTCTTCCAGGCTCGAAACTCATTCCGCGTCTCGCCTCCAGCTCCTCAACATATGTGTCTAACTCGTCATCGTGGGTATGTTTGGCTGTTGCCGTGTTTAGGAATGCCCAACAAAGCCACTCTTTGATGTTCTCTCTCTTGATAGCAATAATAGGTGTGCCTAAGAACCATCTTGAAAAGAATGTTGCGAGATCTGGAGAGCCTATAATACAACGGCGGAAGAGCCGAAGTCTTTCCTCTTTCTCCAGAGGCTCTGGATGTAACGCGGGATGCTGCAGCTGATATTTACGGTAGCCGTAGGTGAGAAAGAAAAACAGCGTTTCTACCAACACCCAGTATTCCAGGTATTTCCAGACTCGTAACCGTTCTGGTAAGAAGTTGGATGTGAGACAATAGATGGCGGAGAGTGGACCAATTGAGTGTAAGATAACGACCCAAGTCACCACCCAGAGATACTCGAGTCGTGAAGTTCCGATCATCTTCTTTCGACGGAGTCCAACCGTTCTATCTTGTTCAGTTTGAGTGCTACGACTGTAGAAAAACAACAAACGCTATCAAATAAGTAAATGGGAGGAGACGGGAGTTATATGTATCTATCCAACAAAGCCCGCGTGCATGTTATCGGCCTATTTATTCCGCCATTTCGGTTGGGGCGCCATAGTTACGCCACTTTTGGCAGTTCATGTATATCGCAGAGAGATACAACCGCGTGGTGCGGTGACATGTGAATCTCAACAATTTTCAAGGCCGAAATAATACCTTAGCAGCCAAACAGCACATGTCAATTTTAAGATTTCGCGTCAGGCCAAACCAGAGCAAAAATTCATTGGACAATATGTAGGACCATGTGATACCATGTGATATCACGTGATATGACTCCGGAACTCTTTTCCTTCAGAGTCATCTTGACAGGGGTCCACAAAGCGCAGAGAACGTGTCCTAGTTGTGGGATGCAGAGCAGCTTATTCGGTTACAATTTAGGGGTGGAGACTTATCGGGTCTGACAGATTTGTTGTTTAATGGCAGCCATGTTCGCCACCCGTCACAAATGCCGTGATTTCACGAAATCTTGTCAGACATAAGGAATATTTAGATAACTTAGTGAATCTCGACGTGTAGTACAGAGGATAAGTCATTTGAATGACAGGCATCAATTACTTCGGCAAATATCATTTGTTAGTTTGGAGTTTGTTCCCCGTAACATTGTAGTCAGCTGCAAGTCTGACAGTCAAATATACCATTCACAATTGGAGTGCGCCCTTGTGCCAAGAGATTGGAAGCGGAGCAGCAGGGTCTAGCGTCGGCACTGCATTCCACCAATAGTAGCCACCAAGCCTTTACCGACGTCCGTCTGAATCTGGGTTTGGGATGCTGCCACTCTTTTGCGATACATAGCAATCGAAGACATATTCAGCTTGTCCCACCTCATTTTGCACTGGCCTGTGTAGCGCTTCAACGTCTGAGAGGGATCTTCGGACACAGCATCCGGTACGACTTCGCGAAACTCCCAAGATGATACATCTCCTTTAATCATATTGCTTATCACAGGTGAAGCAGTCACTAAGCCAGGCCGCAGCCCCTCGCCGGGTGATGTCGAGACACCTGTCATGCAGTCACCTTCATCGATGAAGCCTTCGAAGGCCGCCATCCCTCGCCAGGGTCTAGAGCTACACCTGTATGGTAACCCTAACCCGGGCTTCTCGTGCATGTGAGGGATGTAAGCTCGGGAAGAAGAAGTGCACGGGTAGCTGGCCGTGCAGAGCATGTGCTACAGTACAAAAAGATTGCGTCTATGGTGACAACAAAAGAGAAAGGCAAAACAGGTGACTGGGCTGTGCGCCTTTGGCTTCATTTCTATATAGCTTACACGCAAAGGCTCCTTGCAACCAGCACCCAGAGGAATGAGAGCCTGACCAACCTGGTCGAGAAATTGCGTGGTGAAAAGAGCGAGCTGTTGAGTGTTCTTCGATCTGTTCACGAAGTCGACGTTAATAAGGCAGACGATCTTTGAATCGGGCAGCCACTTATCAAGGTATATTTTCTACGTTTGCCTTCTACTCAACACTGATGCTATCCAGTACATGGAACAGGACGATATGACAGAGACAGTGGTATCTCTTTCAGACAATGATCAATCTGGGAGTACAAGGACACCCGCAACGAGTATCAACGGCGAGGAATTGGCCCCTGTAAGTGTCGGGAGCCCAAATTCCCAGGGAACATCATCCGACCGCATTCACCTAGCGCAAGGGGCAGGCGCAAGTGGATTCGTTGGAAAGTTATCCGAAATCTCTTGGCTGCGAAGAGCTCGAGAACACATGCTTCAAAATGTGACTTGTAACTGGGGACAACTCGACTCACAGGCGCATGAATAGCTAGCAGACGCAGATCTAAGCTACCATATAGACCAAGCAGATCTCCTCTCAGTCAACGAAGACGTTGTCAATGAGTACTAGTGGCCATCCATGGCCATAACAATGGTCGGTGTTTTCTTTGACACGCTGTATCCCACCCTTCCGTTCATTGACAAGGATAAATTCCTTCAAAAACTGTCACAATCATACTATCTTCGGGAAGACTATTCGCTTATCGACAGACGCCGTTGGCTTGCTATCGCGAACATGATATTCTCCTTGGGGTTAAAATGGCTCATGCAAGGTAACGCTAATAGGTCAGCTGGTCAAGAAGACCACTTGTATTACGCACGTGCAAGGAAACTAGGACTCGATCATCGCATGGTGCAGGATCATCCCACGACTGCACAGGTAGAGGGTCTAGGTCTTCTAGCGTTGGACTTGACTATGAATCATCAGATCACAAGGTATGATTATAGCCTAGCTGCTTATTCGTGTTGTGCTTGTCCATTAATCACACAAAATAGAGCTTGGATCTGTGTTGGGAACGCTATACGTCACGCCGTATCATTAGGCATGCATTTGGCAGTGCATCCTGGTCCGGACGAGGCTCGTATAAGCGGAAATCGGGCATCTACCTGGTACGCGTTGTATAATCTGGAGATGTTCCTGGTCGAAGTCACCGGTCGACCAACCTCGATGATATCGGGTCTAGAAATGACCATATCACAGGAGGGAGCTCAAAACCATTCGGAATCACCGCTGATAACCCAGAGGCAGGGATCTTTACCACACGCTTTTGGCACTCCTCAACCTCTGCTGTCCGACGTTTCTGCCCAATCTCTTTCGACCCATTTCTCGCGACGCGTTGATGTCAGCCGCATCTCTCGTCGAATCAGTACAACATTATACGCTGGAGGGCTCACCGCGAATTGGGCCGAATTCCAGCATAGTGTCAGTTTGCTCCAACTCGAAATCGAGAAATTAGCCAGCACCGTTGTCAGACGCCTACAAAACCTAGATGGTGCTTGGTTACTGGGCGATCGCCATAACCTTGAACTTGCGATGTCAATCTATAGTCTACAGATGATGTTATATCGTCCGTTTCTGTGCGATTGGGAGCGGAAAATCCGGAATGAATCTTCGCCCTCTCAGGATTTCAACCAGTCGAAGGCAGTAGAAGCTATTACTGCGGCAAGATCGATGCTAGCTCTACTGTTCAGTGTGGATGATTTGCAGACACTCCCTCTGGTGTTTCCATGCTGGTCCACACTACATTATATCTGTCAAGCAGGCTCAATCTTGATCTTAGAACTGGCTATGCATGCTATACATCTACCGTCTGAAGCAGCTGAAATGGTAAGCGACATACACAGGGTTCTTATTTATCTTCAAGCTATGTCGACGGCATCTTATTCCGCGGCCAAGGCATGGGAGATATTTGCCTCCTTTGTGAACGAGATCGAATCCAGACTGGAAACTGGAAACTCGACTTGAGCAGGAACTTCATGGTGTTCAGAGATTTGCTAGTGCAAGCCAATCGGTCTGCCAAGCACTCCTTCCGCACCCTCGAGATTCGATCCGGATTGAAGGGATAGCTTCTGAAAGTCGCCCCCATTATGACACAGTTACCCCTCTGCGCACGGACTAGTGGTTGCGACGAGAGACCTACGATTGAACAGCAGTCCGCCTCCTTCTTAATGCGGAAGGTCTAGCGGTGGGCACATCTTCACTTGGTGTCAGCAACTAGCTACGACCCTGATGACGAGCACTTTTCCAATGCACCTTTAGCGGCTGACGTCATCTGCTGCTAGCTTCAGCTATTTATCCGCTGCCAACAACTCGATCCTTTTCGACACCGTTTGCAAAGCGCGAAGCTTACCGCCCACCACGGCTTAATAAATATCTAGCACAGATATACCGGAGTGGGAAGAAATGCCATCATCATCGAAAGCGAGGAAAATCAAGCCTGCCGAGGAGCGGCAAGGGGAACTCGCTAGACCATCGACGTCAGGCACTCGAAAGCGACGATCCACTGCTCGAATATCAGTAGCATGTGAAGCGTGCAAAAAGCGCAAGACAAAATGCACCGGGGGACCGCCTCCTTGCCAACTCTGTGAATTATTAGGGACAGACTGTATGATAGATCTGGCCCTGGACCTGCGGCGGCGCGCCGCTTTTCAACGGTCGGAGGCCAGATCAAAGTCATATCAAAATACTCTGAACAGATTGATCGAATGCATACGTGATGGGTCTTCCCCACAATTTCAGAGCCTACTTGGACAAATTCGATGCGGCGCATCCAACCAGGATGTGATCGATGCTGTGCAAACGTTACCCACAGCTTTAGACGACGACAGAGAGAACACCTCGCCCCTGCAAAGCCATAGCAAGGAATCTCCACCTTCACCTGATGTACCAATCGACCAGGAACCTCTACTACAAACCGAACATAGTGCGTATCTTAACAGTGGCGAAAGTTCCTTACCGTCCAGTCTCCGGAAAGAGAAGCAACCTGCGCGAGATATTGCATCTCTCCTTTCAAAATTGAAGTTATTGCCTACGGCCGACGGGGAGCGGCTACTTGGACAAATATTGGCAGACTATTCAAGAGGAAAACAATACGAGGTTAGATATTCTGCAGCACAACATTCACATGACGGTTTCGGCCGAAATGCCGCCGTTGCCTTGAATGTGGAGCGCTCGAAGTGGCATCCTGCCTTGCGTCTGCGCTTGCAGCCCACTGAATCTGAAGAGGAGCGGCAGGTATGTAGCAGTTCCAATAATCGGACCCCACCAGTCCCGACGGGAGCAGAGGATGTGTTCGTGAACTGTGTGAACATTATCGATACGCTAAGGGCTTCTCTCTGTGCTATATGCAGGTGCTGACACTCCTAATAGCGAGCAGAAAGTGATCCCTTGCGGCGGCGGATATCAATCACTTCAGCATCATCGGCCTCAAGCGATCCTTCGATCACTAGCCTATCACCGTCCTTTCCTACTTCTAGCTCTGCGATCATGACCGACGCACAGTCCTGGGCGACATCCTTACGATCTGCAGTCTCCTTCTATGTCGAGTCCTATGGGTTGTCGCCATCTAAGCACCAGGCCGGAAATGCTTGGGACCTAAGCATCGCCCAGGAGGACCTCATGACTCCGCTCAGGATTCCTGTTCATCTCGTTTATCCACTGATAATTCCAGACGATTCCTATCTAAGTAATATGTACACAGACTATGTGAAAGGGGCGAGACAAATGCTCATGTCAGGGGCATCATTCAAGGATGTCCTCGGCCACAGCGACGAAGTGTCTATTGAATTATTCTTTCGCTCTCGTATCGAGACTGACACCTTCGAATGCGCCTCTTGGGCATGTGAAGTTTGTCGTGCTCTCCCAATACTGGATGATTATGTTCGCATGGCCAGTGCTTATATGCTGACATTCATGATGCGGGTAGGCTGCAACGACGCATGAGAAAAGCAGTGTCTTCCATGACTAACCTTGTTTATTCAGTGGCTACTAGCACCAACGCAGGAAAACTATGCCAAAATTCCCGATATGATGAAGCCAACACCATCTCAGCGCATGATCCCCCATATCGGTGCAATCGAGATCCTGCCCATGTAAGTCGGAACACCTATGAACGCTCTATGAATGACCATTCACATCTGATGGGTACAAGCAGAGGTCCATTACGCGATGCCCTGATACACCAGATGCGAGATTGGCTCTCAATACTGAAGAACCCGAATTGGTCGCTTAATTGGCCACATGATCTCAACACAGCCGTTATGCATGACCCGATGACTAACATGAGAAAGCTCACACCCAAATTTATCGAGCATCTTCTCGAATACGATAACTGGAGCATCAGTCGTGAGGCTCTGAATGTCTTCCCTGAATTGACTGGGAGAATGCGCCAGCACGAATGATGTTGTCAATCCGTAAGCAAACTATACATAAAACAAGCCCGCAATAAGACGGACTGTGATACTCTGCTCGGAAATGTTCTCTTTCGAAGAATATGTCTAATGAAAGCGCCACAAGCCGCCGCTATTCGCTGCAAAGCCCACTGGATCACAGTCCAGAGGGTGCCAGACATATCTAATCTCCATATGCCTAGAATATCACTGTATACAGCTGTGCGAAACGGGTATCCTGTCAAACGAAACTGTATCGTACAGTACGAATGAGCCACGAGTTGTAATGATAAAGCTGTGTCAGAACAATCGTGGGGTGCCCTCTCCCCCTCTGTCAAGGTCCTGATCCCGAGGGGTCACTTTCTATCAGTGTTAACTGACAAGTGGCGCAGAGCGGATGTGTAAGTAAAACGAGTCTGATGATCAATAGGAATACAACCGGTATCTCAATATCCAAGGAGATTCCTGAGATCCACGAGATCCACAAGGTCCTTGAGGGTCATATCACGTGACCATATTCTCATGAGTATCCTCGAACCCCTTCTTCGGCTTACCTTCTTGTCCCAGCTTGGTGTGTAAGTGATTAATTGTAGCTGGTGTATAAATGATTGGCTACAGCCATGCCTACCAGCCCAGCCGGAAATACCAGATCCATGCTGGGCCGTGGACTTTTCACAGATTCTCCTTTTGTAGAAGCTTCACGTGTTTAATTAGGAAATCTTGTTGCTTGGGTACGTCAGCTTATGGGAAAATGATTCCGGAATGACGAATGCCTCTCCTGTGAGCACATTTTACTTAATATGGCATTGGAATTAGTCTACCACACAAGCAGCACTCTGGCTTAAGTACCTTCTCGAAGGTAGAGGCTCCTTTGCTTGGCCGATGCTAATCGTCTAGAGTTTCATCATATAGTTAATCCCTAAACCCTTTATCATGAACCAGTCTCAATGCAAGTCGATCACGTTTAAGGTGGGCTTGGTTTTGTGTGGGCGTCACGAGGTTCGATGGGATACATTGTAGAGAACGATACTTGCTTCGAATCCTAGGGTGCGCTAGGAGTAACGAGGTTGACTACAAAGAGTCAATCTACAAGGTGCGGGCCGGGCACTAACTATATGATTGCGAGTGTCGCTATGAAATGTAGAAAGGCTTGGAAAGTGCTGTGCTGTACCTGTACAGTACCAATCAAAGACACTATGCACAAAGTTTTTTTAACATGGTAAGCGCAGCCCACGGTGGAGCAAGGAGAATGATCCTCGTTTCCATTTTTGGTGCAGATTTAGGACACCGTTTTCGCACACCACCATCCCAAAGATTCAAGTCACGGGCTCCGGCAGCGCAGCCAAGGGTACAACATAGGCCTTAACGAGGCACAAACTTCGCGCATGTAATTTAGTCACGATCGAACGGAGAGAAAGAGATAGCTTGAGTAGTGGTAGCCTGCATATCCCATAAGGGAGAGGTCAGGGTAAATGAAATCAGTCCAGTCCAGTCCACTGTAGCATTGATAGGGTTGCGACTACATACTTTACCGAGCTGTCCGTTCTGCACTCTAACAATCTTCAATCTAAGATTCCAAAGGTGTGTCAAGTCGCCTCTCGAAAATTTCACCAGGTTTTGAGAATGTACCGATCGCGCAATCCAATTGCGCAGTGGTACTACGTCTAGCCAATGTCCAAAACCTCATATTCAATGCTTTGTGCGCCACAGCGATGAATTCGTGTTTTTACTTTGCGTCAATGGCGCGAGCCGAGAAATTTCTTAAATTTTATCGAGATATACTCTCATATGGCTTAATATGGAGAAGATGTTCGGCGAAGGTGGAAAGTTTCTACGCGGAAGACATTAGAGCAGCTTGATGAGAAGGTAGATATCTCCGAGACAATTAGTCAACTTATTAATGACAAAATCGTATCTCCGCTGTACGAACTCCTATAGGACGATTAGACCGCTGAATTTGTATCCGAACTGAAGGAGGTCTTTACCCGGGCAATTGACTTAGGTAGGATTTTAGAAGGCGATCGACTGCCTGTGTGCCTTAGCAGTACACCGTCGGTGAGCGCTCGAGACGGCTAGAGAGAATACTCAGCAGAGAAATTCCAGACAGATAATCCGAACAACGACGATAGCCCGATTTTGTATATACGCTAGGACCCATTATACGTACAGCCGAAAATATATCGACGGTCCCTGAAGGCCGCGCCAGCATCACCTTCACTCACGATCACGATAGGTAGGGAGGAGATCGAGGTAATCCACCCAGGTATGGCAATATTCCCTAATATAGGTATCTTCCAGTTAGGACTCTCGCAATGGCATAAGATTTAGAGTGCTGGATTAGAGGTGACCATAATTATTCAGTGGCCAAGGAAAACAACATAGTAGGAATACGAGCCTCAGTGGTTCAGCCACCACGCCTAAATCACCATAACAGGCACTAAGAGTCTAGGGTACGACGGAATACAACTGAAGAGCGCAGCTGCTCGTAGTGAACGAGAATGAAAGCTGTCAGCGAAGTGGAGAGGAGGACTCTCGCCTGACAACCTATCCATCTCTCTCCGCGGTCGAACGTACAGTAACTACTTGCCCACTATTTATAAAGGTAGATAGGTCGTACAGAAATTATATGACTGCTTGGCTCTCTGTGCCATTAGTACCATGACTACATACCCTTCACCATTTATGGACTAGTTAACTACTAATCGAGCTTAACCTAAGTAGGCCGAATAGAATTAAAGGTGTGTGTCAGCGCGAACAAGCAATTAAGAACACCTGTATTCTTTATCACAAACCATCTCTTCTTCACAAATGTGACCCTAGATTGACAATAAGGCGTGAGTCGCAGACTCCATTGTGGTTTCGCTCTCGATCACGACACGGCTGAGATCCAGTGTTGTTTCTCTCAAAGCCAAGAGCGAAGATAGTAATCGACGCATTTCATGACTATTCTCAAAAGCTGACGACAACGCTTGCTCCGCGAGCTCTAGATACTGTGCAAAGTCCTCCAAAGATTGCGCCCAGTTGATGAGGGCATGCCTGCATGTCGTGAAGGCTGCCTCCAAATCAAGCCTGGCGCAGGTTATTTTGGGGCAGGAAAAGCCAAGTTCAATGATGTTCTGGCAATGCTTGCATTTTAGCAACTCTCTCCGTCCATCACGGTAGAAGGTAAATTGAACCCCTGTCGTTACGTAGATATGCTTAGCAAAGTCATGACAGTATTCGCAAACTGGTCGAGGAGATGTGTAAATAGCAACAGGTTGGTGCAGTGTCGTCGGTGTTCGACTCATTTGGTCATAAATGTATGCCATTAGTTGCGCCTCTGCATGGCAGGCTTGAGATCTCCCAGGCCAGTAATCAGGATCTCGCGTACCGCACTGATCGAGATCATCGGGATGAAAAGTGAAACCGAATTTTCCCGCAACTTGACGGGCCAGCAGCGTTCCTTCTTTCCGACAAAGTATCTCATAACCAAACCATTTGTCCCGCTGAGACCATCCACTGCACGATTTACGACTGTATGGACTTTCCGACGACGTACAAGCCACGCTTTTCAGGTATTTCTGTGGTGATACCGGGAAGGTCTTTCGCTCGGCGTTCAGATATTTCTCGGCCTCTTCATCAAGCTTTAGATTCGACAGTCCTAGGACGATATCATCCATCGACTTCTGAAAAGTTGAAACACTGGGAATGAAGGGAAGCGTCTTTCGTACTTGAGTGGAGTTTTATCTTCTTTGAGTCGGTGATATAAACTGAGGATGGAGATTTCAGCAGCGTTGGAATGTTTCGATCATCTACACTTGCAAAACGGAAGCGCTGCGGACAAACTTCAAATCTGACCAGCATAACGGCGTTGAGGGTTAGCTTGTAATCAGAGCTCGATTCTTCTCAGACAGGCCGATTTGAGTTCTGATCACAGGCGTCACCTTCCCGTCCTGTCGTCATCAAGAGCTTTATCAAAACTGCGGGGTCATTTTTATCTTCGGTCGACGTCCCGTCGTCAATATTTTTCCTTCTCACCACTCTGAATCTGACTGTCCATGCGCTGTATTGAGCCAGGAAAATATGACTCTCCCATATCTCGACAATAATACTCGTTGTGAAGCCATCATTGGCTACATTTTTCACGATAAACGCATCTGTTGCGAGGCCTTGAAAATGACAGGCAACGATATTCTTTGGCCTAACCGAGCTCCGATCAGCAATACGAATAGCAGGCTTGCTGTTCTTGGTGATGCTAGAGTGACAGCTGAACTCTGTCGCCGCTGGTGCGCAGGAACCTCGCTCTCTCCAGGTAGACCTCAATCCTCCCTTCAGTTTATTACGCTCAGCTCCTCCAGGCATCTGGGAAGGAACCATCTGCCAGAACACTGTTACCAACGACAACTATAACCAACTTGGTCGGCGTATCGGTCTAGATCAATGCGTCATCCTCAATCCCGGCACGACAGCTGTTTCAGCCAAGTCGATGGCGACTACTGTCGAAGCTCTCCTAGGAGCTGTTTTTTTGGACCGGGGCGAAAATGCAATGCAAGCAGTAATGACGCGCTTAGGCCTCGACCATCCACTTCTCCACCTGGTAAAGTCCATATGTTGTTGCGTCCCTATTGAAATCCTACTCGTTCGTACATGACGTATCGATTATAGGTCTCCGTTGTGTGGTTTTCCCTCACTTTCACGTGGGCTTCAATTACAGGGCTCGATGAATCCTAACGGCAGGTTTCTCTGGCAGCTATTTACCGAAGAGAAGTGAGTTTGACGTCCAGAAGTGACTAGCTGTACTCTCGCGGTTTGAGTTGTTATTGGAACTTGCTCCGCTTTTCTTACTGCCTTGTAAGGAACCTGCTACTTAGTGACTGAATCCTCAACAACATGTTGGCAGTAAGAATCGTTATTCTGGATTGAATGATGCCAGATATTGAGCTCTAGGGTCTACATCGCTCTAAACTTCTGACTGATGGAAGCAGGGCAACGTCGACGAAGCCGAGGACTAAGTTGAAAGGCTTTCATTTGGCGACCGTGCTGCATGGATGGTCCTCTAGTTGCAGTATGGAGGCTTTGTTCAAGTTTGAGATTTTTTTGGCCCAACCTCGGGCCTACCATTGTCAAGCTATGTCACATAGCTCCGATTGACCGCAGTACGCTCACTCAGATAGCTCGCTGTCCTCAGGTGTGCTGCTTCAGCTCTCCAGAAAGTACACTGCACCTGACGAAGCTCCACGTTGCTTTCCAATCATTTCACTGACCTACGTCATTTATACATCCCAGCTCAACGTCCAGGACTCCCGGTGCTGCGCTAAAGCCTCAATTCCCACTAACCTATTTTAACTAAGCTTGTAAATTTCATACCGTAAGTTACAAACAGGCGGCAACCCTCCTTTCTAGTGATTGATTATCTAGAGTGGATTTGTTGGTCTTGATTTAGCTAGCTTTAGGTAGGGTGGAACCTAGAAGCGGTCCCTTAAATTTTGGACTTTGTCTGCATTGCGAAGCTGCAATCGAAAACGCCTGTACCATTCGGATTCAGAAGGGGCCTCATTCCGTTGGGCTCAGCATCAAGTCTGAATTGGCCCCCGAGGACCAAAATGGGCCCCGGGAGGAAGGTGTGCGATTACTGCACATGCCGGCTCTGGCCGCTTCGTTCCTCACCTGTTTCGTAGTCCAAATCGAACGTCGTCTCCTGTTTCTTGGGATTGACCACCGCTTCTGCCTCAATTTTGCTCAAAAGCTCACATACCTTACTTAAAAGATTGTACTGTTTGCTCTGGCGTGATCTTTAGCCATTCATGTTATCGGGATGTCATCCAAATCTTCAAATCGCCGGACTCGCATCGACTTTGATGCGATCCGAGGGTTTAGGGGACCTTCTCACAGCGTGACACACCAGGATCATCACCTTACGGGTGGTGAAACTCCCAGTCACCGTCGGACTGGATTTAATCCAGCAGCAGGATTCCCGAGAGCCCTCTCGCACGGAACTTATCGTCCCCCCTCAGCAACCGTTGCGAAGGCCCTGAACCCTCCAACAGCACTCGGATGTGGGACGGAGAATACTTTGATCATGAAGCACCAATCCCCGTGGGAAAAATACAGAAAAAGCCATTGCATACGGCTTGGCGAAGAAGACGACGACATGGTGGACGTGGCCGATGTTAGACACCCGTGGTCCGCCGACTTTATTGTTCCTCCTCAAAAGGAGGGTCCCACGCCGTACGTCGTCGCTGTGAGGAGCTTCTCTATACATAACGGTGAAGAAAAATGTCGTATGTTGCAACAGGTTGAACATGAGAACATAGTGTCCGTGAGAGACATCTTTCTCCATGACGAGTTATTCTACGTTGTCTTTGAGCACATGCCGATGTCACTGAGCCTGTTCACTGGGTTTCCGAAACATCTCGACGAGGATCAACTGGCGTCCATTTTAGGACAGGGGGGTTTTGAATTTCACATCTTTTGAGTGGACCGACTAACTGTGACAGATCCTCAACGGGCTTGCGTACCTCGCGAGAAAAGGACTAGAACACGGCTCTCTGACCACCTCGAATATCCTCATCAATGTCGCTGGCGAGGTGAAGATAGGCACGTAATCACTCCATGAACCTCTATGTTGAGCTGACGTTCAGATCACAGCACATCAGGAACTCTGTCGACCATGTCCCCTGAGCAATCCTGGATCGAGAGATCTTGAAGCTCTAAGCTTCATCACAATGGAGCTGATGCAAAAGTATGCCAAAGCTGATGGTGCTGTCGGAGTAGATGACCTGCGGCGGTGGGCCCCCCATTCTCTGGCAGTCGAATTCCTTTCTGAGACGACGTCTGCAACTTCCGCAGAGATGTTGTTGAAGGCAAGTGACAGACCTCAGAGTTCCTCCTGGGTTTGATCCTGACCTGGCTAGAATCCATTATTCAGCAGGCCCTGGGGGACGAGAAATCTCCAAGGGCTGGCAGATGTGACTTCGATTGCCCCATTCAGAGGCTACAGGTTGCCACCAAGTTAGAGGAAGGTGGATTTGTCGGGTAGAAGATCCCGTTCTGGCTCCAATTGCTTTATTCTAAAGTTGGCCGCAACTGCTCAGAGTCTTGTTCCATTCTCGGCTCCCTTTCTGAGGGTTTGGCATCTCAATACTATGCTACAGTTCATTATATTTCAACTGCACTCTCTTTCCCCGTTCAACAAGCTTCTTAACCCCTGTGAAACTGCCTTTCCATCCGAAATTTGTTGTCATTCCAGTTTTATCGTTTCTAACGTTCAGTATGGATATCACTCTAGCCTACGCGATCGGTTTGGGCGGCTTGTTGTTTTTCCTAATTCTCATAAACTTTCGCCGGTGGCTTCTGCTTGGTTGGAAGAAAGTCGTACCCTTCACCCTCAAATATTTTGTGTATCCACAGATTCGTCACCGGCTGACTGGGGCGTGGCACCCGGCTGGTGTCATTGCAGGGCTACTGTACGGTGGGGTCAACGTCTTTTGTGTCTGCTTCAAAGTGCGCTCTGTCTGGGCGGCCGGTCTGCGGGCGGCCGATCTCTCGCTCATCAACCTGATCCCTCTCATGGCCGGCCCTCATCTGAGTTTTCCAGCCGATCTCTTGGGCGTCACATTACGCACGTACCGGCGATTTCATCGTTCCTTAGGGCTCATGTCATCGGTCCTGCTGGGCTTCCACGTTCTCACTGCGCTCGTGGAGAAGAAACCATTTCCCTTGCAGATCTCGGAAAACCTCTTTGGACTGATCGTATGCTTCCTAAAAGATTCCTGCGGCTGGTCGACAGAATTGACAAAGATTAGGGGACAATATCATTGGGCATCCTCGTGCCTCTCTCACACCCATTACTTCGCCGTCCGTTCTACGAGCTCTTCCTTCGCCTGCATCAGACCCTGGCTGTCACGGCGGCCTACAGCATATGGAGCCACTTGAAGAAGAACCATTCTCTTCCGCAAAAGTACATTTACGTTACTATTGGTACATTCTTGCTGACCGTTCTCGTCCAATGCGGACTCGTTGTGTACCAAACCGGAGTGGTCGGGAACGGGTTCGCCAGAGTCAAGATCACCAATATCAAAGAAATGTTAAACAGAGAGCATGTCATCATACAGCAGGAAGTTATGACGCTTCAAGTAAGCCTCACCTCGCCAGTCCAGGTGAAGCCGGGGCAATACATCTGCCTATGGATTCCCTGGTTTGGCCTCCTACAGAGCCACCCTTTCATGATAACATCCTGGTCGGATGAAAGTCTAGAATCCTTGGACATTTTTGTGGAACCACGTGACGGCCTGACCCGTAAGCTTTTGCGATATTCGGACTCTAGCCTCGAGGGCGGCACTTCATATCGAGCTTTGTTCAGTGGGCCTCACGGTGCTACTGTCCCAGCGGGAACTTATGAGACGGTCTTAATGATGGCGGATGGCTTTGGTGTCGTCTCGCACCTTTCTTACCTGAAGCACCTCATTCATGGATATAATGCCTGCAAGATTCGCACTCGTCGAATCCATTTAGTGTGGCAGTTGGAGACAAAAGGTACGCACACCATCGGATTGCCCGTCTTTTCACACAGGACAACGCTCAACTGCAGTAGATTTGGGATATGCCGCCGCAGACTTGTTGAATGATGCGCTCGTCGGTGACACACTCAGTGTCGATAACGGTACTGACGATAAGAGCGACGAAAAGTCGGCCAAGGGGAAGGTAAGTCACGCGAAACTATATCATGAAGCGTCGGTTTGACTTGGCGCATAGATTCTCAGTATTTCGGTCTACATCCGCTGGGCAAGCCAGGATCGAGTGCCATTTGGTAGTGGTAGGCGCGCGATCGCGTACAGTGGCCCGGCTGATGTCGAAGCGATTTTCAAAGAGGAGGCGGCAGGAAAATACATCAAACGGGTACAGGAGGAATCAGGCGAGAGGGGAGAAATGTTGGTGATGGGTAAGCTCACTTGACCCACTTCGGATCCCTACTGATCAATCCAGTGTCTGGAAGCAACGACCTTCGAGATCGGTTGCGACGTCTAGTCCGTCCCTTGGCAGACAAGAAAGTCAGGCTGGAGGAACTAGAGTATCAGCCCGGCGACTAGACGGTTAACTACTTCCTGTAGGCATCATGCCCATACATGGGAGGCCACGTTACTTGGCGGTCACCTGTCCCTACCTTGTTGGTCAGACTACTCTTCACAATCTTCTTCATGGAAGATATGCAATGACCAGGACTATCATCTCAGCCATTAACCAGATTCTTTTTGGTGGGGGAGGGGAGGGGGGGGGGGGGGGGGGGGGGGGGAGGAAGAGTTGAAAAATGAAGATAAACTGTGGACGAATTTTAGAATCGCTTTTCTATACGCTCAAGATCGCATTCTTTTGCCGGCAGGAGAATTAGGATGGAGATAGGTATCGATGGTGCTCCCTCGAGTTATGTATAAAGTGTCGTTTCCGTCTTTAATGATGTCTTCGAACTTCGTCAGGGGAGTCAGCATATGGGACCCAGCGAAGACATTCCACGGATTTTCGGTGTTCTTTCTGGTGTATTTCCTCAATAATCGCATAAAGTCTGCTGGTTCAGAGGGGTCAACGTCGTGCGAGGGAAAACTTTTCCAGTCCTCACCACTAAGCCCATAGTCAGACATTTTGAGATGGATACGAATCTTCTGACGCTCGGGTCTTTCCCCACCCGTATTTTCCTATGAAGATGTGAGCTTTGACCTTTGCGTGTGAGGGTTGGTCGTCTTACCTGTTGTGTGTTGGGCAGAATGTCCGTGTTCAAGTTAGGAGGGTTTGTTGGTTGTTGGCTCGCCGTCGCGGCAACCTCAGGTGGACCGCCCACGGTTTCGTTTTCTGTGATTGGGCGCCGGCTGGCGCTCTCTTTAGGCTTGGGTTGCCCATGAACAACGTCTTCGAGCCTCCCAAAGTCGATCTGTGTGGTCCGTTTTCGGCGCATGCCTTCGTCTTCCTTTACTTGTCTCTCTTGTTGATCCCTTGCTCGCTCTCTGATCATCTTTTGCTCCGACACCAATTCGGGTTTCTCCTTCTTGAGTTGCCGTACTCTCTCTTGTCTTCGCCTCTCAACTTCTTTTATCGCCGCTTTCTTCCGCGCTTTCGTGGCCCTTTCTTCATTTTCCCGCTCCCGTGGCGGGCCGTCGATATTCCGTTCGGTGTTCTCCACTCCTGCTCGGTTGCCCTCGCCAGAGGGCGGCTCGTATCGCGCTTGGCCATCGCCTCTCAACTCTTCCTGCACGTCGGGAACAATCTCATCGTCTCGAGCAATGAGTTCTTCCCTGTCGCGAACGCTATCCCGATCATGTCCGGGAGACAACATTTCGTGCGCTCGCTCTAGGCTCTCCAATTCCTCCAGTCTGCCAAAGTTGATCTGAGTGACACGTCTTCGGAGCGATTCTCGTACTATGGGTGAGGAATCCAGATCCTGTATAGGGCCTTCAATAGCTGGGCCCGAATCCAGATCCGGTGTCGTTCGTTTTCTCTGCTCCAGTCCGATCTCGTCTTCGTAAGGCTCCTTTTGATGGTTCACACGTCCACCCAGCTCTCCGAGCCTCTCTTGTCCTCTCCCAAGTATCTCGGATTGTGGCAGAGTTGGGATCGCTTCCCGGTCTGCCGAGTCCCTCATTTCGGCCGTGGACATGCGTTCTACCTCCTCTATAGCGGCGTTTGCCTGTTGGGCCGGCGAGAGCTCACCCTGCTGATCGGTGATCAACATTGGCGGAAGCTCTTCGATATCGTTCATGGACCCATCGTTCCCTTGAATGCGTTCCTGTTTCTCTTTTTCAATACCATGCTGTGGTGCTGTCTTCTCTGCCTTCTTCGATTCGTCTATTGGCGACAGTGGCTCGGGAGCGAACAGAGACTCTTCTCTATCACGCCTGATCTGATTGTCAATCCATCCCTGTTCCGCTTCATCCGGAAGGACCTGATCCGTAGCGGGTGAATCCCGGGCCTGGCCCATCTCTCGCGGTGGTGTTGTCTGCGCCTCATCAATCCTCTCCGATGTAGCCTGATGTCCTTGCTCTTTCTCAGTGTTATGCTGCCCTTCGCGTCCCCATCTCTCGTCTTGGGTCATCTCCATCATCTGTTGCTCATCTGGCTCCCTGAAGGTTTGCTCGGCCGTTTGTTGCTTTTGCACTTCGCGACGACGCTCTGCTTCTGCTGGGGCCATGGTCTTTGGCGCAGTCACCTCTCCGTGGAGTGTTAGAATATCTGATGTGGTGATTTCGTGAACAACGTTCTCTGACACTGTCTGCACCATATCTTGATCCTCGCTTTGTCGCTCTGTCGCTGTGTACTGCCCCACTTCCATGATCTCGTTATGATCCGGGGTTGAAGATTGGTTCTGCAATAGCATAGGGATGTTGCCTTCCTTAAACTCGTCAGGTTTGACCTGCGTGGTTCGGCTCGGACTTTCCGGTTTCCTGTGCACCTCTTGTTGTTTTGACTGAATACTACTCTCTTCAGCGACGCTCAGCAGCATTGCTCCCACGTCAAATATGTCTTGCCTCTTTTTCGCACTGACTGCTCCTTTCTTCTTAGCAGTCTTTCTCTGCTTACTTGACCGCCGTGCTTTCTTCTTCTGTAACCGCCTATCCCCTTGTCTGTCCTGCTTTGTATTATGTTGGACTTCTTCTGTTTCATCAGACATCTCTACGTCGGACAGCCATTCCGACTCAACTTGGCCCTCCCTTGTAACTGTTTGCTGGCCAAGCTGGGTCGCGGGAAAGTTTTCAGACTCTCCCACGGTGTTACCAGCTTGCAAACCCTGCTGTGAGGGATCCTGGGTATTGCGAGGACCTTGGTGTTGTTCGACATGACGCTGCTCCAGACCCT
The DNA here is from genome assembly GCF_000836275.1 of Exophiala mesophila. Lineage (NCBI taxonomy): Eukaryota > Fungi > Ascomycota > Eurotiomycetes > Chaetothyriales > Herpotrichiellaceae > Exophiala > Exophiala mesophila. The sequence continues at coordinate 74,920 of NW_015622511.1, forward strand.
CCTGATTTGGCTGTCCAAGCCTCGATGAAGGTACTTTACCAATCGTCCCTTGATCTGCCGTAGGGTTGGAAGGGTGAGACGTCGCCTCGCTTAAGCAGAGGCTTGTTGGTTTCTCCAAAAAGGCAAGAATGACAGACCGCCGCACAAATGAAGATGTCATCTCTTCAAACTCCCCACGCTGTACGGCGTACAAAGGTTCCAGAAAGAGGCTTATTTTGTCCTGTTCGTGATGACAACTCCAAGGGATGCCGCATCGCCTGATAGGTGGATTAGAGTCTTCAGAACCCGATGACGCTGACTCCTTTCGCGGTGCTCGCGATGTCGTTCTAAGTTCCGTCAGTGCACGAATCTCATCGGACTCAAAGCCTAGCTTGTGGGCATGGGTGGCAAATTCGTGTAGGACCTCGGGATCCGCTTTCTTTGGTCTTGGCTTTGCGAGTAAATTCTTTTTCTTAGGTTCGGCCGGCATGTTAAGGTGGTTACGCATGGCGATGAGAAATAGCTGTAAAACTCCCAGGTTCATTTGATCGGCCTCAGTTCCTGGTTTAGAAACGAAAGTATGATCCGGTTTCTGGACCAAGCACTGGCCGGGTTGCTGGTTGATACCCGTGAAAACGTACTGTTCCAGTGCATAGAGGATCGTGTCCTCGGGTGTTATAGGTATCAACCGTTTGACGCAGTCCGCTGGGCCCTTCAGCCAGTTCAAATCCTCGAAGAAGGTGAAAAATGATGGGACCAAGCGATCTTTCGTCCGACCACACACTTCGGCCCAGATCTTTTCACGATCTTGGTCATTGAAAGCTCCGAGGATTTTTCCAGCCTTTAACTTCCTATATAGATCCCGAGCATCCGCTCTGCATGCCCCAGGGGCGGTACCCTCAAATTCTTTCACGCTGTTTTCGTCAACTTTCTGCATCGCATTCCGTTCTACCCCAACGCTCCCGTACCAAAACTCTTTCATGAGATCGAGGTAGTATAGGACGCACTACAGTAATTGGTGAGAACCGAAATGGTCGGCAAGGTGGAACTTACTTCGTCAACCCCCATTGGAAGTATCTTGTGCCAGGTGCTTGTTCTCCAACCGCTCCAAAGCCCGACAACGTCTAACAGGGCATCACAGGCCGCGGTTATTTCACGGTGGCGCAGGAGCTGCTTGACATTGCGGCGTCCATGAGCTGACAAACGTGCCCAGCATCTTTTTTCAAACCACTGATTGTCGATTCGCAAGTCCCTTTGGAGGTGAAACAGCCGAAGTTTTCGGTAGATCTCTCCAGGATGCAGACGGTCTTCATTCGAGTATTCCTCCACCAGAATCGTCCTGAGCTCTTCTGTAAGGTCTAACAACCATATATTAATGTCGTGTCACGCTGTGGGAGAGCAAGTATCTCATACCTGCAGCATATAAATCTACGATCCACCTCCGGTCCACGACAGGAAGAACCTTCGCGGCAGCAAGAGCGCGGCTCTGTCCATCCAGGCACATGAGCTTGTAACCCGGTGGAAACTCGAGCTCGAGATATTCGTCTCGAGGGCCCATAAAAAGTTCTTTGCTCGAGCGCTGTGAATGTTGAAGGGCGGCATCGAGACTCTGCTTATCGATTTGAGCTGGAATGTGATTCGGCAACGGCAGCCGCCAGCAACCTTCATCCTGAAATGCTTTCTTCAGCCTCTCCACATTGCTCTTCAGCTTCGTAGGATCTTTCGTCTTAATCTCTGGAAACGACAGCACCTCAAGTCGGACACTGACCATACCCTTGCACTTGAGAGCTTTTTCCGTTACGATGCTACGTTCTTTCCCCAGAAGTCGAGCCCGTCGCATTTTGGTGTCGATACTGGACATGAATCTGCCTAGAGGTTCATACTATCTTAAATATCTCTGTTGGGGTCCTAAAATGGATCCCTCTACTGAGGCACTTGAATGGGCTCCCAAACCTTCAGCCATCCTTGTCCCCAGACACAACTCGTCCCCGGTACAACCTGTCCTCAGCCATAACCTGTCCCCAGACACAACTCGTCCCCGG
>NW_015622511.1:77050-234906 GCF_000836275.1 Exophiala mesophila
TGTCCCCAGACACAACTCGTCCCCGGTACAACCTGTCCTCAGCCATAACCTGTCCCCAGACACAACTCGTCCCCGGCACAACCTGTCCTGAGCCAATACCTGTCCCCAGACACAACTCGGCACAACCTGTCCTCACTAAGATATTGTACTAGCTTCCTGTCACTGAGGACACTTCTCCTCTACACCTTTCTCTCAGCAGCATGACCAGTGATTGGTTAGGACAGACCAACACATCTGTCTACGGCGTAAATGTTCTCTAGAACAATGTTTTCCGAACTCACTTGAAAGGACGATACTCCGTGGATTAAATTACGCAGCTTCTTTCGAAATCTTCAACTGTTAAATTTTAACACTACGAACGCCACCCATAGCTAACAGCTATCAAAGCACCAACAATCCTAGTCCTAAAAAAGAAAGTTGTTTGTGTTAGCGTAACAAAAGCTTCTATATTAGGAAGGAAAAATGAAACGGTGTCTCATGAGGATGAAAGACTACCGTTGAAAGAACAGGATAGTAAGGCATGGAGAAGGAAGCTGAGGCGGCATCGCCATTGCCGCTAAGTCTGCCATTGTCGACGATTTTCAAATCACGAGGTTGAATTTCTCTCGCAATCTGGAATACCTAACTCCGGCCCTGTTATTGCGCAACCTGAGATGTATTACCTCTCAAGTTCACATACTGTAGCATCATTTTTGGTACCAACGCTTTGAAAATTCTTGCTTCTTTTTATCGATATCTAAAGATCCATTTCGAGACTCTATTCTAGCTTTGTGGGTATTAAACGAATACATAATGATCGCTGCCCTCCCTCTGGAGTTCACTGTTTCTGTTGTCTAAACATCAACAAGGACTTTCGAACTTTTAGAACAGGATTTTGCACTGCATAGCCTCCTTACAGCTCATCCCTTGGGTCACCCTTCAGCATGTCTATACCCCTATCCATGATTCTTCAACCTAAATATGATCTTTTTTTGATGCTATGATAATGTTTGACAGGTCAGATCAATTGAAAACTATTCTTGGTAGACTTAACATAGCGAAACGAGTGTACATTGGTCGATCCTCCGCTCCTCTCACCTTTCTTTGGCTTCTTCTTTTCGGCTCCCCTTCTCTCGTCCTTTCCTTGCATCCAGTGCCTGCTGAATTCCTCATTTCCTATCGTCGGCATTCCCCGCCTGAACTCTTCCTTGTGTCATTCTGTCTCACTAGCTCTAGAATTGACCCTACTTTGATCCTTTGACGGTTGTCTTCAATAGCGCATCGAGTTCTTTAAATACTTTGGCAGCTTCCACCTTCTGTCCACCCAGGCGGGCTTTCTTGGAAGAACTCCCTGTTTGTCCGTCTAGAAATAGTTAATAGAGCGTAGTGAGCGATCCAGCCGCAAACTTACCGTCACTGGAGTCTTCCATCATATTTCGAGTACGTTTTTTGGTCGTGTTCATTCGCACCTTCTTCGAAGGCTTTGAATCATCCTGGTCTGGAGCGAAGTTGGTTTTGAGAATGTAGGCTCACCGAACTGTCCATACCTTCACTGTCGGTGCCATTCCTTCGAGCACGTTTCTTGCTGACCGCCACGTCTGGGATTTTCGAGGTCAGGGCTGCACCGCCACCTAAGAGTAATCAGCTTCCGAGCACGGATGATGGCGGTGAGCACTTGCCGTCGCTGTCACTGTCGCTGATAGTAACCACCTCATCACGGAGACGCTTCGAAGCTTGCTTGCTTTGAAGTTCTTTGCAGTACAGTATGAAGGCCAATCCGTAGTCCACAGCTTCAAAGAGCATGTCTTCACAGTCTTCGGGGCTGAAATCCTTGTGAAGCCTCCGGCTGAGTTTCCTGAACTCTCGACGACAGTTCTCGAAGTCCTCCGCTGTTGAGATTTCGATATTGCCCATGACTCGTAGTTGATTGACCTAAAGCATAGAAGTGGAAAAACTGAATCTTCTAAGAGAGTTCTAGGGAGATTGGTTTAAGTTGCAATCTGAAGAGTGACCAAGATTCTGTATGGTTTACTCGCACTCTTATATTCTCACAGTCTCTGTGTAGGTATCACTTTGGAGCCAGAAGAGGTATCCAGTAGGAGCCTAATTGGAATCCGCATTAGACTATCAAGATGGTCCCGTAGAAGAGAAGGACAGGAGGGGAGAGTTGTTGATGGCAATTGCACTTCGAGGCTTTCTGATTTACTGTCATCCTCTTTGCTATGTATCGTATTGTACAGTGGCAAACTCTCGCTCTTCGTTCGCCAGTTTCTACATCTTTTAGCCTGTACCAGACAATCCATGCCGGGATATACGATGCGATGCAGCTAGCACCTTTCCTGTTTCGCCTCAGGAAGCTCATATAGATATAGAATTTGACCACTTCGTCATTAGTTAAATCCGAAATATATTTCTACACTCTGCTTCGCAGAAAAGCTGCAGCACATGAAGACTCACTGAAGGATGTGCGAAGAGTGGCCGAAGCCACCATTTGGGGTGGCTGTGGGCATCCCTTCCTCCCTCCGCCTATATGGCTTTTTGAAAGGAATCAGATTGGGTGTAAACGAGATTATATTGCGAGGAATCTACTTAACGTCTCGTCGTGGGTGTTGGCACGTTCAGCCTCCTTCAACTGCCTGCGAACTCGAATCACCCTTCTGCCACAAGCTTTTCCTCCTCTGCATTTAACCACAAGAACCATAGACGATACTTTGCGGGGGAGTAACGTCTATGTACCCCTTATCATTGGCCGTAATTGTGATTTGGAACCCATCGATACCCATGAATGTGCATGGTGCTGTTCCTGACGTGACACCAATCTGAGAGACACTAATATCGTTGCAGTCGCCGATGGAGTACGAAGGAAGTGCGAGACATTCGATGGAGCCCAAGTCGTGCACCTGTCCATTTCGTGGGAGCTCAAAGCCAAGCGTCTGAGTGCCAGTGGTAAATGCGACATTCACTGGCCAGTCTTCACTCCTCCGCTGAGGCTCAAGTAACTCGTGGTTGTCGGGTAAGGGCGGGATCACTCGTCCAACGGACATTCGTTGCAACCAAAGAAGAACCACGACAGTCTTGCCAATAGAGTTGGAGAACATCATGTCAATAGAAGAAGAAATTTTCAAAGAGAAGCGACCCGTAGGGGGAGAGCTTGGGCGAAACACGAGGGACCTCGGTTTCGATGCCACTCTTGCTAACAGAAGATGAATGATGATTCACTTTGGCTCAGACATCAGAGCTGAGATGCTCACATTTAAGGTAACCAGTTGAAATGAGCGCAAAAGGGCTCTGGAAGCTCAATTCGGTTCCAGTAGTCCAAAAGGGACCAAAAAGATTAATGTCACACGAGGGAGCCAGATCAGGACCCTTTGATGACGGTTAAATAAATCCTCATCCGGCAGATTGCTTTGGGGTCCATTATCAAGTGTCCCCTCATGGCGAGGACGAAACAGACCGCACGTAAGCTTGTCCTTGATTATTGTCCCTGATTTATGTTGAGGATGACATACAGGAAAGAGCACTGGGGGTGTCGCCCCAAGAATGAACTTAAGAAGCCATGCGAATGATCAATTCTCAGGAAAACGCCTCCCTGATAGCACGGGCCGTGTAAAGAAACCGCATCGATACAAGCCAGGTAGGGTTGTTCTTTGCTCTTCTATTCTCTCGTATTTGAGTAAGTGAAATTGTGATTGACGGTGACTAGGAACGGTTGCTTTGAGAGAGATTCGTCGCTATCAGAAATCGACAGAGTTGCTTATTCGCAAACGTCCATTTCAACGGCTTGTCCGTGAAATTGCAGGCGATCTGAGAACCCCCCAGATGGAATGGCAAGGGGATGGTTTTCGATTCCAGTCGACGGCAATCGAAGCTTTGCAAGAGGCTCTCGAGTTATACCTTGTGAGCCTCTTCGAAGATTCTAATCTCTGCGCTATCCACGCAAAACGAGTTACTATTCGTGAGCGAATTTCTGCTTCCTGCGAGACGAAGTTCTTGGTTAACGTCTCTAGAATCAAAAGATATACAGCTCGCACGACGTTTGCGTGGAGAAAGAAACCCCGTTTGAGGAAAGAGTCAAGAGCTTTAGTGGCTTCATGTGCAAATAGTTGCCCCTGAAATATCTTCCTTGGTTTCAGAGGCATCTCCAGTGTGTACGCAACGACGGCTAAAGTACGGTGGCGAATTTTCTAGAACTTTAAAAAAGATTTACAATTGGGTGGTCTGTTGTATTCAAGACTTTGAAGAACGATTTTTGATCTATTTATTCGAAGCTGGGGATCTGAAGGCTGTTCTCCCCTAAATAATTAAGATGCCATGAGCAGTTCGACCATCTGCTGCGCCAGGTACGTTTCAAATTCTCGAAGCAACATGCTATAGCTCAAAAGTAGCCTCCGTCCTCCACCGTGTTGCATCGCTTTTAGAAAATGAAGATTTCGAGCCCATTACCCCAGTCATGATGACGCCTCTGTTCCGCGCTCATTACCCATATGAGTATCGTGGTCCTTCTTGACTTGATACAATAACCAATTATTGTAGACCAGAAATAAAATCAAGCTGATCCCTGCACACGCACTCGTTATTGTAACCGTGATGGTCGCAGTCACGGACCAGTTCCCATCCTTAGCGGTGTACACATTGACCAGTGTATTGACGAGACCGAGAATGGCATTAAGCAAAGTTGGCCTGATCTCATAAGGTCAGCGTCTGCTTTCAGCTGCCGGCTAGGTAGTCATTACAAGAATATTCGATTTACCAACCAAATGTAGTTCCTCTTCCATCTTTTCCAGAGTAAAGCGATGCCAACGACTCCAAATAGGCAGCAAGCTCCTGCTACCCAGAGGAGCGAGGCATTCTGAACGGTGTGTAGAATAACTTTTCCGGCAGAAGTCTTGCTTGCCGCTTCTTGCACCGAATTGGAGCTTTGGAGAGAGGTAAACGTGCCCGGGAATACAATGTATCCAGCCAGGATCAACCACGTAAACAAGCTGGCATAGAAGTTGTGGCGACGAGGAATCTCATCAAGCTCTAAGAGCATCGCCACATATTGAGATTGTGAGCGTGGCAGGTTCGTCGAAAGTGGCCTAGGGAGACGAGCCTCATCTCTCTGAAACGAAGGCAGTGGGAGAGGGGCCTGTGGAAACTTTGACTCTGGATGAGACGATTGATCCCTCAACTTTGGAGGGAGAATGGTCACATATCTTTTTTTCGAATATGTTGCTTGCTGCATATGCGCTTCGGATACTGGAGTCCGTTCCATCTCAGCAGCGGGTGCGGAAGACGGAGAGTTCTTAGGAAATTCCATCCGCGGCAGGGATCGTGACGAGGAGCTCATTGTTTCATTGACATTATCTTCTTTACATAGACATTGAAGCTGTGTAAAGTACCGTACTATATACTTTAATGTGAAAAGAGGGTCTATATGCGGCTCCAAGGGCGCCGGATCTGGTTCTCACAACTTATCAAGAGCCGTTCATAGACCCCATCCTCAATATTCGGGTGACAAAATGGGCCCTATGTCATGAACGAGGTTCTATCAAGTATTCACCTTTATCTACTTTAGCTCTAAACTTCCAGCTCTAATATTAAGTGGAATTCTCCGTCTTTTTGCTGTAATGTAAGGGAATAAGGGCTTTTCCTGACACCCTAATAATGGTTGAATCGAAATTTTAGGCTGTGAGTGCTGCTGCAGTATAATAAAAGTTGCAAATGAACTCTACTCTTCTTTGCCTATGTCGTCTATTGAGGCGACACTATTTATAGCGAAGTATTGGGCTTCACGGTTTCTGCCATGATTGGGGGCGCCATGAATGGTTGGAAAAGTAGTGCGAACTAACTAATATTTACTGCATCGCTACCAGTAAAGACTCTATGTATGTAGAACGCAAGAGGCTCGTACTCGTTTAGTAGCTATTATGATCTGAGCTGCGAACAGGTCTGACTAAGGGGTTTCCTTCATAGGGCGAGTATAGAAATAGAAACGGGTCAAGCAAAGGGAACCTAGCTCTTAAGTATCCTAAAATGTAATTATAGGATTTCTAACGAAGTTGACTACGAATAGTCCTATCTAGGGTAATGTACGTATATGTATAATGCTAGCGGCTTAGCCTGGATCTCAAGGCTCCCTTGTGCTCTTAAGAGATCCCTGAGGTCCAGGGGATCCAGGAGATCCAGCCTGATCCAAGTCACGTGATATTGCCTCGTTCTCTGTCGGCTAACTTCCTTTCCTTGGACGGGTGCCTTGACTCCCTTGGTGACCCTTCAAATGACCTGGTTCGGAACACTATATCCGCAGAGCAGCGCCGCCCACCCTATCGACCTGGTTGCCTTCAAATTTGTGAATGTTCCTACTTTCGCACCGTGTGTTCCGCTAATGACAGATGAGAATCTTTAGATAATATACTCAGATTCTCATTAATCCAGGGTGGTAGTAACAGCAATTACTGTGGTGAGCGTGGTCAGCGAAAGTTGACCAGCAGCGTCCGTCGTCTCTGAGGCTCTAAGTATGGTTCTTGAACTGATAATGATCGTGTTCGTGGTGGCCGGGTCCGTAGTGACAATATCTGATGCTATATCTTGAGAGGTAACCACCGGCCCAACCGACGTAATGGTCGTCGTCAGAGTGGTCAAGGTAGCATCGCCGGCGGTGTCAGTTGTCATTAAGGTCACGACAACAGGCTCTAGATTCGTCGTCGTCGCGGTCGTGGAAGAACATTCTGAGTCCACGGTAACAGTTTCGGGTAGTGTGCCTTGAGATGTAGTCACTGGTCCAACTGACGTAATAGTCGTCGTCAGAGTGGTCAAGGTAGGATTGCCGGCGGTGTCTGTTGTTAGTAAGGTCACGACAACAGGCTCTAGATTCGTCGTCGTCGCGGTCGTGGAAGAACATTCTGAGTCCACGGTAGCAGTTTCGGGTAGTGTGCCTTGAGATGTAGTCACTGGTCCAACCGACGTAATAGTCGTCGCCAGAGTCGTCAGGATGGCATCACCCGCGGAATCAGTCGTCGTCACAGTCACTGTGGCCGTCTCTAATGACGTGGTTTGAGGAGGGCACAAGGTGAGAGTCAAGTTCGCCGACACGTCACATGATTTGACGGCAAAGTCATCATGTGGCTGGTTGTAAACGTCTGGGCAAAGAGCCACGCCCGGGTCGCAGGTGATGTTCGAGCAGTCGTCGGAAGACGGTGAGAGATAGAGGCCCCAGCTTTCGAACGGATACCCATTAATATTCGAGATGTCATACGCCAGTATCGGATTGTCAGGGTGATAGGTGTACTCGAACTGCGTGATGAACGAATCGTCGGGAACCGTGGCAATCTTCAACGAGATGCCTCCACCGTTTGGATTAACTCGGTATGTCTCGTTGAAGGTGCCGATATTTGGCTCCAGATAATTAATTGTGTCGTTAGGGACATTTGCAATACTCCAGATATAGACCTCCACATCACACCAATTCTCGATAGCAGCGGTCCCGAGGCAGGCAACGGAAGAGATGCCGGACAATGCCACGGCAAGGATGAGTCGTCTCAAGCTGGCCATGTTGAAAGCTGTGAGTTCCCTGAGAACCTGTTGGGAAAGGTCGAGTCTAGTTGAGCGAGATGCGGTGCTGTACGTTGTCTCTTAAAAGGAGCAGAGCTAGAGTGTCTAGTAAGCCACGAGTCTTTGGTGATCTAGCGAAGCCATTGAGGGAGAGAGCGTCCCAAAACGGCCCTAAGTAGTGGGAGTATGTGGAAGATCAAGGGAGCCAAATCAAGCCGCAAGCCCAAAAGGGTCCCCTTTTTCAGTCGCTGGGCTCACGGAGAGTGATCGCTGTGCAGATGATCACTTAGAACGGAACCAGGTTCCCAACCCACAGGTTTTCAGGTTCGAAGTAGTGCAAAGTATCTGAAGCTGCTGAATTCCTATGTCTGAGGACTCGGTTTGAGGCCAAAGGACTCCTCCTGGATGTTTGAACCGAACTCCTTGAGCAGTGCAAGGATTGCATCTATGACTTCCCTAGACTTAGCAGCATTGTCACTGGATATCTTTGCCTCGGCTTTCCATTTCTGGATATACCCTTCGAGCTTTCCACCATCCTCTCGGGCCTCTCGAAGGGCGATCTCCATTCGAGCCGCCTCCTCTTCTGCCTTCTGTCTCCCTTCTGACTCTATGCTGGCTTGTGCCTTCCACTCGTTCAGCTCGCGGGCTAAACTCTCCTCGGTCTTCTCGAGCTCGGTAATCCTGGCCGTGAAACTCACGTCTGATTTCACGAAATGGCCCTGCTCTCACATATTCAGTCAGCCTGATAGCGTGGGTGCAAAACATACACAACAGGTCTGTCTACCTGCACATTTCCTCGAAGGGTCGTACGAGGCGCCTTGCTGGAAGGCTTCCAAGTTGCGGCGACACAGTTATCCTCGATACATTCACACAGTTTTTGGAGAGACTTAATAGAGAATTCACTCAGGTTCTGTGTAAAGAGGTGACTTATCGCTTCGGTTTTTTCCCATGTATATGGATCGTCGTCGTTTGTTTTGAGCCGTACCTGGGAGGGTTCGACCGTAATCCCAAGTCTGCTGTCTACAGAGGCGTTATCAGAGGCATCGACCAGACGTCAGTGGATCTTACAAATATTTGCCGCTAACTTTTCTCGACATTTCCGATTCCACTGGGTTCGCTTTTGGTTCTTGGACGGACGATTTGCCATTCGTGGAACACCACCCCTGTTTGTGTCTTCCTGTCCGTTGAAGAGATTTCTTTCCTGATGTGTGGGTTGCGGACGGTCCACGGCATGACAGAGAGTTAGAAGCCAGCTCTGCGAGCAGTAAATATTAACACCACTTCAGGATAAAGATAGGATCTTTTCGGGCTCCCTTGTAGATATCTGCCCATTTCGGCCCCCCAGCTCAAGCCAACACTTGAAGCCCCAAAGAGGCCCCTCCGAACTTGGGCCGGCAGGTAGACATGAAAGAGGTTGGCTTCCCTAAGGGGCCCAGTCCAAAGGGAAATCGTAGCGAGGCCGCATACACTGTATGCGGTAGTGCCACAGTGTTATGATCTGAGCTGCGAACAGGTCTGACCAAGGTGGTTCCTTGATAGAGCGAGTTTGAATAGGGATCATGCGCGGGAAGGGAACTTAGGTGCCCAGATATCCGAAATGTAGGTATAGGATTGTTAACGAAGTTGACTACGAATAGTCCTAGCTAGTGTATTGATCGCATACACACACCCGTGTCCCGGGTGCTCTGCGAGGCTGTCTTCCCAGAGCAAGGGATCTAGGTCACGTGACGTAGCCTCGTTCTCCATCGGCTAACTTCCTTCCTTTGGCCGGGTTCCTTGACTCCCTTGGCGGCGCTTCAAGTGACCTGGCTCGTAACACACAGCGGACCTTCCAAACCCATTCATGACATGATCAGCGTTCTAGTTTGGTCCCATACCACACCGACAGCGGATGGTCTTACTCGCCATGGACATCACTCTTACCGGCAGATCTGACGCGTCTGCCTCCCCTTCCCTTTCTCCCCTTCTCTCCCAGTTCCTGCATTGCCCCCCCTTTCCCTGATCGTCCCTTACCCTTCTTCTTTCTGGGTTGGCGCAAATCTGCCCGGGAGTCGAAGGCGAAGCGTAATTTTAGGCTGGCCGACTCGCAGATGGATGCAGGTCCGATTCGCCGCGTGGCAAGGGCCGTCACGATCTCGAGCTATCTCACTCTCTGGCGACATTTCCGGAGCCGGGCTCTTCGATGTCTTGGTATATAACTCCGAGTAACCACAGGACGGATCACGTCCTGCATCGCACAACGTTGCTCCGCTCAATTCGCTGGTCATGTCGTCCGGTGAAGAAGTGGGCGGCGGTGAGGCTGAAGGCGAGCATAAATACTGATTAAAAATGGCGTCGACATCGACGTCTCTCGGCTCGAGGGAGCCGATCGTGTCATGGGGTTTTGTGCAACGGGATGGGAATAAATCAGAATCAAGGTCGGCAGATTTATCGTCATCGCCAGTGAACGCCAGAGCATCCCCTGCTGTCCGGTCGTCTTCTCTGCTTGCTCCGATGGGCGGAAGATTTCTGGCCCTGCGGTCTAGCCACTGGCCTATTGCGGAGCCAGTCTCTAGGGGTGTTTGCATCATGGCAACGTCCGCCATGTGGCTGACCGTGGTATGAGTCCTTTGCCGGGAACCCGCCGACGGGGGTTTGGGGACCGTCGCATCTGTGGCCGGCCAGCTCGGCAGGATCTCCTGCTCAACAGGCCACGCCGCCTCCACCGCGTCTGGCCCACGACGCTCCGCTTTCGACGGGCTGGTCCCGCTCGAACTCTGCGTGCGTTTGGGGGATAGGCAGGATCCCCCCAGGCCCATCGCCGAGGCGAAATTCGTCAGCCCCAGATCGGAAAGGCGTGGGTCAATCGACATGTCTAAGTGTGGGCTGCCGCTGGGTCGCGGGAGGTCGACGGGAGCCGCTGCCTCCCTCGGCCACCAGTCGACCGAGGAGGGCAGAGTGTCGTAGCAGTCTGTCTTTGGGATGGCAGTGAAGGCGATGGAGCTATCTTCGTGTCTCAAATGCGATCGACTTATATGGCAATGTCGCTTGCTTGCGCTGACCTTGGTCCGCTTGTAGCAGTGGGTGTCCTGGGCGTGATATTGGAGATCCACGATAGCGTTGAAGGAGAGACCGCATCGCGGGTCAGGACACGACATCATCTTGATCTCATTCGACCCGTCCGACGCAAGAGCGAGCCCGTCCTCCTCCCCGAGCCCGTCTTTCCCCTCGAGCCCTTCAAAATGGCTGTCCAGGTGCTGCTGCCAGGGCGGCTTTTTAGTGTACTGACGGAACCGCACTTCGGGAGGGAGGAGCGGGTCGAACAAGCAGAAGCCGCAATAGCCAACCGCGGCCAAGGTCTGGCGGAAGGTCAGGGGATTCCACTGGACGGGGAGTGACTCGAGATCGTTCAGGTGGTGCCGGCAATGCCCGCGCCAGCCCTGCTTGCCAGTGATCCACTCGTCACATTCGAAGCACAGCTCGGCCGTGCCGTGTTTGGCCGCGAGACTGGCTTTGTGGCATCGGTAAATATGATCCCATCGGGCTGCGAGACGGAGGCTGTCGAAGTCAACACAGTCAGCTGGGCGCCGTTCGCTGAACGGAGAGCGAAAAAATTCTAGCGGGAATTTCAAAGGGGCCACTCACCTTCCCATCTCTACTGCACACGCCGATACGGGGCAAAGGCCGTTTTCTGGACGCAGACTCGGGCGGTAAGCCACCTTGGGGTTCTCTCGACACAGGGTGATCATGTCCTGGAGGGAGGCCCGCCCCTCGGGGCTCCGGAGAGGAACGTCGAGAAAAAGCGAGGAGGCCAGACGGTCACGGGGCGGATCCAGCCGCCGGACACGGCTGAAGAAGCTGGGTAGCGATGCGACAGGCGAGGTCTCGGCTTCGGTGTCCTGGTTGACCTTCCGGGGTTGGATCTCCTGCCACCTGCTGAGTTCTTCCGACACCATCTGGCGTTTCTGCCAGTACAGTTCCTCCCGGCGGGTCCGTTCTCTTTGACCGTCGTGCCCGGCTGGAAGGCGGCGGATTCGTTCTCCGAGGGACTCGATCTCCTCGTTGAGCGCGATAAAGTCGGCGCGCCCTTTCAGATTCGCCTCTACTTTCGCCGGCAGCGATTGCAGCATTTGCGGGTGGTGTTGCAGCGAGAGGCCGCGGAAGCCCTCGAGGTAGACGGTGCGGCGCGCCTTTCCCCAGTAGCTGGATTGCCCGTCGACGGTGCTGATTTGAGGCATGTACGAGCCGAAGAAGGTGTCAGAATTTTCGTGGCCTGCAAACTTCATCCTTTCGGCGATCGAGTAGCCGTTGTCTGCGCCGAGGTCAGCACGTTCCCTACCCGCGGCCTCGTTCAGCAGGACCTACCGTCGGCTCTGACCAGGACCTCCCTCCTAAAATCGTGAACCCGGATATTTTCTTCATACCCGGCCCGATGGCCCAAGCCCACCAGGCCACTACTGAAGGACGCTGCAGTTTGGATCTTTCCCGTCGGGCCCTCGGGGGACATGGTCTGGAAAAAGGGCATGCGGTGCAGCTCTTTCCGAATGCGAAGATGGTGTAAGGACCCATCGACCGGGGGCGGGATCGCCTCGATTTCCTCGAAGGTGAGGTAATCTTGGAAGGCGCCATCGGCGAGGGCGATGGCCAGAAGAGGCAGGACCGGGTTCGCGTACAGCGGCTGCATATCCTCGTACACTCCATGCTGTGGCCTGGTGGAAGCTCAATGTCAGAAGGATACCCCTTTCCGTTCAAGCCGAGAAGGAGAAGTTTTCGGTCGACCGACCTTTTATGTGGCTTATTGGTGAAGCCTTTGGCATCGCGCGTGGCCCGGAAGGCGAGTTCTGCCTCTCCCTTCTCATTCTTGAAGACGACGAAGACGACATCCTGCGTCCGAGTGTTCAGCGCGGGCCAGTCCCCGGTCGGATGGCACGGTGTTCTTACCTTATATAGTAACCCTCGCCCGGAGCCGCGGCGCATGTTGGATTCGAAGATTTCTCCTACCCTAGACGGCGTGTAAATAAAGAGGTTGTTGGCCGCGTGGTTCTGAACCAGGCTTCTCGGATGGGTATACTGGTGCCAATCCTTTTGCCAGTTATGTTTGGTCAGGATGATAAAATGGGGCACCGTCATGAAATGTGGCTGCCGTCGTTCGGTTGAGAGGTTGCGCTTTTTCTTCAACTCCGTTTCGATGTACTAATACGAACTCTCAGCGTGGCCGACGAAAGCGAAGTAGGGTGAAAGAGATAGGAAACGAACGTAGTACACCGACTCCGATACCTCGTGGGGGATCTTTCGGTTATCCGGTCGTCGCTTCCAAGCGGCGCCAAAGGCGGTCCACTTTTGCTTCGCGTAGCTCAGACACTCACCATCCTTGACAATACCTTCCATAAAATGCTTCGCGGACCGTAAATCGTAAGGGCTCACGCCAGGATTTCGCCTTGCATACCTACGCGCCAGCGTCCACCTCGTTAGTAAAGGCGAGCACGACCCGTACCTGGGCGGGCGAAGGACTTACTCGTCCCAAAGGTCGGTCATTCGGTCGTAGTTCAGCTGAGTCCCCGGTTCGATAGGTTTACTGACCCGATCGCCATTCACATCGGCGTTCGCAATCAGCTGCCAGCCGTTCTCCTCCGCTTCATCAAACACTTCCGCCGCGGTTTTCTTTCTCTTCGGCATCGGGAAACAGCAAGCGGAGCCTTGAGCGCCGGAATATAGCAGAAGACTAAGGATAGACGAGCGCCGAGAGGAAAGGAAAAGAAGACGACTGGGGAGGGAGGGTCAAAGTACGACGAAACGCCAGCAAGGTGCGTTTAGGTAGTCAGAAGACCGGATAGAAGGAGTGATTCGCACGATGAGAAGAGGGAGGGCAGGGGAAAATGTAAGGACCGAGAGAGGGAGAGGGAGAGGAAGAGAGGAAGAGAAGCATTGTCCTACAGAACTGGGGGATTCCGTTAACCCCGTCCAGCGATGTAGCAGGGCATCCTCTCAGAGACCCTCTCAGGGATCCCACCTTTCATCAGGGCAGAAACGGGCCCTCATCACCGTGATCGGGTAAAGTTACCACGAGGCTGGATGTGCGCAACGTTGGCGCCTGTAGGACTGGAGCCCAAACGGGATCCTCGCCGGCACGTGAGGGAGCATGGCAGGAGCGGGCCAGAGCCGTGAGGGAGCAGAAGGGAGCAGCAGGGAGCAGCAAGGGAGTGGAGGGGGAGCGCGCAAGAGAGGAAGGGAGTGGAAGAGAGCGGACGAGGGAGCGAATGGACTAAATAGTCGTTAGCGAAAGAGCAAAGCGGCGAGGGATGAGTCAGCGAAAAAGGGCTGGGCGACGACGGTTCGGGGATTCTATATATATATACTCCGTAGCGGGGATTTGCAGCAGTCTAGTGCGCCACACGGCAGCCACATGTACGCGATTTATGTACGAGTGCACGTGTCAGAAGTAAATGCGTACGGCTGCGCATTCGCGAATCTACCTAATCCCAAGCGTTCAAGTAACACTACGGCATACCACCTGTCGACGACCCCATCCCACTGCCCGTCTATCCATTTTCATGGCTATCTTTTCAACATTGGCGGGGCCTCTCGACTAGACTGTGGATGCTATTGCAGCGCCTACCGTCGTTCGAGCCCTCCCCACCTGCCCGTGTCCAAACCCATCCCCGTCGATACATTCGTTCCAGCCGCCGCAGAGAATGATGGCGTCCGAAGTCTCACGCGTCTTGGGTAAATCGACATCCGCTGCTACCAATGTCCGACCTTCTAGAAGTCCTCCCTGACTTTGACACGGGACCGTTCACACACCTGTTCCATTCCCTCGAGAAAAACAACATCTCTGTGGCGGATCTTATCTCCTTGGAGCCCAAAGAGGTTTCCCGAAAATGCCCCCTTCCACTAGCCGATGTGCAGAAGCTACGGCAAAGCCTTGTACAGGCTATGCAGAACGATCTGAAGATCTTGGTGACCAAGACCCCTAGGCTGGGCTCCAGGGCTGTTCAGAAGACTACTAGCCCACCACCTGTTTCGCAAGCTGGTCCGAGCGATCGACACGTATCTCCTGTTCAGAACACGGCAATTGTAGATGAGTCCGAAGATATGCAACTGGCACATACATCTACATCCTACCATCCTGAGCAGGGCTTGAAGTTGTCTATCCTGGACCCGCGGCTGGATGATGCTTTAGGAGGAGGCTTTCGCCCGGGACATGTCTCAGAGATTGTGGGTGAGAGCGCCGTTGGTAAGACGCAACTTGTTCTCGGATTACTGCTTTCCGTTCAACTGCCTCCGCCGCGAGGGCTGGGTAAGTCGGGCATGTACATTTCAACTGAGGATAGCCTCAATACCAGACGGCTGTCGGAAATGTTAGATTCACACCCCGAGTACCAGAAGCTTCCTCCGGAGTGCCGGCCAACCATGGATCGTGTCCACGCTGTTACTGCCGACAACCTCGTGTGGCAAGAACACATTATTCGATATCAATTACCGATTGCTGTTCCGCGGATGAACATCGGTCTAGTCATCCTCGACTCAGTCGCAGCAAACTTCCGAGCAGAGTATGAGACAACAACATCAGCTGCCCTGGCGGGTCGTGCAGCAGATCTCATTCATTTGGGCAATTCACTCCGGCGCATTGCCAGTGAATTCAACGCCGTGGTCATTGTGACAAATCAAGTGTCTGATCGATTTGACGATCAGGGTGCTCACCGCACACGAACCTCATTTCAGTCAGTTCCTTTTGTCGACCCTGCCTCGTCGGCAGCAGTTCCAGGGCTGACACGGCCGGTTCAAGCGGCTGACAGTCAACGTCGCAGAATGGAGGTCCAGAGTCTTGACCATCAGCTGCGCTTCTTCACAGGTTGGGGGAGTCAAGCACTGTCCAGCTATGAAAACATGAAAACACCAGCGCTGGGTCTCGCCTGGGCAAATCAAATCTCTGCTCGTCTCGTCCTTAAGATGGAACACGAGCGAGCTTATGCCGGGGTTGGCAACGGATCGAGAGAGGGGAGGAGGAAACGTTCTCTAAGCATTGTGTTTGCGCCATGGACTCCTGCCACGCCGGTACCGATCGGCTATGAAATCACTACAAGTGGAATCAGATCTGTGGGAGGAGACATTGCCAACAGGCAGCAAGAGGAGGAGCATGATCCTGATCTGCTCAATCCTCAGTTCTGGGCAGAGGATGAGGAATTCCCATGAAATGCATGGTCTGTGGGTTATGTGTGGCTAAGAAGGCTTTGATTTTGGATGGCCAACAGGGGCGCATTATATACTTGTTGGCTAAAACTGTCGTCTGCATCAACAAAACCAGTCCATTATTTTAGCTAGCCTTCAATATATATTCCAAATGGTGCATGAATAGGAACAAGAGCACCAATGCTGTCTGAAGGTGACACTAGAACCTATGCAGATGAGTGTCCAATCCATTGCTGAATGCTCGCTATCGTATAATGGTATTGGTATATCGTTCTTGTGGAGGAAGAGGATATTTGGTTTGATGGATATGGTTTTTGGATAGGCAACTTGACCGAGAGGCACTCGTATGACTTTTTGGCTGGCGATTCGCAGCTCCTCCGCCCAGCGACCTTTACATCTGTCAACAACGACTTTCATCGAAACACTTCCCAACAAACCCCAGTCTTTGGACTTTCCCGGCTGTGATCTGAAGATGGCGGGCATTGTCTCTCAACCATGGCTCATATCCAAGTAAGCAGATTCAACAGATTGTCTCTGGACGCACTGGTAGGAGATTAACGTCATTCTCACCCAGGTTTATTGACCCAATTTTCGCTGTTGGCGTAGGGCTGTCCGCCGCCGCTCTACGTATTCGCCGAGAGGAGCGCGAAAAATACCCGGAACAGGATTCAAGTTTGGCTGGTTTGTGGCAGAAAGGTGTCACTATGGGAACAAATTACATGACGCGATGGCGGGAGTCCAAGTGACACAACAATTTGCTTTGGATCATGGAAGCAATTGCCCTTGATGGGCGCATATCTCTCATACCCGTGCGCAGAATTTCGGCCAGAAGATGGACAGTTTTCAGGACGAAGATCAAGTTCGAGCGATTCATGTCCTTCAAATTGTCATCTGAGACTCTCTTTTCACCAAACATGCCTTGCTGCCTGGTGGCAAGGCATCTGGCCCTTCGGTTGAACGCACTTTGTTCTATCCAAAAGTCGGAACTTGGCTGGCGTTCTCCTGAGGCTTCTGGTACGAGAGTCTGTCCTTGACATAAAACTCGACCTGCATTTCACCAACATCTGGCTTGTCCAAGCTTCCCGCTCTGCAGTGGACAGGTCAGCAAAAAGTAAATTCGGAAAGAGTGAGGTGGGGAGCGTACTTGATGACCGTGTTGTCCGGCATGACCTCGAGCTCACAATAGAGGCTGGATCCGCAATCGGCGCAAAAAAAGTGCTTGTTGATTTTTCCACTTCCTCCAACGATGTCAAAAGCCTTTGGCTCGCCTTGCAGAGGATCAGATTTGTCAGTCGCGTGCAGGGGTCAGACAACGCACCAGCAGTAACTTTAAACTCGGACCGAGCAACCACTACATTGGGGAGGCCAGCGGCTCCGCCTGTCGGATCATCAGCATAGATTTTCCATGTGCCCAAGAGCGATTATACCCCATTTTTGGCAATCTTTGCAGTTGCAAAATGCCTTGAGGCCAATGTCACCTGGGTGGAATCAGCATTGCTAGGGGACGAAGGGTGCACGATTCCGGCGTACCCGTATACTCATATCTGATTTTGCCGCAGAGACACCCTCCTGGAGTGGCCATGGTACTTTGGTGGTGATATGAAGACAACTTTTATGCTCGGGGAAAGGCGAGATAGGATAGAGAAGACGACTTGAATGAGCGAAATGGTGTTCTTGATATACTGTTGGTGGACGGTCTGGATGTGGCAGTGTGGCAGTGTCGTGGTCAGGTTCGACAGCTGGGCTCTACTGAATCTGATCACGGAAGCATTCTACGAGAGAGCTGGAAGATGTGTTTCACACAGACGCTTGCGTGAAGACTTTGAAATGCATGATTTGAGATTACCCGAAGCAGGTTACAGCATTGGGGCCAGGACACCACCATTTTGATCCGTGGGAGAGTTCGAGAGGACATGAATGGAGCCAAATTGCGAGTGCAAAATAGGGCGGTGTGAGATATCGGGGAGCCATGTAACTGGCGAAACCGATGGCCATGTATGAGGCTCCCACGCTCCTCTTGATGTCTCGCATCTTGTGCCTGCTTTGGTGGTTGTGATGCTCGGTAGCCCCTCGACTCCTCATGGCCCCTGGAGTCTTGTGTATCAACTAAGCACAGCATCTACTTGCTTACCTAGATACCTAAAATCCGCAGTCACTTTACTGGGCTGCAGCCTGTTTGAAAGCATGTGTTGTTTAACTTGAATTGTACAAGGGGTCTGTGTTGAAAAGATTGATAAACCAGTCGGTTGCTCATCCATCATATCTCCTTGACAGCAATTATCTGGTAAACAGTGAGTCCTCCGGCGGCCCTCGGGTTCTTCTTGGACCCCCCCCCCCCCCCCTCGGCGCCATCTTCAAACAACCTTTAACAGTGGTGCGGGGGTGGTTGACGGGCCCGAGGGCCCCGGCCCTGACTGACGGCCCTTGAGCCGGAAGAGCCTCCTCTAAGCAAAGTACCCTAGGTAACATTTATGCCCAGACGGCGCCCAGCCTCAAGTTCCTCAGGCTTCAATGCTTCTCTTGAGTCCCCTTGACTTCCATCTCTATTATTATTAGTGAAACTCAATGAGTCTTTTCGAACAAGGTAGGATCCTGACCATGCCATATCCGTTGAGCAAATTGCATTCTTCCCCATGCTGCTTACTGTCAGACCATGGCACAACTGGCACTGTTGGTCTCGCCTAGCCAAAACCCCGCGATATTGTTGGGTGGCTGCCTGCAAGCACTTCCAGAACAGGCAGGTCGCTCTTGGTTGACTTTCCGTCGCTCTTGTTCGCTCTCGTTTGGGGCCAAGGGGGCTTCTCAATTCACACTTCTGACCGACTCTAAGCACCAGCGGCACCTCAAGCAACTTCTGGTTGGACCCGAGTGCGAGATGGCCTTGCAACCGCAATCATGAGAAGCTACCCGTACAGCGTCTCTTCCCGTCTCACCAAAACCTAGAGTCAAGCATGATTGAATAGCCTGACTGAGTTTGTGGTCAAATTGAGCCCATCCTCCCCCAGACCTTCTAGAACCGACCCATGATCCCATCAGTCTTTTCGGGGATAAAATTGGCACA
Source organism: Exophiala mesophila (assembly GCF_000836275.1). NCBI lineage: Eukaryota > Fungi > Ascomycota > Eurotiomycetes > Chaetothyriales > Herpotrichiellaceae > Exophiala > Exophiala mesophila. The sequence goes on from NW_015622511.1 coordinate 95,793, forward strand.
GACTCTGGTCGTCGAATTGGTAACACTGGGCGGAAATCTCTTGAGCAGTCCCCTTTAGCATCGTATTGCCAAATAAGCACAAATGACGGCACTCAAGTTTGAGACTGGGACCGTCCCCTTCAACCATCCTTCTTTGCCCTCTCCATGCAAGACCTGGTACAAGATTGCCGGCGATCTATTCTCTTCGGCTAGTGGAAGGCCCTTGGTTGTCCTTCATGGCGGCCCAGGCATGGCTCATAACTACCTGCTCTCGTTAACCGGACTCGCCAGCAAACACGGCATCCCCGTCATCTTCTACGATCAGATTGGGGGAGGACTCTCGACCCACTACCGTGAAAAACGCCTGGACACTGACTTCTGGACTTCAAATCTCTTCATCGCTGAGCTCGACAACCTGCTCCTCCACCTCGGCATTGCCTCCGACTTTGATCTCCTTGGTCAGTCTTGGGGTGGCATGCTTGCTGCCATGTTTGCCATCCGTGGCCATCCCGGCCTGAATCGCCTAATTCTTTCCAATTCCCCTGCCAGCATGCCTCTCATGGTCCAATCATGTAATCAGTGGCGCTCCCAGCTTCCTCACGATATCAAAGATGCCCTGTCAAGGCATGAAGCCGATCAGTCATATGATGACCCGGAGTATGTCAGCGCCGTGGAGTACTTCTACACCCTCCATCTATGTCGGGTATTGCCCTTTCCCAAGGACCTGACAGATACCTTGGCATATGTCGAGGAGGATGACACCGTCTACAGAACTATGAACGGACCTAGTGAATTCACCGTTATTGGTTCGTTGAAGCATTGGACGATCGTCGACCAGATCCACAAGATCAAGAACGAGACATTGCTGCTCAATGCTGAATTCGACGAGGTAAATGACAGGTATGTACTGCGCATCATCTATGGCTTCCCAATCGCCTCGTCCTCCTATTCCGTCGGTCTCGTCACTCTCTAATTCCCCTCTGCTAGTTGTATCGACCCTTTTTTCTCAGAGATCGACAAAGTCAAGTGGTACAAGTTTGCCAATGCCAGCCATTGCACCATGCTCGAGATCCCGCATGAATACAATCGAGTAGTGGCTGAATTCCTCTTGAGGTGATCCATATCTGCCTACCTAGAAGTAAAAGAGTGGCCAAGGGTCCATGACCGATGGAACTCGGAGGTGAACGGCTTCGTGCGAGGTTCTGATGCCACTGCCTCCCCACCATCTTATCAGACTGATAGTGTAGAGCGATTTCGGTCAATGCGAGAGATATATACACCTATGTATTACTATCATGTCTCTCTGATAAAGTTTTCAATTCCATGTCACTGAAGCGCATCACGAAGAAATGGGAAATGACGCGTTGCAAGGGTATCATGTTTGTCTGTCCAAGATTGGCTCGTCCGTCAGATCGAGCACAGCCGGCCAATCCCCGTACTCTATAGACTATATGACATTTGAAGTCTCTCAGTCTCTCCTCTTTCCCATTCTTGTGGGAATAGCCGACTCTTCCATTACACGAGTGTCAACCCTGCGAGTTCACAACGGATCATTAAGCCACCGTCTCCTGCCGTTGCAAAGCTTGCCGATCTGGTCACAGCACGAGGCCCTCTTTTCTCAAAGTATCCCTTTGGGCTGCACTTTGCGGCTCGAATAGAGGTCTTTTGTCGCCAGGAACTGGTGCCCGCTTTAGCACCGGTTGGCGCCATGGCCATTCCTCAAAAACTCCAATATTTCTAGACGAACAAACGCCTCGCTGTTTTAGAGGAGAGTCTTGGTAATCACATCAAAATACCTCTCAACGCCGTAGAAGACCCTATCCTCCATTTACAAGTTCAGGGCAGCATCCCATACATTCACCATCGCTCATCCAAAGGCATTTAGACAATGGTGCCAAAGAACGGAATCAATGTCTGGGCCAGCCAGAAGCTGAAAACCAGTTTGGGACCCGTCATGAGCATCTTGGGGGTCAGACCTTTGAAGAAACTCGTCACACCCTCGTTCTTCAACATGCTCGACACAATTCGGAAACCACTCTCGGGGTTCTCGAAATTGCGGTTCTGGATGCGAGTCTTGATGACATCGAGCGGAGCCGACACAATCAGGGAAGCAGAGGCACCGGCGATGGACGCGACAAAATTCTGGCCCCAGGTAGCCTTGTTGTAATCTTCGAGTTTAAAGACTTTCTCTTTGGCCCAGGCAGATCCACCAAACAGGGCGAAAGATCCGGGAGCATTGCGCGCTGCAGTCCAGCCAGCACCTCGATAGAGACCCATTCCCTCATCGGCGACGATGCGGAAGAACCCTCGGGACCGAAATGCCTCGGGATTGGTCTGACGTTTGATCTTGAGGACATCGAGAGGGAGTAGGACAATTTCACCAATGCCGATCAAGGAACCGGCAGTGGCGTTCAGAATGGCTTTTCCTGTACCCTTGCCGAAAGCGTTGTCGAAGTCTTGAGCATAGTGTGAAGTCAGATAGTCACGAACAAACGGTTGACCGCCATATTTGTATATTCTTTGAAGAACCTTGTAACCAGCGGCGTATCCTAATCCAGGGAAGAGAGAAGTGAACTTGGTACCGATCGAGGCCGAGGCATACTCCTTGAAGATGACGCTGTTCAGGTTCGATACGGAGGTGATCTGGGCAGGGTTAGTGACTCCTGTGACTCAGGGGATAAGACATGGTTTGCCGTGTACCTTCCCTGAATTGCTCATTAGCCTTTTGGCGATGGTGTCTACTGGGTGGAAGACCATGAGCTCAGCGATGCCGGCGGAGCCTGTGCAAGGAAATGATCAGTGTGCGTTTGGGCAAAATAAATTAATCATCGACCGGGTTGCGCACCTGAGCCTAACAGTCGAGCAGTGCCGGACTCTCTCTTGTACTCTTTTCCAGCCGTACCCAAGGCCGGTGCCATTGCAGGAGGGGACATTGTTGGGGAGAACTCAGCGACCGGAGTGTAACGTCGAGTGATTGAATGAGACTCAGGACAGCGAAAGCTTGTGCGTTTGATTCGAAGGAAACCAGAGTACTCGATTACGGGGTGGTAGCCGGCCTAATGCCAAAAGCAGCGGATGCAGTGTCGGCGTTTAGGTATATAGAGAAAAAGAGAAGGGGAGGGGAGGGCTGGTGAGGATGTCGACCAGGTAGAAGAAAAATGAATCTCCGGAAGAAAGAGACGAGATGGAATTCGAGTTGGTGGAAGAAGCAAAAAAGTTGGGTGGAGATGGAGTGGAAGGAACAAAGGGCCGATTAAAGATTGTGGTAGCACGGTAGCTACTGCACTTTGGAGACTGATCAAAAAAAAAATGTATGGGGATGCAGGCACGCGGCAGGAGTACATACGAAGTACACACAGCAGGAGCAAGAGCAGTGCAGGAGCAGTGCAGGAGCAAAATGAAGCTGGACCAAGGGACCGGATGAAAATTATCCAAAAGGGCTAGCGGGTTTTATCGGACTTAACCCGTGCCCGCTTTTCTTCCTTCCCCGTTCCTCTGCCGGGCGCTCCTCTCCATCTGGCATTGCGACTCACCTCTTGTTACTATTGAGAAGATCAAAGGTCTTGTCTAGAATAATAATATTGTGTAGCTCTTGTCATAACCTACAGGATCTTTGTGTCCTGTCTGATCAGAGACTCATTGGACCAGGTCGGATCTGCGTGACCCAGGGAATTCCTATATCACGTGATGATCCACATGCTCTCCCTCCAAAGTATGTCATGATAAATAGATCACCGCAAACCCTCCCACCATATTCTATCCCAGGCGTAAGCATGCCTCATCCGGATTGCAGGTAGTGGCGTTGTTGTGGTTTCACTATATGTCACATTGGTGAGGATGCGTTGATAGATACTTCTTTGGCGCCACCATAACGTGTGTCCGACGTTCTATCTCCTTTCAACGAACCACCCTGATCACACGCCGGCCTCAAACTTGATCTTGGATTTTGACGATGTCATGTCTTCCTGCTGGGCTGTTAGTGTCATTTTCAACCATGACGCTGCCTGATTGGTGGCACCTACAGCAGCTTTCCGCTTGCCCAACACCGAGTCCGGCGTGGCAGTTCTTCCGGTTCCAGGCGGCACAGGCGTGGACAACCCGTCTCTGTCTCTCTCTCTCTCACGACCTTTGGACACTTCGGCGTAACAGCTCGCGTGGTAATATCGCCCCCCCACGAAAATGGCATCCTTCCAGATGAAGTCCTGCACTTCCTCGCTCCATTCGCTCTTGAAAGGTTCCTGGTCGATAGGGCAGGGCAATGACCGTAGAACTGGATCCGTCGGAGCACGGACAAAGTCCACCTTCTTGACCACAGGTGCTCCATTGCTCGGCGCCCCGTTTGCCTCTCCTCCATCATCCTCATACTCCTTGCTCGAGATCCAGTCTCTCTCGTCCACGTACCAACTTCGATTCTGTCCCCGTTTCTCGGCTTCGAGCATGCGTTCCTTAGTCTTGAAGTGCCAGTCCAAATGTGCCGCTTTCTTATCTCTCCCGATATCATCAGACGAGAAACGTCGCCCACAGGTGCTGCATTGATTTGGTCTCGCATGGAGGAATGAATGTACGAGATGTGGTCGAGACATTCGAACCCAGGCCGACGTGAAGGTCACTTCGCTTGTTGCTCCCTGCGAAGTCGTCCCAGGAACAGGCGTTGCGACCGAGGACAACAACCCCGATGCCCGTAGTTGCGCGAAGAAAGAACTCTCCAGAGGCGCAGCGGGGGGCGCGGTGTTTCCATAGGCGTTCGTCACTGGAGTGTTGACGCCAGACTGAAGCTGGGAACCTAGACCCGGCAGAGGAGGTATTGGCTGCTGCGACTGTGATTGTTGTGTGACTCGCAAAAGCTCAGCTAGATTGGTCGTGTTGAAGATGGAATTGAGGGATGTTGGAGCAGCTGGTGTTGTGGTCTGCTGTGTCTGCGGTGGTGTTATGCCATATCCTGGAGGCATAGTGGACGCCGGCGTGATTGATTGTCGGGCTGCCGCCGATTTTTCGGCCATTTTCTGGGTGATTGTGGTCCGAATGTCTTGCAGATCGCTGTCGGATGCGTTGCCGCTGTCGAGAATCTCCTTGAGGGTCTGAAGGCTCGCCAGCTGCCTTTGAGCGCCATGGTTCATGGGATGCGTCGCACATTCAATCTTGGCATCGGTGATCAGGTCGTCGATTTCCGAGTGCAATTTGACCACATCGACCCGAGGCGAAGTTGAGGCATGACCCGGTCCAACAGCTACTGGAAAGTGTTCTGTTGATGGTGGCTGATGCTGGTGGGGTTGCTGGTAGTAGGAAGATGTCTGTGCCGGAAATGCGGCAGGGTAAGAACTGGGCGTCGTCTGAGGATACGGAGACGCGGAGGAAGGGATGGGGCTGCGAAGATGTGTCGCGAGGCCAGGCGGGTATTGTGCCAGTGACTGAGGGGGGGTCGGGGTTTGTCTATAGGGCTGCTGACTTGCGGCCGCCCGAACTGGTCCCCCTTGGACGGGAGTACCTTGATAGCGACTTGCTCCCGCAGTAGTAGCCCGAAATCTACTCAGACTATCAACAATGCTTTGAGTACTAGAGATAGGAAACACGGGCGTAGAGGACAGTGACCCTGGTACCGGCTCTCGCCACGTCTTCAACATTTCCTCAAATTTGCGCCGGACATTGACATCCACCTGGGAGTATGCATGCATATAGGTCTGGTGAAGATTTCGCCCAAAGTACACCGTGTATGGCGACCCAACATTCTTGGCTATCGAGTCGAGGACGTACAAAGCTGGAAGCTTGCGAGTCGGGGGTGCCTGAGACAGGTTAGCATTACCCACGATGTGATTGAGACGACGAAAAGACGACGAAAAAGATCGGGGAACGAGTACAGGTGCAGGGAATGGGAGAGGGAAACATACCCGGTTGATGTGATTGATCAACACACGTGAAATGGCCTCGGCATGTTCGACATTTTCTTTGGCGATCAGGGTCAAGTTAGAAATCTGATATCGGTCGTTGGTCACAAGATCCTCCAACGAGCCCTTGTAGTCCTCAGCGACCTCATCTGATGGAAGGCTGGTCATGATGAGAGAAAGAGAGAAAAAGGAGAGCTTGATCTGTTCACAGATGCTTGCTGACAGAGAAAAGAAGAAACCAAGGAGGGGTTTTCAAAAAATGGTCAGAAGCCGAGTCATGAACCCAGAATAAAAGTCGTGGGGCTGATCGGGTTTGGGTTGGGACACAGTCAAGTCCCAGTGGCACGCAAGGCTCTTGTGAGGGACACTGATCTCATCGGGATATGACAGGATTTTCCTTTTTCAAACGTCGAGGCAGACGGTCATGTCTGTTGGGTGGGACAACGAAAGAGAACTGGCGTGTGTATCTTTTCTATCTACGCCTGCTGTGGCTTTCACATGTGGTTGGACCTCTTGCAAGCTCGAGACCGCTGCCTGCGGCAGAGCCGACGCTTGGGCTAGCCTTCCTCCACCAAAACCCTGTGATAGCCAGAGGAGTAATGTGAAGTCCAAGGTCGGTTCGATGACTCAAGGAAGGGATAGTGGGGTTAAGGAAGGTCGAGGGTTGACTCGAGGATGTTTTGGCTCGGGGACAGTTTGAGGACGAGCAAACAGTGGACCGGAGTCTTTGGTTCTGAATCAGGTTGCGCTTGTACTGAATTTTAGGGTAGAAACCCAGTTCCCACCCAGCCAGAGTAATATGCAAAACAAGAATAACCGCGGGAGGCAAGCAAGAATGTGGCAAAGCAGAGTGTTGATTAATAGAGTGCTGATGAGAGTTGGCTACAGTCGTTTAAGTATCAATAATGCCAAGGCGCGTCATTCCTCTTGTGTTCAAAGACGCACTTCTGACATTCGCCGTATTTGTGGCGCTAAAAGACCAGATACTTCGCTGGAGTATTTCTCCCCGCATCGAACCCCAGGATATGTGTAACAAGTACCTACGAGTACCTTGGGTAGTCACAACTATGCATACTTGCCTGCCATGACATGTGCCAAAAGACACGAGATTCCATTACATGCATGAGGCTTGTTTCAATGTGGAAGTGTAATGGGAGGTCAAGTTCCTCCAGATTTCCAGACCTCACCAAAAGGGCATATAGTGTATGTCCCTGGATTGCCATGATTGATAGTAGATCAACCGGGGCACTACCTGCACCTGCCGTGAAATTGAGCGGCGGGGGTACAGGATGGGCAACCACATTCGTCCTCGTGTCCGCCTTCCCACTTGGCTGCATGAGGGTTCGTCGATGTTGTTCGTCGATGTAGCTGACGGGGTCTTCAGGTGGACAGACACCAGAGTGGCAGGCTTTTCAATGGTAAAGGATGCTCTCTCGCCCGCCTACTCTTGTACGCATAGTCTTTGACTCACTGTTCCTTGCTAACTTGTTTATTAGTGACCTGCCCACCTACTCCAAGACTTTACTCCATCGATGCCTAGCTAAACAAGATTCTCGTATCAAACAAGCCTTTGGCATTCCCTTGGCTTTTCTGGCTTGAGCCATCCTGTCATGTTTGCCAGCCGCTCAGCGTTGTATCGGCAGTTGGATCCAAGATTCCAAGGCAATCATACCGCAGTACCATCTGCACTTTTACCCGCGATTCGCCAATCCCTCCCATGTTGCATCTCCTCCATGATGCGTTAAACCCGCTATCATCTTCCCCACACTTTCCCGTCATCCAACCAGCCTCTATTTCTAGTGGACGTTGGCATCAAAGTAAATTCCACTTCATGCCTGCTCGGGTCCTTCTAGAAATCTATTCTCCGAAGCTGGCATCTTGACTTCTTCTGGACCGGAAGACTCTGTGCCATCTCTCCTCTCTCACACATACATACACGCCCTGTGCGTGTGCTCGCTGCTCCAGATGAGCTTCGCCAGGATTTGAGATCATCAGAATGCAGCCAGATCCGTCAAGACAGCTTCAAGGCCTCGTTTACACCTTTTCCGCCAATCCTTCGATCGACAATGATGCTCAGACCAAAGACTCGGAAAAGCCTCGCAAGAAGAGGCATCGGGGTGCCAATGGAAAGCGGTTTCGTTGTAGCAACCAGGACTGTGGCAAGACCTACTCCCGTGCGGAGCATCTACAAAGACATCAGTTGAACCGTAAGCTGTTCCTCTCACAGCTCCTGGTCAGACCCCACACGAACATTCTCCAGCCTGCGACGTAGGCACGAATCATAGCACAATTGCAAGAAATGCTCCTGACGCATTCGCTTTGTCTGGTGATACTGACAAAAGCTCTTTGTAAATGATCCCAAAGAGATCTTCTATTGCGGGACTTCGGGTTGCAACCTCTCATTTGTGCGCAAGGACTTGTGTGACAGGCATCGAAAAAGACACGGCCAGCAATTTTCCGATGGCCCGACCTCCTCTACAGCCATAACCCTGTTCTCCGGTTCCGAGGATATCAACCACAGCCAGGATGAAGGTGATACCGAGTCCGATAGCGAGTCTGAAGAGGAGCATTTATCGCCTCCCAGCCAGTCCACTTTCTCTCAAGCACCTTTGATTCGAGATTCGTGCAAAAAGAGACCATCCATACATGAACATGACGATTCACGATATCAAGACTTGCGCGACCGCCTCCCCATTTCTCCCAAGACAACAAACGAATCGGCCTCACAAAATCGCGATGTTTCGAAATCCCAGCAACCATCTCGACAGCCTGACAACACATTCTCCACAGACGTCTCACCCAGTAACGACGACCTCCAGAGGGCTGTTGCTGATGCGAATGATTACCTTGCCCAACAAGGCCCGCAGGTTGTCTTTACTCCGTTGACTCGCTTCCAAAGTAACATATCTGTCGACTCGCTAAATCCCACCACTTCGACATCGTACCATGTACATGGCGAATTTCCATCGACCTTTCATCGACAACATTCAGTCTCCAGTACATCCTTTCAACAGCCTAGCCACCTCTATGCCCCGGCCCAGGACGCAGCTACCCCACACCCCGACTTGTTTGATTCCAACTCACCTGCAGCTCTACGACACAACGGGACTTTTGGTAACTATGGCCATAATAATGACGTTACGACGACTACTTCGCGGGGAGAAGATCACAACTTCGGCATCTCGCCGTCGGCTGGAACCGATGAGTTTACGACGTGGCTTTTTGACCAGAATTCTGCTGTCTATAATGGCACCGCGAATGTTGATGCGTCGTTCACGAATGTCTATCAGCCCAATGTTTTTGGCCAGGTCTACTCAAATTACCTTCCCACATCTGACCTTGAACTCCCATTTGGAAGTGCCCTGACACAAACATTGCCATCGAATCCCACAGCTGAGGCCGTCACCGGTCTAGAAACACCCTTCATGTCTACTTGGAAGAGACAGCATCTCTTGGAGATCATGCGGCAAAGATTTACCGGAAATGGAGGGCCAACCTTACACGACCGCCAGATCAAACAACAAATTTTCGGGGGCAACGTTGACGAGGATGATCATACACTTAGTCTATCTTCTTTGAATCGCTATCTCGAGAGCTACTGGAAAAACTTTCATGACCAGTTTCCCATCCTCCACAAACCGTCATTTCTTCCGGACTTTGTCCATGACTATCTCGTGCTTGCCGTCATAGTCATGGGATCATCTCTCCTGGCCCAGTCAGAACATGGTCCCGGATTCACTGAGCGAGCCGCACAACTGGCCAATTTTATCGCCTGGAACCTTCGTTGGCAAGTGTTCACCGATCCGGACTCGTGCCCGCCCGCAAAGCTATGGGTTTTGCAAACGCTAGCAATCTTGGAAGTGTATGAGAAGACCAACTCGACCAGATCCCTCCATGAACGGGCTCATGTGCATTTCGCCGCTACGTTGACGCTGATGAGGCGAGGAAGTGCCTTGGTCGGTGACCCTGCCGCCCCCGCACCGCAAATGGCAGACATAGTCGCGACGAATCGTGAAGAAACCCACCAGGGAGAAGAGTCGCCCCCATTACCAGAAAAATGGTGGAGTCAATGGATCGCACAAGAAGCCACACGGCGAGCATCGCTCGGCGCCTTCTTGTTGGACTCAATGCACGCCGTCATGTTTGGTCACGCCGCGACCATGGTCATTCATGAGATCCATCTTCCGCTACCCTGCGATGACACACTTTGGTCGGCACCGACCTCCTCCGAAGTAGGACGCATTGAGTTCAGTCTATATACAAACGGCATCAAACCTGTCTCGTTTTTGACCGGGTTGAAACGTACATTGAGCTGCCGAAGAGTCCGTACCAATCCATTCGGACGCATCATCCTCATGGCAGGGCTGTTGTCTGTCTCGTGGCACATGCACCAACGAGATCTGTACGGGAAGAGTCTGGACAAGGACAATATGGGAGTTCCAGACGGGTGGAAGGCGCAGATAGTGAAGGCACTGGAGTGGTGGAAAAGGGACTACGATGAGAGTCTGGCGTACATGCGACGGTCCGGCATCGATGTTCACAAAACCGGGTTCACCCAAGAACATATTCAGACGTCTGAGTCGCTCGCTTCTGTACTCTATCATCTAGGCCACATTGGCGTGCAGGTGGACATGCCGGATTTGTGCATCCTGGCTGGCGCAAAGACTCTGCTGGGCCGCGTCATCACCATGTCGGATCGTGAGAGAGTGCACATCAAGATGAAGGCATGGGCATCCTCGGCTGCCGCGAGACACGCGGTCTACTACAGTGTCCGCTTCATCTGCTCGGTGCTCATGCCGTTAGAGCGGATGGGCCACAAGAATATGGTAACGCAGCCCTCAGACGCAGAAAGCACTTCGATCTATTTGTACAGCGCGTCGGCCGACTTCCTCCTCCCTCGTCCATGGGTGCTGTACTTTTCTGCTCTGGTCGTCTGGGCCTACGGCTTCCTGCTCGACGGGCCTCTCAAGCCCTTTCCCGAGCAACTGAAATACCCCGCAGCGAGCATGCCGACTCCACTGGTCGATGGCGTTGGCGGTATTGCTCCGTCTCTGCAGATGGAGCCACTCCGGGAAAGAGAACAAGATGCCAAACAATATCTCCGATTAATGAGTCGGTTCGAGACGGCAACGGGCCTCGAGACGGTCACCACGGGACGAAACAAGGTGATTGGGGTCCTCAGTGTGGTGTCCAAGGTTCTTGAAGGCTCGCGATGGGAACTTCTCGAAGAAGGGTGTGACAGATTAAGAGGGGCGGCTGAAGCCTTGAGACCGGTGGGCTCTAGTTGAACGGTGGATCTTGATGCACGGATAGACGTGTTGATACATCCTGCATGTCCATGACCAGTCTCCAATGTCACGAGGGAGACAAATGCTCTTGATCCGTTGGCTTTGTTTTGATGTAGTTTCAAAAATCGTGATATGTAAATCTATCTCCCAAGGCATCGTGACGCGTCGGCGCTAGAATCTATGTTGACGATGGAAACTTGTCTGGTAAGCTGTTCTCGACTTGCATCAACTCTTGAATGCCAGCGGCAATCCTTTTCACTTCAACCTCAGGCACTCTCCTCAAAGGCTGTCGTGCGTGGGCGCCATAGCCAAAATAGCTCTGCAATGCAGCCTTTGTTCCTGGAACGGCGGTCTTGGTCAAAACCCAATCACCAGCGCTCAGAATCTTTTGCAACTCGGTTGCCTCAACATGCTTGCCCTCAGCCCACAGATCCCACACTCTGACCACAGTCTTTGGAAAAACATTGCTCCCTCCAGCAATGACGCCACTGCCCCCGGACAAGAGTGTCTGGGCGGTGAAATCGGCCATTCCACCAAGAGCCATGTATCCACTGCCCTGGTGATGGATGGTCTTTGCATCGGCTGTTCTGGCGACTCGGGTTAGCTTGCCAGTATTGCCACAAGTAAACTTGGTGCCCACAATGTTGTCGTGCTGGGCCAGGCGGATCAAAAAGTCTGAGTCCATGTCGATACCAGCAACGGCGCCGGGGTAGTTATATATGATGATGGGCAGGGGGCTCTGGTCTGCAACGGCATTGAAATAGGCTTCAAGTCTCTCTTCGTCCATGGCAGCGCGATAATAGCTGGGAGCAACCAACAAAACGTAATCACCCTGGGCCTGGGCCGCCAATTTGATGTTCTCTAATGTGCCTCTGACACTCTGGTCACTGGCCCCGACAATGATGGGGAATTCTGGAAATCCTGCTGCGTCAAGGGCTAGGCGTGTTTGTAATGTCACGGTAAAGCGTTCATCGTTGGAGAGGTGAACAGCTTCGCCATTGGAGCCCAAGGTCACCAGACCAGCCAGACCGGCTCGAGCCAAGCGGACCGCATGATCTCGTACTTTTGGAATGTCGAGTTCTTCGGTGTCGGGGTCGAAGAAAGTCACGGTGGGACAGTAAATCCCATCATGCAATGTGCGGCAGATACGTCTCTGACTGCCAATGGATCCCATCTTGATATTGCACGACTAAGTCAGTTGAATGAGAGAGGAGAGTCGACCTGGACTGAATTTGTATTGGGAATGGTACAGGGTGTCTTCGTAAATGTAGCACGGCGCGAAGGAATATCAAGGGAATGCAAGGCGTTTTGGTATCACCACCATGGCCAGGAAATATTCGAAAACGACCAGGAGAGAATCTGGGCATGGAACTCTTTATACATGCATGAGAAATGGCCTGACCATTATGAAAGTAGCGTCCGAGAGGGAAAGGACGTAGTGGGAAATTGAGGTGTTGCTAGTGGCGGGAGAAGAGATATGTACAGGTATTATGGTCAGAGCCACCGAGGGAGGGAGATAGGCTGGCTTGGGTCAGAACCAGATAACTTTGGTCTGGTGCTGGTGGGTAACAACGAGAACATCACAGTGCTTCTCACGCCATCAACGTTTGGGGATCTTGAACGATGCTTCTGTAGGCTCATCTGGAGGAGATGGGCTCTGTTGGGATTAGGCGTAATCGAAGACCGATTCATGAAGCGGTTCAGTGAGGATGGATGGGCCGAGGGGCACGGAGATACTTGGTGTATGGGTATAACATGGAGATCTGTCTTGCCTTGGGTCATGTTTATGTCTCAATCTGGAGTTGGGGGTACACAGTGGGGGGCGCGCTGGGCGGCCAAGGGCGGACTTAGACTTGTTAGAGTATATGAGGGATTGGGAAGAAGTAGAAGAAAGGCGAAGTTTTGTATGAGGCGGTGGGGGGTTGTGCTGAGGATGATGACAAGGCATCCTTCCAGCGTCCCTTCCTTTGACTTGTCTGTTTTGCACTGAACAGCGCCTGCCTGATTGGCATTTTAGGCAGGCACACATTAGAGGCCGAGAGGCTTGTCAGGCAGTCACACTGCAGAGTCAACGAGGGCAGTGGCGACCCACATCTCCTCGTGCAGTGTCTCTTCTCACTCCATTTCTCAATCATGTAGCAACGAGTAACTTTTAGATGAAGAAAAATATGAGGCCGGGTAAATAGGTCATCGATTAGAGGGAATGGCGAGTCTGTTGCTTGTTGCCGTCGTTGATTGATCGCCATGTCCACTTCTGGAGATAGCGAGCGCATGGCAACCACGACCATAACCACTTCGGGCAGAAGGGCCCCTCGGGCTAGCCTCTGGGCTTCTAGAAGCCAAGCTGCCCGCCTAAGACTTGTTGTCGTTGTGCCAGTTCATTGTGTCTATGCAGGTGGAAATTCTGCCAGGTGTCTTGCCCATGAACGGAGCAGAATGCGTCATATGCGTGGAGTCCATGTGTGAATTAACCCTCTCAGGTTCCAGTTCAACACCTGGACATGGAAATTCTCATCCCTCTAACCCCGCGTGCCCCATCAAGCCTGGATCAAGAGCCATACCAAATTATAGGAAAACGGCATAGCCGACGATTCCACACGCTAGGCTTTGCTCCCTTTACATCAAATGTTGATAGGCATTAAAACTCATCTTCCTCCTCTCCCCGACGCCTCACTCTTCTCAACTGCTTGTGTTGCCTTTATTACTGCAATATTCGCTCTTTTGCAGTGGAAGACTTGTTCCAGTTGAAGGATCACCAGTAGTTACTATCATTGGCACCTTTGGATAGTCCGTGACTTTCGACACCACCGAAACGACAATTCCAGAATGCCTTACCCAGAAGAAGCCGAGGGTTTCCAGATCGACAGCGCCGATACCTGGACGACATTTCACAAGAGGCACTTCAAGCTCAAGCCATTTGGCGACTACGACGTCGATGTGAAGATTCTGGCCTGTGGAGTGTGCGGCTCCGACCTACACACCATCAGTGGAGGCTGGGGCGCCCAGAACTTCCCTTTGGCTGTCGGTCATGAGATTTTGGGCATCGCAGTGCGGGTAGGGCCTAAGGTGACACTGATCAAAGAAGGGCAACGTGTTGGTGTTGGCGCCCAGAGCTTCTCATGTGGACAATGTAAACAATGCAAGAACGAGAACGAGACATATTGCCCAGTCATCATGATCGATACATACGGCTCTAAATGGCCAGAAGAGTACGGCGGCGTGGTCTCCCAGGGAGGCTATTCTAGCCATGTCAGAACTCATGAGCACTGGGTCTTTCCTATCCCAGACGGCCTCGACACGAACATTGCCGCACCAATGTTGTGTGCTGGCCTTACAGCCTACAGTCCATTGGTCAGAAATGGAGCAGGTCCGGGCAAGAAAGTGGGTATTATCGGACTCGGTGGGATTGGTCATTTTGGAATCTTATTCGCCAAGGTACGTTTGAACAGAATCAGATCCTTCTGACAATCGACCGTCATCTCATGAGATTCGTACTGACATGCTCCAAGGCACTCGGTGCTGAGGTGTGGGCGATCAGTAGAAGCCGGTCTAAGGAGGAAGATGCTAAGAAGCTCGGTGCGGACGGATTCATCGCAACCAACGAGGCCGACTGGGAGAAACCGCACAAATTCTCTTTTGACTTGATCGTTAATTGTGCCAACTCGTCCAAAGGATTTGAGTTGCATAAATATCTGAGTCTGATGGATGTCCACGCCCCCTTCGTCAGCGTTGGCCTGCCCGAGGAAGCGGGACAAGAGATCAAGGCGCAGAACCTTTTGTCCAATGGTGTGATGATTGGAGCCAGCCACCTGGGCAGTCGCAGAGAGACATTGGAGATGCTGCAGCTAGCAGCAGATAAGGGAATCAAGTCTTGGGTAGAAGAAATCCCTATCAGTGAAGAAGGACTGAAGGAAGCGGTCACGAGGCTAAAGAATAACGACGTCAAGTATCGGTTCACCTTGACTGGATACGACAAGGCATTTGGGGCATAAAAGAGCCTTGACAAGACTGGGCTGAGCCTGCGCAATCAGTAGATAAATCTGATTGATCGATAATCTATTAATCTCAAAAGCTCGCAACCCTCAATGTGAAGGACCCACTTGTGCCTAGAGGGGGGAACTAGCATTTGAATAGCATTGACGGCTTTGATCAAGAGAAAACGCATGTAGTTTGAATTCATAACAAGACGTATGGGAGACTCCCGTCGCACAAATGAGCAGAGGGCATCATCGACATGAACAGTGATGTGCATATCAGATCAGCTTTGTGTCGCCGTAGCTGTATGTGTCCGGCGACGTATAGGGAGGAGACTTGACTCATTGGAAACTGCGCCAGAATCTTCGTCTGACGATTGAATTTATCCTAACACGCCCATTCTTGAGTGAGCGGTTTTGGCTTCAGATGTCTGACGGAGGATTGTTGAATTTAGTCGCCTGTCATCTGCCGAAGAAGAAAGTCGTCTTCCTCATCCTCAGGCTGCCGCATCCTACCTAGGTAATCAATCACGCATCGACATACATTTCCAGACATCATTCACCTCCTGCTCTCTGCTATCCTACCATCTCGATTCATCCAATATCCATTCAATCAGAACAGCTTCACTCATCCTGACTACCCGACTTTTCAGCGCCCACAACAATGCGTTTCTACACGACAATTCTCATTCTCTGCGCCCTCTTCGTGGCAGCGCTTGCTAGACCTCCCCCATTGAAAATGGTGGTGGTGTCATATCCCAAAGATACGCCTCCTTCGATCGTGGACAAGGCTATCGAAGAAGTCAGAAAAGCGGGGGGCATCGTCACCCATCAATATTGTAAGAGTATCCGGCAACAATTGGCAGCTGTCCATGGTCTAACATTCCATCTAGCTCTGATCAAAGGG
Organism: Exophiala mesophila; assembly: GCF_000836275.1. NCBI lineage: Eukaryota > Fungi > Ascomycota > Eurotiomycetes > Chaetothyriales > Herpotrichiellaceae > Exophiala > Exophiala mesophila. Next base: position 111,823 of record NW_015622511.1, read on the forward strand.
TTCACTGCAAAGGTTTCGGACGCCATGATTGAGAAGATCAACACGTTGTCCAATGACAAATATCCTGCATTCGTTGAGGACGATAGCATCATCACGATCAGCAACTCCTCATAACTGTCTTGCCATATGGCGGTTAGTGCTATGGCTACGAAGGAGATGACAATAAAAATGATCGATACGATGTGTCAGTAGGAAGTGCTCCAGCGACAATGTATCACAACACGTATCATAATCTCGAATGTATTGCTCACGATGGAATGAGGGAGGTAGTCCCAGGACGAGTGTCTGGCTATTTGCCAATAATATATCATCCGGATGAAGACCAACTCGTTACTTTGATTTCTTTGTTCCCCAAGATTACGCGCCGAGCAAGGAGACATGGATTGGGAATGAGAAGGTTGCGCCGTCGCCTCTGGTGTGCATCTGGTGTGCATATTGTGCAGTGGCAGCAACCACTTGTCAAGCGAGTGTCAGCAGAGGGCCAAACCCCAAAATGTTGATGCGACGTCATTGCTCAGTCTAAGTAGTTTGGGGTGGAACGCGCTTGCCTGGGGAAGTGCCTGAGCCCCTCGGCCCATCGCCCCTGCCGCGATATGCAATCAGCCAGAACTCGCGTTTCCATCTTCCCACCCAAACCAATCCACCATCCACCATCCACCATCCACCATCCACCATCCCATCCCATCCTAACCTACCTGCGCCATCCCATCCCATTCCTATACCCATGTCACCGTCCCACATGCCGCGGAGAACACTCTAGGATCAATTGTTTCACGTGCATTCATTCTCAAACTATGCGTGCATTTCGATAGCCCCGATCCAGAATGATCTGCCAGGTGTCAACAAGACCTCAACGCTCTCCCTCCACCCTATGGCGACCGAAGAAGCCATTGCTGCAGGCCTCATTGACTGGGTCAACAGCCTCGCTGTCGCCCCTCCAGTGTACACCGTAGAAGATCTCAGCAACGGACATGTCGTATGGAAAGTTTTGCGTAAGACTCATCCTCCCCTTTCAGCCTCTCTTTCCCACCCATCTCACCCTACCCAGATCAAATCGACCGCTTCAGTTTTTCCGGCAAACTCCCTGAAGGCCCAGATACTGATCAATGGATCAACAAGTGGACCAACCTCAAACACATTTACGATGCCTTGTCCATCTTCCTGCTCGAAGACTGCGGTCAGAGACTCCAGGGCCACCGCCCCGACCTCAAGGCAATCGCTCAATCATCCTCCCTACCAGACACTATCTCCCTCCTCAAACTCCTTGTCGTTGCCGCCATCAATTGCTCCGAACGTATCGACTTCCTCAAACAGATGCAACTATTGACCGAATCCACCCAGGAAGTCTTGATGCAGACCGTTCAAGAAGCTGGAGATGAGGATTCCCAAGACGAATCGACCCCCTCTGACCACGACCAACAAGTCCAGCCTGGACCAGACAACCTGACTTCGCCGCGCCACTCCACCGATCTCGACTCAGTCCTCGCATCCGAAGAACGCCTTGCAAGGGTCGTGGCCGACAATCAGCGCATCGCCCACGAAAAACGAGAGTTGCAAAAGCAGCTGGAAGAGTTCCACCTGCGGTACGACAAACTCCAAGAGCGCTTTGATCAGGCTCAAGATGAGGTCAAAGAAACATCGGATCGCCTTGCTGCCGTGTTGGCCGGTCGCGGTGATCTCACTAACCGACCCCTCGATACGAAACACGATACTCTGATCGCATCTCTCGAGCACAGAGCCGTCGAGGCTGAATCCGAACTCGAAGACCTCCGGAAAGCCGCCGAGGTACTGAGACTGAAGGCCGAGAAGGCTCAAAAGCTGCAGGATGATTACGATGAAATCAAAATCGATCGTGACAGATTGGCCCGCAAAGCCAATACGGCAGAAAAGTATCGCCAAAAGCTAGAGGCAAGTCAGGACCTAGAAAAAGACAATGCCACCCTACGCAACAAAATTAATGATCTACAAACCCAACTCAAACAGTCTGACTTTGCTCGAGCGACATCGAGTGATTTGGAGAGAGAGGTCGATGAGTATCGACGACTTCTTCCCAGCATCGAGCAAGAGCGCCACGAACTTAATGAGATGAAAAAGAGACTCGAGTTGGACTACCACGCCCTCGAGGCGAGGTACCTCGATCAAGCCGAACAGCTTAGCAGACAAAACCAAAACGTGGAAGACTTGCAGTCGAGACTACGAGACTACGAGGATGGCATCGATCCTTCCGATAATGACCAGCGCCTACCGAGCCCCGTCCATCGCGATCTGGAGAGAGATGAAGCCGACTTTCTCGAGTCGGAAGCCCGTCTCACTGCCGCCTTACTGGACAAGGACACGCTACCAATCCCTCTAGAACCTCCCTTGGCTACTACCGTGTCAGCTGATGCAGATGAATCCGCCGTCCCAACACTCAATCTCCCCGCCGAGTCAGACACGATCTCCGAAGAAGAGCTCAAAGCCATCATGTCGGCGATGCGCTCCCAAGCTGCAGCAGGGTCTGCTTCGGACCGGGAGTCGGCTCTCTCTGCGCAGAGGAAACTAGTCATTGCTATCGAACGGCAACGTACCAAGAACAAGCTCCTAGCGGAGCACATCCAGAAAATGAATGTTATGGTCCAAGAGCTCCAGCAACAACAAAACAAGCCACAAGACGACAGTCCTCCACCCCCTCCACCGAAGGACGACCCAGTGCCACCAACTGTCCAAGCAACCAATGACCCACAGTCTCATTACGAGGTGGATGATTTGACCCAGCAGAATCAGATGCTGAGTCGTGAACTTCGCCTTATGGCATCAGCATGGTTTGAGCAAAATCAGCGCCTGGCCAGCATGAGTTCTGCGGGGTCATCCGCCAGAGGCCGTGGAGGAGTGGGATTCGGCAACGGCACCGAACCCCGCGGATTTCTAAACAGGCAGAGGCGGAAGATTGAGTTGATTAGTCTAGGGCGGTGACAGGAGACACATCCCAAATTTCGATCGATCTCTCAGATGGATCACAAGCTCGAACGAAATGGTTCTCAAGAGCGACTGCATTGGATACACAGAGACGATGCAATAAAAGTCGAGACCATTCAATCAATGTTCAATATTTCGGTTCGAAACATGCTGTGCAAGTGTGACCTGTTATAGGCATGTTCTGTCAGTGCCTTATTGTTGACCCACACAACACTGAATGGTGGCATTGGCGACGTAACGAGAATGATATCCAAGCTGTCTTAGGCGGCCTAAGCTCAGAGACAAACTCAGCCGTGGGCAGCAAGATCTTGGTCGAAAAACAGTCAATCCGGACAATCGATCATCCTCGACCATAACAGACAGACTCAATGGCATTTCAGCCAACGCTGTATCGGCGTTTTATGCGCATGTTTCACCGACAAATATTCATGTTGCATACGATTGTGGGTGATCGTCATAACCTTGGGTCCAAATACCTGATATCAAAACAAACTCAATTTCTTACCATTATACAAAAGTGGTTTATCATATAACCACTCGTCGAAGCCACGATGAGATGGATCGCTCCTATGTATCACTTGTATGAAATTCAACTGCGTCGAAAGTGACTCTGCACAATGTATTCATGCTCTCTTGTCTTGCTCTCACTGGCCGCTTCCGCCCTGTCTGCGGCCTTAAATGGACGCCCCGATGTATTGAGCGACGGCAACCCCCAAGAAGCCATCTCCTGTGCCCAAGTCTTGCCATTAGTTGGTTATTCTGCCGGCCGAAAGTTTTGCCTTTCTCGTCGAGAGTACAGCACCCTTACAAGCACGATTAATCCCTTTGTGAATCGGACCGCCACTCCTACTCACAGAGGGCAAGGATGGCGAAACCACAGTCGCATCACCAGCTGCCAACAGCTTGCCATCCGCACTTTGGGGTTCGTTAGAAGGAGCTGAATCTGATCAGATCGATCATATTTGTTCGTGTGTAGCTCAGGCTAGTGTCGTGGTAGGTTTCAACAGTGGCAGAAATTGGTCAGAAGGCCAAGTGACTAAATTAATGTCAGATCGGCCGTCGAGACTCACCCATCACCACTCAAATCCCAATTAGAATTTTAAGAGGTCAAACAAGGGACACAATCGGAGCGCTAGATGCCAACCAGAGTTCTAGGAGTTCCTTCACCTCGATTCGACCTAGTCGAAGCTCATCCCCGTCTCTGTCATTGCATAGGTGTACATCAAATTCCTTGACTACGAACACAGCTGTCTCGGGTGATGTCAAAGCCATTCACACGGCCTTTGTGACTTCAGCCAGGAACTCGGCAGGAGATCCCACAATGGCATCGACGCCAGCAAGTGCCTCCAGCTGTTCCTCCAGCCACAGTGCTCAAGCTTTATCTCCTTCAACACATTCAATCGCGTCACAGTGTGATGCAAGTATAGTCTACACTATCTCCAATGGCATGTGCGGATGTCAAGTGAAGCCATATTGCTCTCAAAGAGTCTCAACTTTGGCAGTGCCACTACTCTCCACTATCGTGGAAAGTCTCCAAGATTGTCTTTATCTACTGGATCAGGAACCTGCGGCTATTCTATTTACGTTTGAGAAGGCCGCGAATCTGTGTATGTTGTATGATTCCCCGATACTGGACATGGCCACAGATACCCTGGATGTGATCAGTGGGGCCAGGTTTGGAAAGTGTGGCAACCCAGTGTGTCAGGTAATCGCCGTTGCTGAGGACGATGACATTGTCGGCTCTACAATACTGGGAGCTGAGCAAGATATTCCCTTGAGCCCAGGCCCTCGCATCATCGAAACAATCACCGACACAGTTGGACCGCTGAGGGGAACATTAGGATAGATCAGTCAAGTCGCGTTTCATCTTTCACGAAATAAATACGTGTAATACTTGCTTTCACACTTGATGTGTCAATAAATTCCACCCAGACCTGAAACCGAGCGTCAACTTCAGCTTTAGTGGTATCCTCAACCTTTGCCTCAACCTCGACCCGATTCCACGACTGCAACAACCTCAATTTCATAGAGTAGTTCCGGTGCAGCGAGGCTCTGCACACCAATAAGGGTCGACGGTGGCTTTACTGCATCCCCTAGCCATTCCGTATATAACTTTGCACGAACTGGGTCCTGTGGCAGTAGATTCACCACATATTGTCGGACTTGGATGATATCGGCCTTTGTAGCACCTGCTGCGGCCATGCATCTGTCAACATTGGACAAAGCTAGGGCTACCTGCTCTCCAAGGGTGCCGGGGACATGGTGTGTGCTGGAATTTCCGCCAACTTGGCCTGCAAAAGATATAAGATTATGGGTTGCTGAGATGGGTGTTGATGAAATATGGCTGTAGGTAGGCGACCAGGTATCGTGACCTGGAGGATTAAATGTCTGGTTCTTGGACGTGTCGCTCATGTTGGAATAGCCTGACCGATGGAACAGTCACAATCTGAATTGGTGACAAGATCGGAGTCGAGGAACACGACTCGACAGCGATATTAACCTGAACAACGCCCTAATGCCTGGAAGAGCCCCTCATCAAGGAGATGACCGCCCTTGAACAAGAACCTTGAATGAAACTTTTTGCTAACAGCACTCGTCCCACTTGAGACACATTCATTTCGCTCGTTGTCAACCGGACTACTATTAAACAACACGCATTGATTAGCGGACATTGTGGACATGACCACATGTTTGCCCATATACACATATTCCAATATCGTGTCTAAGATATGTCATCGTGTCATTGTAGCTCATGGCTTGTCATGAACAAATTGCCAGGTATTGTTCCAGGTTCCAGCAAAATAGCACCGTGAGACAATAAATAGCCATTGAAAGATTTCATATCAAGATCCATCTCATGGGCCTTATCAGGGTTAAGAGAGATCATGTCCTTAGCCACACGTTTGCCTGCCGAGAGGCCTACACCGACCCAGACATTAATTTTGACTTCGCAGCCGGCACCGACGAGCAATGCTTGTTCCAAGTACCTGTGCCAATCAGGTTGACTCGACTACCATGCTTATTTGAGTGTCGGCACTCTTGTGGAACCAAACGTCGTCATCAGGCTTTCTCAACCTGCACCCTCACTTTGTTGGACGAAAGAACTTCTAAGTAATAAAGCATCACACAGGATGCGGTCGCAGCATTATGCCGTGATGCTTAGATAGAACAAGACTCTGCACTATCCATCATGCAAAGATTAAGCTCGTTCGCGCGGTCACTTAGTGGGGGTGGGAAGACTAATGGAACCGCGAGTGAGTTCCCATCGTCGAAGAGGTTTTGGGGTTGATATTTACAGACACACTCACATTTCTTCATAGACTCAGACTCGATTCCACAAAATCAAACAATATTTCAAGGGTTTGAATGGCATCTGCCCGGTCCCGAGAAGCCAGAGCAACCCTCCCACTGGACTCTTCTCAAACAACTTTTACCCCATCTGTCCGCACTAGGTGTATCTCACATATGGTTACCGCCAGGTTGTAAATCAACCAACGTCCACGACAATGGGTACGGCATTTACGATCTGTGGGATTTAGGTGAATTTGAAGCCAAAGGTAGCCGCCGAACCAAATGGGGAGTTCGCAAGGAATTGGACGATCTTTGCAAGGAAGCCAATTGCCTCGGTATCGCGGTTCTTTGGGACGCGGTCTTGAATCACAAGGCCGCTGCAGATGGCAAAGAGACCTCAAATGGAATCAAAGTGGATCCTCGAGGTGAGTACCTACTCCCTCTTCATGATTTTGTGTCCGGCGAGCAACGATCGACTAAATCACTTATGCAGATAGAAACAGGCATATCTCTCCCCAAAAGGAGCTCGAGACTTGGACGTCCTTCGATTTCCCTGCTCGTGAAAATCAATATTCCAACATGAAATATAATTGGAAGCACTTTTCTGGAGTGGACTATGACTCCCGCACCAAGGACCATGGCATATTTAGGTTTGTTGAGAAAGGCGAACATGGAAACACCGAATGGGCGCAAGATGTAAGCCACGAGCTGGGAAACTACGACTATCTGTATGCCACCCCTTAGATCCTCAACCAGTCTCTTAATTGTCTTCTAGGATGTTCGCCGACCTGGACCACTCGCATCCAGAGGTCCGCAAGGACATATTTGATTGGGGAACTTGGATTACCTCCGCTCTGGGCCTGGGAGGCATGCGTTTGGATGCAATCAAACATTACTCCTTGTCCTTTCTAATTGATTTGATCTCGCACTTGGACCTTCAAAACAAGGATTTGTTCTTTGTAGGTGAATATTGGGTGGCCGACTCGAAAATTCTTCAAAACGTCTTGCGAGCATTCAATGGTCGAATCAGCCTTTTCGACGTCCAACTGGTGTACAACTTGAGTGACTATTCACAAGGCCGCAATACCGATCTAAGGAGACTATTGGAAGGGTCTCTATCAGAGCTGGATCCCCAACATGCTGTGGTAAGTCTCCGCTTCTACATCATTCGCACGCCCGGCTTGACAATATTCTTAGACCTTTGTTGCAAATCATGATACCCAGGAATCCCAATCACTGGCTGCGCCCGTCGACGAGTGGTTCGTCCCGTTGGCATACTCTTTGATTCTTCTCAGGCAAAATTGCGGGATTCCGTGTGTATTCTGGGGCGATGTATTCGGCATCAATGGCCCAAGGCCTCGATTGCCGGCGTGTGGTGGTAAACTAGCTCGCTTGATTGCCGCCAGGAAGCTGTATGCGTACGGTGCGCAAATTGATTACTTCGACTCCGTAGATTGTATTGGCTGGACGAGGATGGGGCATCCTTCAAAAGCAAACGGGGCTGGTCTCGCTGTTATTATGACTAATAGTTGGGATAGGAGGACGAAGCGGATGAGTGTAGGCCCAGGACACGCAGGCCAGAGTTGGAGGGATATCCTTGGTTGGGAAGATCGATCTGTATTGATAGATGGGAAAGGCTACGGAGTATTTCCAGTTGGTCACCGATCTGTTGGCGTCTGGACTGATGAGCGGGCAACGGGCTTCGACAAGTTGAAGGAGTTCGTATTTCCTCGGGTCGTATAGAGAAGTTCTGATGTGCAGCATCAAAGACCTATGGCATCTTGTATGATTTTATATGTCAATTTTCTATTAAATTTTTGATAACGTCCGAATGTGATTGATATTTGAGAACGGAAGTCTGTGTGGAGCAGAGATCGCTTTGTATTGATGTTGCTGGATTAGCCGAATAACGTTTCGGTCTGATCAGCATTCCTTTGTCGTTCAAAATTCATCCATGCCCTTCAATCTCGACTGGTGTATGAGCAGGCCGTTCAAGCCCATTTAAGTGCCAAAAGTTGATGAACAGTTGAAAGTTTGGTTGCAAACATACGAAAGGACATGCACAGTTATATAGCGTAGGTCACCGAAGTACATTAGACTGTACCCATAACAGCGCTCCCTCATGTGTCTTTATCTGGAGCCTTTGTCTCGAACTTGTAACAATGCGATGTAGAATTTGATGGAAGACCGTCTCGTTATCTTCTGGGTGGACCACGTGCGGGGAATGCCAGATCTCGACATTCAACCTCGGGAAAAGGAGAGTGAATATAAATACAGGTATGTCGTTCACAGGCCTACGAAGCGAGTTGTAGGATTTCAAGAATCTTGAACCCGGCCTTGTCACAAAAACCTTGTTCACTATGGCGCCGAAACTGTATACGATGATAGAATCTGGCAACAGCTACAAGGTTCGCCTACTGGCTGCCTTGCTCTCGATAGACCTGGAACAGGTGGAGATCGACCTTGCCAATGGTCAGCATCGCACCCCAGAGTTTCTCTCTATCAACCCCCGAGGGGAAGTGCCTACATTGGTAGATGGTGACGAGACGTTCACAGACTCAGCAGCCATCCTGGTATACCTCGCAGGAACATACCCAGACAAGAAATCTTCGAGGCAAGCACCATCCACTTACTGGTCAGCGGACATCACCGAGCAAGCCAAGATTGTGGACTGGCTGGCATTTGCAGCAAGCTGGGTCCAATATGGGGTTTTCACTGCGCGAGGTATAGTGTCCTTCCAGGGGACATATAATGGGATCGGGTCAAAAGTGCGAGAAGGGGCTCTCGAGGAGGCCACCGCTCGCGGGCACAAGTCTCTCGAGATCCTACAGAAAAAGTTGGAAAAGGAGGACTGGCTAGCACTCAAGAGGCCCACGATCGCAGATGTTGCGGTATTTGTGTATGTGGCCCTGGCCCCTATGGGAGATATATCGTTGGAACCTTACCCGGCAGTGTTGGCGTGGATTGCCCGGATCAAAAGTTTGCCAGGGTTCATACCAATACAAGGCTTGGAAGATCCTCTTTACCGCCGGCGATGAGACTTTCCAGCTAGATCTCATTGGGCATTGTGTTGACCTGGTGGTGGAGGTTGATATGAAAGACTACCTATATACCTTGTGTTGCGTTCAGGAACACGTGTCGAATAGAGTTGTTTCGGGACCTCTGACACTGCTGGATCCTCCCGCTCTTAAAACGGTAATGGATTGATTCCGCGTAAGTCCCTTAACGGACGAGGGGGCTTGGCACTCCAACACGGCATGAGGGGCGCCGTCCACCAAACGGCAAGCACCAACCCAGAAATAATTGGCACCGACAAAAAATTAGATCCAAGCTCATGCCCCATTGACCCTTGACGCGTTAATGTGTGTACAGTACAGAACAGAAATAGAGAGAATTGAGTACCATTGTTCAGATCCTGGTCTTTTGACGCGATTGTGATCATCGAGAGGGCCTCCTTTTTCTCTGATCTTGCATCAATCCATTCTTCCGTCCCATTGCTTGAAGTACTGCAACTTTTGATCGACCGTTGAAGATTCTCCATACAACATAACAGGGTACAACCTCGCACATCGGTCCAGGACAACAGCAATAACCCTCAGTACTATCTACTAACGCACATCCTAGCCATGGACGACACAGACAACCAACCTTCCACTCCGACCAGCCAGAGTCGTCCACGACAACCCCCACCATCGTGGCGATCAACCGCCTCGAAAAACTGGCGTCTTAAGGACGACTCCCCACGCGTCGAGCCACCACAGCGTTCGTCCCGAGGAGGCCTCAATGCTGGTCGTGGTGGCCGAGATAGGGAGGATGGTTCGTCCCACCAGGACTACACCTCACCGAATTCCCCAAGCGTGGACGACGGCAACTCTGGTTCCCGCCTGTATGTTGGCAACCTCCTCTACTCGGCACAGAAGTCCGACATGGTCACATTATTCTCATCGGCCGGATTCCGTGATGTTACGGTCAGCATCTCCACCGACCCCTTCACAGGAAGGAATCCGAGCTACTGCTTCGTTGACGTGGAGAGTTCCGACGAGGCGAGAAGAGCCATTGATGAGTTGAACGGTGTTGAGGTCCTAGGCAGGAGGGTTAGAGTCTCACCTGGCGTCGGCAGGAAGAGCAATGCTGGCCAGGATGGTGATGGGGCTAAGGAAAGTCGCATCAAGACCTATGATCCACGAGGCTTTGGGAGGGAAGAGAGGGGTGAGCGAAGTAAGTTTGGCGTCCTTTATGTTCTGATCTCGGTCTTCCAATTCCTTGGCTGTTGGCCGCGTTGCACGAATTGATACGCTCAACGACTGAGTGTAACGAATGAACTCCTCTAATCCCACATGCACTATCTAGACCAAGACTACAAGCCATCCTTTGATCGCTGGAATCGCAATGACGCACAATCACACTGGACAACACCCCAAACTGAAGGGCGGCGGCTGTACATTGGCAACCTTCCTCGGATCGAACCGCAGTCGGCACTCGACTCAGAGATCCAGACACTGTTCGCCACCTACTTGCCAAACGACAAGATTGTGCCGCAAGCAGTGTCCAAGCTTCTCTCTCCCCATCCTTCCAAAATTGTGGAGCCCGGCAACCATTACTACACATTTGTCGATCTAGAGAGGGCCGAGGACGTTGATGTGGTGATCGCGGGGCTGGACGGTCAAGAGGGCAGCTGGGGACCTGGCGGAATCCGCGTCAACAAAGCCCGCGATCGCGAGAGGAGGGATACCCCAACTGGCGACGGCACCGACAGGAGAGAGCGCAAAGTGGTTAGAGAACAAGGCCTGAGCAGAGATGGGCAGGAGAGAAGAGGATTTGGTGGCGGCAGTTGGAGACGGGACTGAGTGCAGACAGGATTTCTTTGGTCAATAGCGACAACAGCGACAACAGCGTCAATGGCGCTATAATCTCGTATGCATAGTGTGTCCCACATGTTGATTATACCAAGCAGGTTGAGATAGAACCACTCTGTCGTCTGTCGTGGGATTATGACATTTGCACCAGGACCTTGTCTCCAGGCGATGCGTCGATGCCTTGTTCCTGCTTAATAGACCTTCTCGGGCTTTCGCTGGGTTTGCGAGCCACAGCTACTGCTTCTCGGTCAACTTGACCGGATATTCAGTACTCTCAATGCTCGGGGGATAAACCAGGCCCCCTTGTCTTCTCGCTTCATCCATGATCTCCATGATCAGGATGCTTTCAGCCCACGGCATGGTCTCGGATTCAAGGGCTCCCGACAGTAAGCTGCGGGCTGCGGCATCCGCTTCATACTGTGCGTCGTATCAGACATGTTAGCGGTGGCTCTTGTTGCATACAAAGCGAGAGACGTGGTCCGATTGGACGTTTGAGTCGAGTGAATGTGACCTACCATCATGCCATGGGCACCACCTTCAAATTCAAATCTTCTGTCGAGAACGTCTGATGCGGGGCCCTTTTTGATCAGGCGATACCGCGTCGGGCGATAGATCGGCCCAAAGACCTGAAGTTCGCCCTGTTCGCCCTGGATCCGCACAGCAGGGACTTCAATGTCGCCTTGTTCCTCCACAAATGGGCGTCCGGGGTCATCGCTGATACGGAGAGCGGTGGTGGCAACAGCGTGGGCCTTTCTTTTCCCTGTGGGTGTCGAGTAGGGGAATTCGAGTAGTATCAAGGTGGATTCATCGGCGCCAGTCCGGGGTTCGGGGGTCATGGCGGTGCCAACGACGGTGGGGCGGGCGCGGGCCTTGAACTCTTCGGGAAGGGTGTGATACAGGGCCTGAAAAACCCAGGTGAGTGAGTAAATACCCAAATCGAGCAATGCACCCCCAGCCAAATCCAGGTTGATCATCCTGGAACTCAGGCTAAAATCCTTGTCTGCGCCGATGCTCATATCGGCCGTCACACGCAAGACCTCTCCGATGTCACCTCCAGTGATGTGTTTTCTCACTGCGATGCTGAGGGGGAAATATCGTGTCCAGACAGCTTCCATGAAGAACAACTTCCTTTGCTTAGCCGTTTCGTACAAGATCTTGGCCTGGGAAGCATTGACTGTCAGGGCCTTTTCGCACAAGACAGGTTTATCGTGCTCCAGGCATAGCATCGCATTTTGGTAATGATGCGAATGGGGTGTGGCTATGTAGACAATGTCAATATTGGGGTCCTTGACGAGTTCCTCATATGAGGCATAAGGTGTTGGGTGGGAGGACTGGGAGGGAGTGACCACATCTGCGATGAAGCTTTGGGCTGAAGACAAGGAGGAGGAAGATGCCACGGCGACAACGGTGTGTAAGATGTCAGTCACATTCCGAGTGTCGGGGGGTGTTAGAAGGTCTTTTGTAAATGTTCTGGCGATTCCTCCCGTGGCTGAGGTCGTCAGTAGAGCACGCAGACAGGCACAAGCAAGAGATGACTGATCGTACCTAAGATGCCCCACCGCACAGTCTTGGGCGAGGGCATAATGAGGCTGTTAGGTCGGGTAGGTAAGAGGGAGACAATTCACACAAGAGGTTAAAGGACCACAACCTATGGGAACCAGCAGATGGGACACATTAGGCTTCTTGTATAGAAATCCATGAAGTGAGGGGGGGAATTTCTTCGAGAATATGGTGAGTCGTGACGCGGGGAAGCGCAGTCTGTACAAGGCGGCATGCCATGACTGGAGGGACGTTGCTTGACGGCTTTGACAGAAGGTCCATAACTGCCGAAATTCAGCCTGATATCCGGGCCAATGTTTCTGTCTGCATCAAGGGGTCAACCGTCACCAACGGATCTTCGTGTCAATTGAACCATGCACGCCATGTCACCACAGTCTGGCAAAGTACTCGGTAATGTACCTTTACCTCAGTATGACGGCGTCATATGTTGACACGCATGCAGGCATGCAGCAGACCGAGCCAAGCCTGGCATCGCCTGGTATGGTAGGTTCGTCACGTGAGCATCACCGACGGTGCACTCAGAATAAAAAAATAGAATTGGAACTTGGAGCCATGCTGGAGATTATCTTGTTCTTTTGGTATTCGTCCCTCGCTATGGGTGCAAGCTATATACTCGAGTCAGGAAACTTTTGTCGCGAGGTTCCACTCACCGATGCAGATTTTGGCCTTCCCAAAACCCAGTATCTTTTACACATGCAGACATTGACAATTCGATTGTCCTGAACCTCGTCGAAAAGTCATCCTGGACCAAAACATGAGCATGTCTTGGCCGTCATTCGCTGATCCTCGTCAGTGGCTCAAAGCAATCAAAGAGACTGCGACCACCGTGCCATTCAGACAAGTCATTGTCCTCCCATATGCATCTACCGTAGACCAATCTTGCTAAGGATCTTGCTCGAGGAGGATCCCGTGGAATCACCAAACACGCCCAAGATGCTCTTCCAAACTTGTGCGGGTTCCTGGCTCGCATCGATACCAGACCAGATGCCCTTGGTCTTGTAATATCCGACGACCGGAGTTGTTTGGGCATGGTAGGTGCCCAGTCTCTTCTGCAGGGTTTCTGCGTTGTCGTCGGATCGTTGGATCAGGGGCTCGCCAGTAATGTCATCGGTCATGGGCTGCTTCGGTGGGTTGAAGACTTTGTGGTAGGATCGGCCGGACGCGGGATGGACTAAACGGCCCGTGATACGGGATACAAGCAGACCATCATCGATTTGAAGCTCGATGGCATGTTTGAGCGGCTTATTTTCGGCGTTGAGCATGCTATCGAGGCCTTCAGCTTGAGCGACGGTGCGAGGGAAGCCATCCAGGATAAAACTAGTGCGTGTCAGTGTTGACGTTTGGGCTGTGGTCAGGGATGATCTCACCCATTGGCGCATTCTCTATTGGTATCGAGCTCGTTCTTGATCATGTTGATCATGATATCGTCGCTGACCAGACCACCTTGATCCATGATCTTTTTAGCTTCCCGACCAAGAGGAGTCTTTTTGGCGACCTGGGCTCGCAGCATATCTCCGGTGGCCTGCAGGTAGAAATATGAATTAATGGGAATTGGCCGCACACAGGCATTGAGATGGACATACCAAGTGGCAGACGCAGTACTTGTCTTTGATCTTGGGAGCTTGAGTGCCCTTGCCTGTGAACTCAGGGTCAGTGAACGCGCAGTGAAGGGAATGCAAGGACAACAATGGCTTACCAGCACCCGGTGGACCGATGAGGATCATGCGCATGGACTCGGAGATGGATGGTTTGCTCTCGCCAGTCTTTAGAGAGTGTTCAAGCCTTTTGACTCTTTCTTCCAACTGGTGATATTGGTCCTTCAGGTCGTTGAACTTTTCATCGGTGATGGGGGCCATGATGTCGGTGGTGAGGAGAGGTGCAAGACCGGACCAAGGTCAAGAACGCGGTGTGGAGGTGACGGGGTGGTGAGAGGAGATGGACGACAGGAGTTGAAAGGAGAAGAGGAGTAGGTAGGACGAATTTGTTGAGGTTGTTGAGGCTGGTTGGTTTTGTGGTGAATGTAGGAGTAGGATGTAGGTAGCTAAGGTACTTGGAGGTAAAGGTAGCTAAGTAGTGTATACCTAGGCAGTTGCGGTGGAAGGTGCAGGAGATGCAGCCACGAAGCTCGACAATCTACGAGGAAGTATGGGCTGCCAGGAACGGATAGGGCAACTGGCAGGCTACTTAGGTACTTGGTAGCGAACCTGGTGCGATGATTCTAGCAAGAGTACCGAGTCTACGAACTTCAGGTATTCAAGATTCGGTTACTAAAAGGTCTCGGTCAAGCTCTTCTCTCCTTCTCCGCAGGTCCGGTCACAGACATCCAAGGCAAAGACTCGGTGTAGAACGCCAAGACCTGTACAGAAACAGTCCTGTTGCTCTGTTGCCCTGTTGCCCATTTGCCCATCCTTTTTTGGGGCTGGGAGCACCCGAGGGAGCAACCAAGTACCAACGCCCCCTACGGCCTGCCACCTTACCCACCCGTTAGCACCTCCTGACGTGCCTGGCTGCCTGGCTGCCTACCTACCTACCTTAGGTACCTATAGCCACTCCCCGAAGAAAGTCTTGTGCCCCTGTGGCCCCTGTACGGGAACTCTCAGGTACCTGAGTGTCTGGTTTCTCTCCTCTTGTCCCACATCTCCACCCACGCTTCTGAAGGAATTTGTGTCTCTCAAGTCTGCAGAATGACCTCACTCATCCGCTGACGGCGCCTCGTTGTCGTCCTGGACCTCGGCCAAATGGGGGTCCAACTACTACCAACCAGATCCGCCAGGTCATCTCTCCGATTCTTTCTCTTTGCTCAGCTTTTCCACTGGCTTGCCACCACTCCATCCCTTAGATGGCCGAGAGCTGTCTACCACGTGCCACCGATCAACACAGCCAACAAGAGTCCTAAACAAAGACCCGAGAACAGTCCGGGAGTCGTTTAGATCAGAGTCAACCAAGTAACCTACAAGATTTAAACGTGATTAGGCTTTGTTACTCGAATGTTTTTGATACCCACCAGCCACAAAAAATCTCGGGAATAAACCCGTCGCATCCAATACGGTGACTGGAAGTGAAAACAACTCAACGTCCAGCGTCAATTTGCCTCCCCAAACGTCCCTTTCTCCCAACGCAACAAGCGCCTCATGAGGCCTTCTCCATCTCTGCCTCAATCTTGCCGACTCTTCATGTAGATTCGTCCTTCAACTTGCTCTCAACCTCAACCCGTTCAATCTCTTGATCTTCTTGCTTCTCCACAATTCCTCGTCCGTCACTTGTCATGTGTAACGCAACGCCGTCATTGAACAATACCCCCATCTCCTCGATTGGCAGCCCTTTGGTCTCAGGGACGTAGAAAAATGCTATCACTCCACACACGATGCTGCAGCCCATGTAAATCAGGTACATGCCCCACTTACTATACCTTGGTCAACATGTATCTCAGCCATACCACCAGAGTTGAGACTTACATTTCACGAAAGGCTCTCGGACCTGGCGTTGAAAAGGTGATGAAGCCCACAAAATATGCAAACATGCTCAATCCAATTCCTTTGGCGCGCAGATTCGTGGGGAAGATCTCAGCGCACCACACGAATGAAGGCGCGTCAATGAATTGGTAGAGCACAATGAACCTGTCCATATCAGCTTAGTGTCATCTTCTACGTCGTCAAGTAAATCATGCGTACAAAAAGATGAAGGCTACGGCTGCTCCACCGGCCGCCTTATTACCACTGTTAAGATATTCTCGCTGCAACAATGCCTCGATGATGAGATTGACCGCGAGCACCGGAAACCCGATAACTAGAAGATGATTCAACTTCAGCACAAAAATCCACTATACCACCTCATTTCCCATTGCTTGACTTACTGAAAAGCTGACGCCGGCCAAAGCGGTCCATGACAAAACAAGCATAAATCGCAGCAGCCGTTCCAACCACAGCATAGATGCCTGGAGATCAAACGTCAACCTATGATACTATACCCCCTTCCACTGAAAATCACTCACCATATAGGAGAAGTGGAAGTATGCCTGTTAGGCCAAGATCGGCAAATATAACAACGAGATAATTGGCTATGCCATTGACCTGAGCCCTCGAGTTAGCCAATGCCTCGAGAATCAGCATGAATAACACATACACCTGTTGCTTGAGAAGAAAACCTATCCATCGTCAGTTCTCCTCTTCCATCCACACATTAACACTTACATGATGAACACCACAAGCAAGGACCTGCGTCTCCACGATGGCTTTGTGAACATAGTGATATAGCCTGACTTTTGCTCTTTGTCGATTTCAACCTGTGCCTTGATTTGCACAAACTCAGCATACGCCGCTGCGTTATTTAGGTCGCTTGGGTCATTGTGGAGACGTTCAATGACTTTGAGAGCGGCCTCGGCTTGTCCAACCCAGCAGAGATACCGAGGCGATTCTATTCACGTCTCAGTCTGCTGGCTGGCGGGCATTCTTCCTCGATGATTGTGTAGAAGACCTACCAGGAACAAATGGCAGCCCAAGCAGTAGACCCAGCGGGCCTACAGCTGCTAGTGCCAACGGTAGACGCCATTGGAGAGTCGGATTCGTCGAATAATATGTCCCCACTGAGACAAACGCGACGCTGTATCATCTCGTCAGCTAGAATTGCGGCTTGGATGTGTCAGGAGCCAGTACACGCAATATCCCACTCCGAATCCCATGACGGTCATGCCGCTGATGATACCACGACAGTGAGGTGGAGACACCTCTGTTAGATAGAGCGGCACGAGACAAATCAACATGCCCAGACCAAACCCGTGGATGACCCTGATGGTCAACAGCATAGAAATGTAGGGCGAGCCTGCGGTCCAGGCAGCTCCAATGCAAGACAACAATGCCGACATCGCCAACGACTTCTTCCGTCCGAATCGATCAGCCAGCCAGGCCTGTGATATGGCACCAAAGGCAGCCCCAGCCGCGAACAGTGCATTGATCGCACCTAGGATACTGTATTCCTGGATCAGCACATTGATCAAAGTCACTGTGACCTATCATACTTCGCCGTGTACCGGCTGGTCGCTGCGAGTGTGAGCCTGCGTTCATCTGCCAAAGTTCAGCGACTTACGATCCAGCTTCATATCAAGATAGAATCCAGGCTGGCCGATGGAGGTGATGAATACTCCGAAACCATAGCCATAACCAAAGGTTCCAATGGCCACTATGGCACCGATGCCAACGTTATATGGGGTTAATTTCGCCATGCTGTTCAGCCAGTTTGATGGATACAGGAAGCATTGTCATCGACTCTATGGATGCTGTTTATATAGAGAAAGGGGGGGATGGGGATAAGCGAAGCCTTACCGACACAATCTGAGGTCTAACACAATGTCTTACCATGTTCCCCGGTGCCTTGAATCATTTTCTATAACATGGCACTCTAAATGACTTTACACCAAAACAGTCTCCCCACGGGGCAGAAGTGCCTATCCAGAGCCGAAAGGCGGGATCCAATCATTCATCGTCTCGCAAAATGTCCTGGTACAGATACGAGAACTAACCATGTTGGTGTCATTGAATTAAGTCACCCGCCAATGGCGGTGAAAATCCTGTGAGGGGAGGGTTTTAGTCGAACTCCAAATTCTGACAAATTCCTCATTGGAAGACGATGATGCGAACCTTAAGGGCCCCTCGTTTACGTCTGAATAGACTCTTCTGAGCAAGCCCCCAGGCGCCGTTCATTAGCCTGTGTTTTGAGTATTTATCAGAAAATAGTACTTTACGATAGAAACCCCGCGCAAAGCTTTTCGAAACATGGCATTTACCATTGTACAATGTCCACCTTCAAATAACTGCATTTAATGCGCACGGCTGACTAAAGGACTTTCAAGGCATCAGGAATTAGTTCCTAGGCTGGACCAGTGTCATACCTAAATCCATGAACCAATTTCTTTGGGACGATCCCGTGTCTACATCTGCCCAAGCACACAATCTTTCTAGTCACGGGTGATGCGGTACAATGATTGGGTCAAACACTGAGGCCGGAAAAAGAAAACGAGGGCGACCTCAATTAGACGCTAAGCAAGATAAGTGGTATGGCGTTGAAGATCTCAGAGAGCGAAAGAGGATTCAAGACCGACTAGCTCAACGAGCGAGGAGTAAGTCTATTTCTTTTGTTTAACTCTAGAACAGCTGAGTGGCATGTCTGTCACAGCTGTAACCGATATTTGGACCGGGCTCGTTGGCTAACAGCTTTATGTTGACATGGTAGGAAAGAGAATTCATCCAGATCAACCTGCGAGCGAGATGTCACCACGCAAAGGCAGCGACAGTATCAAATCCACCCCTGCTAAGGATGCCGAGGCCCATGACGACGCAGAGGATGTATTTGCTTCCGAGGATAGGTTACCGGATGAATCACATACACTGCATGAACTGCTATCGTTCACGGATCAGTCAAGACTCACCATCAGCGGCTCGTGGGATAGCGCGAAGGTAATGCCCTGGCCTGTGTCGCGGCCGCCATCACAACTATTCACTACATCTATTGGTAGCGACCACTGGTATTTGTGCTGGCCAGCATGGTCTATTTACGCTGCGTTGTCGAGTCATGGCATGATCATGCGGACCTCGTGCCTTGACTGTACGTACGACGGAGTATCCTCGATTGATGACGGCAATATACCTGGAGCGTTAAAGCCATCACCATTGCAACTCTTAACCAAGCACCGGCGCTGGATTGATCGATTTCCATTCCCGCGTATGAGGGACAATATGATCTTGCTGAGCGAGGTTATCGATCTTGATCAGTTCTGCGCCGACTTGTTTGGTAGCGCAAGCTTCACCCTGAAGGACTCGCATCCCACTTGGGAGGCCACCAGTTGGATCGTGGGGCGAGAATTCGCCCAGAAATGGGGATACCTACTTCTATGAGGTTCGCTTTGAAAACTAGTTGTTGCTTCGAAGACGGATAATCAGGGCGCTGTTGACAGAGCTTCAAGTTGATGATCCATCATTTCCGACCTGCGCGAATCCAATACTGATTTAGAAAACAGTTGTGGGGCTTCTCAAAAGGGCTTGTGTAAGACTCGAGTTGCGCTGATTCAATTCCAGTGGGGTTGATCTTGAGACGTTTGGACTGCAACTCTCACGGGTTGTCACCGAGGGTTGGAGCACATGTGGGTGAGCTTCAAATTGGTCGCTCGGCCCCATGGTAGAGTTAGTTCTATGGAAAGCTAACCCCTGCTTTCCTCGTGGCGCAATAGCTCTATGACATGAGTGACACCTAGGGATGCAAAGCATGTACTCTGCTAGATCAGAAATCTGAATGTTTTTCAACACACCCGAACTACCTATCTTGCACAAGGTCGTGAATCGCGAACCATGCTCGCAGTAAGCACATCTTATGCAAACCTACCCATGTAGGACTGGGTTGCTGACTAAGTGGCCAAATTATGACGGGGCAGAAAGTTCGACATGATCTCTGAATTTGTCAGATTTTGACGCCATCATCTTGATAGATGGTTCAAGCACGAACCTATGCTACAGTGAACCCCACAGCGCGAAACCGCGCTCTGAGTAGCCTTTCAAGCCCATGCCCCTCAGACCCCTCGGCTGAGAGGCCCGAAAGGCTGTTGATGGTCATCCTCAGGCACACCAGGGATGAAATATTTTGACAAATCAATACCTAAGAAGGCGAGATTGCAATCTGCCTAACGTCAGCAAACATACTGTAGACAGTGATCTTGTTTGCCAGAGATATGGGTGGCCTCAGAGCCTGTATCTACCTGTAAGGTTCAGGTACTCTAAAAAGTAGATGGGCCGAGACTCTTCGGCTTTCGACCGCTTCGTCCGTGTTGACTCGACTCTTTTGAAGTGTCCCTCTACTTCTTTGGAGATTTGCCGCGGCTCAGTGGAGACATACCGTATCACAAACAGAACTGCGTAGCGTTGATGATAGATCGATCCTCTATACGACCTGCATGTGCACCTGGGTTTGAATGCACAAGATTTACGAAGCTGATGATGAATACGCGCTGGAGACGTTTAGGATGACCCACTACAATTAATGTGCATGATTTCACTCAAAATTTGATTTGTGGAATGAGGCGGAGGCCATTTGCGGGTTGCTTTCAGGCTCGGAAACGGGTGTGGGAGGGGTCGAGGGGGTTGTCCCGACTCTCGGCATATCCTCGTCACACGCCTGGACTTAGTCTCTCCAAGTATATGAGAATGATAAACTCCTGTCCTGGGAGTGAATAGACGTCTACTCTAGATTTCTCCTCTCATCCCTCACTCCTCATTCCAAAACCATGGCATCTCAGATTGATCAGATTCTGTCCAAATATGTCTCGCCTACGAGAGAAGGCGGCTCGCTGTCCGGTATTGCATTCGTAGTTAAAGGAAAAGGAGGTATGTCACTGTCCCATTCGTCAAGCCGTATCTGTTTCGTCGATTAATGTGGCTGCTAGGCAAGACGCTGTACTCGGGGTCGGCGGGGAAACTAAATTTTCAACCTGATTCGCCTCCATACACCGTCGACTCGGTCTCATGGGTTGCGTCAATGACAAAGCTAATCACATCGGTGGCGGCACTACAAATTGTTGACAAGGGACATATTGGTCTCGACGACGATGTTGGATCGGTCATTCCATACCTCAAGGGTCTCGATATCTTGGAAGGATTCGATGAGAATGGACAGCCCAAGATCTCCAAACAGACTATTCCGGTCACCTTGCGGTAAACGCTTCGCGAGCTTAGGCGTGAGATCAGTCTTCAGAGAGCTGACTACTTATTAGTACCTTGCTGACACACTCGAGTGGCTTTGGATATGATCTGTTCGATCCAGACTTGGGAAAGTGGCGTGAGTCCAACAAGGTCGAGCCTAACTCACTAGCATCGTGGAAAATGCCCTTGAAGTTTGACCCTGGGAAAGGGTGGGTATATGGTGTTGGCATTGATTGGGCAGGGCAGATCGTTGAGCATTTCTCTGGTCTGTCGTTGGAAGATTACTTTCAGAAGAACTTCTTCCAACCCCTCGGTCTCAAGTCGTCGACGTTTCGCATTGGTGAGCACAAAGAATTGGCACCTCAAAGAGCAGCAATTGGGGGACGCGGAGACCCCGTAGCCGCTCTTGTTGAGACTCAAAGTATGATATCAGACCATCCGTCGGTCGACTCTGGAGGAGCTGGATTACACACGACAGCAGCCGATTACTCGACTTTTCTGGGAGCTCTTCTTGACAAGGACAGTAGAATCTTGAAGGAATCAACCTACGATCTTTTGACACAGGCTCAACTAGCCGACTCCAAGCATCTCGCAGAGACTCTCTATGGAGGTTTTGGTCCTATCATGGCACCGGAATTCCAGATCCCCAAACCTTCGATCAATCACTCCTTGGTAGGCCTGGTGAACCTGGATGATGTGCCAGGCAAGAGAAAAGCCAACAGCGTCACATGGAGCGGGGTGACCAACCCCCGATGGGTAAGTCAATGCAAACATTCGTCACGGTTAATTTTGACATGAGTTTGGCAGTGGATCGACCCGAAAGCAGGTGTCGCCGCCACCTTGTACACACAAATCCTCCCTCCCGGAGACCTAGTTGTGAGTAGTCTGTTCGATGAGCTTGAACGAGCGGTCTATAAAGACTTGGTTTAGATAAGGTATATCTGGCACATCTGCTTCCAAGCCTGAAGGATTCGAGTTTTTACAAGTTGTATACATGGAAAGCCGCGAAAGGCGAGGAAAGTCAAGCCATTTTCTGGTTGTTTATCAACACGGAGAAGTCTGGTGGAGCATTAGACTCATATAGCAACACTAGTACGGAGCATTCTCCCATCAATGAAGTCACGTGGATAATCACGATATATCACGTGATCTGAACCTTCCATCACTAAAGGCTGCAACTGCAGGCGCGTCGTCTACGTCTACGTCTTGGTGACAAAATGTAAGAACAACCTGAACATCTTCTTGAAGCAATCGTCACCTGGACTCTACGACCATTTCATTACTCTCCATCGATCCTCCTCCCTCGACTGTCGCATTGTCACCATAGGCAACACAACACCTCAGCTCTGGCACAACAGGGAGAGCCTCAAAGCTTCCACTCTATCTGCCCGTGAATCTCCAAGGCCTCGCGGGACTCAACATGCCTGCAACCACCGCAGAAACGTTGTCCTTGGTCAACAGGCAGGTCTCTGTCGCTCCCCTCGTTCTTCTCTCAGCCGCAGATCATTATGGACGAACAGCCAAAGGAACAAGAAAACGAGTGGTTGGCGTCCTGCTCGGCCAGAATGATGGCAAGAATGTGAGAGTATCAAACTCCTTTGCAGGCAAGTGCTTCAAGTTCAGAGTCTCCCCGTTCCCTATCTATATCTAACAACCTCTCAGTACCTTTCGAAGAAGACGAGAAAGATCCTTCCGTATGGTTCCTCGATCACAATTATGTCGAATCCATGCGGGAAATGTTCAAGAAGGTCAATGCTCGAGAAAAGCTGATAGGGTGGTATCATTCCGGACCCAAGCTAAGAGCTTCTGATTTGGAAATCAATGAACTATTCAAAAAATACACTCCCAACCCTCTCCTTGTCATCGTCGATGTCCAGCCGAAAGAAGATGGCGTCCCAACCGATGCATATTTTGCCATTGAGGAAATCAAAGACGATGGGACTACCACAACAAAGACTTTTGTCCACACCCCTTCGATCATTGAAGCAGAGGAAGCTGAAGAGATTGGTGTTGAGCATCTTCTCAGAGATATCCGTGATGTCGCAGTCGGCACCCTATCGAGCCGAATTACTCAACAACTCCAGTCCCTGCAGGGCCTACACTTACGCCTTCGAGACATTGGTACCTATTTACAAAAAGTCCTCGACGGCGATCTTCCCATCAATCACGCCATCCTAGGCAA
Organism: Exophiala mesophila; assembly: GCF_000836275.1. Lineage (NCBI taxonomy): Eukaryota > Fungi > Ascomycota > Eurotiomycetes > Chaetothyriales > Herpotrichiellaceae > Exophiala > Exophiala mesophila. The sequence continues at coordinate 135,348 of NW_015622511.1, forward strand.
TCTTCAAGACATTTTCAATCTCCTTCCCAACTTGACTACTCCCCCTGCCTCACGTCCCAATGGCAAGAACCAGATCGGCAACAGTGAGCTCGGCCGAGCCATGAGTGTCAAAACCAACGACCAGCTTATGACCATCTACCTGAGTTCCCTTGTCCGGGCCATCACCGCCTTCCACGACCTGATCGACAACAAGAACCAGAACCGACAACAGCAGGAAGAAAAAGATGGTAAAAAGGATGAGGCTGACAAAAAGGACGGGGATAAGGAGAAAGACAAAGACGAGAAGCAGTCGGCGTCCAACGGAACTGCTAATGGGGAGAAAAAAGAGGGAGAGGCTAAGAACAAGAAGAGAGGCTAACCTAAGACTGCCTGGGCCCAGAGGCGATAGACATGGCAAGGCATGGCTCCGTGATGCATTTAGCATGGCGTTAGAGTTGGACATGAAGTGGCTTCGACAGAGCTGCCGTCCATGGAATCAGGAATGGCACTGCACAAGGTCATTGTACAACATCAAGTCTACACAGACTGCGGGTTCCTGCATAGCCCGCTCGATCTGGTCTATCAGAACTGCTTCACGACGTGCACCGCCTTTGATTCGAGTTGAGTGCAAGGACCAAGTCTGCCTCATCAACAGTGACCACCCAGTTCCCCCCATCCCCCTCCCCATCCTGCCAATTCTTTCTTTGTAGCATGTCTTTCCGCCACACTGGCTCCAAACAAAGCTGGCGCCGCCCTTGCCAGTGCCGCAGCCAGAATGTGTTTACACACAGGGACGCCAACACCGTGACCAGAGTCGACTCTTGTGTCATGCTCGCCATCGTTGGTCATATAGTCCGAGGCCAACAGGGTCAAAGCTCCACCGAACCTCCAGGGTTCGACCATATATCTTGCCTGGCCCTTATCCCGAACATAGTTCTCCTCATTTACGGCGTTATGCCCATGGCCGTGATCCATCCTCATCAGACCGCTTGCCACGTCGACTGCAAACGCCGGACACGTGCAGTTCCAACTGTCGAGCCTGACTTCGTAGTAGACAGCTGTGCGATTGATAGCGGCCGTTTTTCGTCCTGTCCCGGACAGCGCCGAGCTAGATTGAACGTAGAAGACATCGCTTGCCTGGTCGAGCCCTGGCGTCATCTGTTGACCCTCGGACACACCATCTGCAACTTCTTGGGCTCCATAAAGGAGTCGGGTTAGCAGGCTTCGGTCTAGTAGGTCCAACGCTGGAAGAAGATGGTGTGGGAACAAGACGTGCAGCGTCAGAAACAGTGATCGGGCTTTGTTCGTTTCGGTCGTGGAAAGCTGTCGTAACGTCCCTCTATGCCAAGTGCTGTCGGCATCTAGATCAAAGTCCAACTGCTGCCTGTGGTCATGGAATTGCGTCTGTGGCATCAATGTCGATAGCTCAGTGAGGATTCGGTTCATTGACATGGCTGCTGTTTGCCCTCGAGCTGGTGTGTGGTCTCGCGAATACGTATCTCCGTCGCTGACGCTGGCGTGGGCGTCCGCCTTAGATTCGGCCATTCTTACGAATTGTCAATGACCAGGATAGAAATCCAAGACAGTACCTATACTGACTGCTCTTCTCCATTCCCACTAATCAACATTTACAGCCTGTATTGTCAAGATGTGTTATTGCTGTGGTCCATCATCAAGTGGGATTCGAGATTGATCAATGTCTGATTCTTTGGAGGCGGAAGTTGGGTTTATTGTATCTTCCATGTGATGATATTTTTATTTATTGTTAGTTGGAGACTATCCGTCATCGCCAACGACAACGAATGGATCTGCCCAACTTGACAAGATAATAGGTCACATTTGTCTTTTTCATTTGGACATCATCAGAATTTGGAGTTAGGAACATTCTTTCTAATTCAGATTACCTACTTGGTTACACACAATCTGATACCATTTCGTATCAACCCTAATCTCCCTGTCCACCTCTATCTCACCCTCGCCCTCGCCTTAACCTTGCCATCTCACCTTGGTCGACTTGTTTATACTCACCATTCCAAGCGGAACTTGAGACGCGTCCACAATCTGAATGCTCCCGTATTTTTCTACAATCTGAGAACCGTATACGGCTAGAATCCATTTCCAGTAAGGCTTCATCGAGCGAAACGGTTTACTGATGCCCGGGGTCGTACGCTTGGTTCCCCGTGGAACCACCGGTAGATCCTTCAACCAGGACGTGATCTCGTATGTCTCCAGAACGGAAAACTCGTTTGGTACAGACAGGATTTCGGTGAATGCGGCCCCAAGATTCTCGGATCGTTCCTCGCGGTATCGAAGATATTCATCCCGAGCCATGAAAGTGTCTCCGAAATTATTGCGCGACGTCCTGAGTGATGTGAGGCTTCTCTGAGAGAAACGTTGCTTGTGCGAGAGATAATTCAGCTCGTCCTGCTCAAGGGCATTTTTCAGTATCTGACTGGGAGTCGATCGGAGGTGCTCTCGCACGCAGTACAGTGTGACCAGTGGATTCTGCAGATCCATGCCACCCAGTTGCACCGGCCAGTACCACACGCCGTCAGGAATGCCACGTACCCCGAACCGCTCGGCAGCAAGCTTATTGAGGTGATCCGTGATGGATTGGTGGGGAAAAATAGCTTTCTCAATCCGCATAAAGGTGTCGATCATGTTATCGACATGTGCACGACCGAATGCAATAGAAGGTTTCCCAAAGTTGTTGCTGAAGAAGCGTGCGAAGTACGCGTTGTAAGCCTGGATGTATGAGAAGATAGACGTGCAATGCTCCAGCTGTCGTTTCAGTTCCTGGATGTGCCCATCGACCATGCTCTGATCGATCACAAACTGGCCACTGATTGCATCTAACTTGAGAAATCCCCACCTCACTTCGCCCTTGGGGAGGCCAGGCTTCTTGACCACGTTCTCGCCCAAATCAGAGTCAGGGTCAGAGTCAAGGCCAGAGTCAAGGTCAGAATCTTCTGTTTGTCGTGAGATCGAGCCTTGGTCAAAAACCACAGTTCCGGTCTTTTCCTTGTTGAATTCAATTCCCATCACTGATGCAAAGGTAGTCATGGAATTCCAAGCGCGAACACAGAGATCTTCAGCTCCCCAGAACCAGAAATCATCATGCAACCGGTACAGATAGCTTGAAGTTGTGCTGTTGACTGCAAAATCCATTGCAAACAAGACGACCTCACCAAAAACATCACTGAGGGCGTGTGACATTGGCACTCCTCTCGATCGCACCTGGACCTGGCCGTCTGGACCGTCTTGGATAAACCTCATCGGTGCCGTAAGAAAGTTGCGAAAGAATTGAAGCCAATGGTCGGTCACGCCGAAAAACTTCAAACAAGCAAAGATAGTTGCGTGTGGTAAGGACGGCCCAAACCACCGGAAATCAGAGCGGATTACCGCGTGAGAAGCTCCGGGCCTCAGATGACGAGCCAAGAATGATTCTGTCACGAGAAGATGCAGCAGACTCTGCTTGGTCTCGATCGGACTCTTGCGGGATGAGTCGTTCGATTCCTGATCATCTTCGTCGCCATACCCCCGAGTACCTTCGGTCTCGGATACCGGTAGCTGTGTCAAAAAGTAGTCACACTTGTACAGTGCACAACGCTTGGCTTCCACGGTGCTTGACGAGCCACTGCCATTTTCTGTTCCAAGGAAATACTCCCGGCGTTGCCGATCAATCTGGGAAATCTGTCGAGTTGCGGACTTCCAGGCCGGCGAGTTGAAAAATGAGGTAAAACATGTCTTGAAATGGACGGCAAACTTCATGCCAATGGCGTGTAACAAGAGGGCATCAAGAATGTCCTCATCCATAAACACCCTGTATTTTCCGTTCAACTGCCTGCGTTGCTCTATCGAAATTGCGCCGTTCACGGTTGTCCACTCCCATGTATGTAAAGAGGCAAATCGCATGTTGAGAACATCGGCCACTTCCTGGAGCACGTCGGGATTGGTCTTGAATGATTTGAGAACGTTTACCTTTTCCGGCGAGAGGAGATCGGTCTGCAAAAGGCCTTGGACAGTATATATGAGCTTGTCCGCATTGAAGTATTCTTTGTCGGATTGGAAAGTTTCGCAAGTGCGAACAGTGGCGTCACGGACGGCTTTCATCGCGTGTGAGACCACCATGTCGGTATTGAAAAGCTTGTCGAGATAGGCGGAAATCTTGTCTTCATTCGTCTGACACTGGGAGAACACGATGGACTCCCACTGGGCTCGTTGTTCATGCATCTCTTTTCGGCCGATGCTTTCGAACCCCGAATCGTCTGCTGACTTGGCCTCGGTCGGAGGAGGGACCGGGGTGTCGGAAAGCCATTCTGTGACGAGCTCGGAGAAGAACTGAGCGTGTTCATGTTGAATGCTCTGGAGCTCAAGATCTTGGAGGATGTCACTCCGGATATCATCAACCAATCTGGAAGAAAATGCGGGATCCTTTTGGGCTTGTAGAAGAAAGAGCTGTTGATTGCGTCGTCGACATTGTGCATCGGTGACGATGGCTCCACTGTCACTGCCAGAAGAGCCGTCTTCAACCACTCGCACACCCTCGAGGCGACAGATACCTTCTAGAAGAAGGCGAGTTTCCTCGAGGTCATCTGGGGCATCGTCGGCACTTCGAAGAATCTTGTTCTTGGAGCTCTCATATTGTCTCCGTTGCTTTTTGAGCTCCTTGATCTTGGTGGAAGTGATGGAGCGAAGTGTCTCGGGAAGTGCATTTGAGGCCATTGTGCCACAGACCGACCAGGGAAGACTGGATCAGTGGAAGAAGGAGTCTGGGTTCCGCAAAGGAAGTGATCAGGGGGTTGAGCCCAAATGGGTTTCAGATGTTCATCAAGTAGACAAGATACAATGCAATGAAGTCAAGGTTTTTATACAAAAGAAACACGATCACTAGCTTCAACCAATGACTCACCTGCAGTCACATAAAGCCGTAGCATACTATTGTTGAGTGAAGGATGTCTCAAATGAGAGACCATTTGGCTTTGTGGCCGTCAAGATGGAGGAGGAGAATGTTTCTGAATAAAGGAAAGGCAGGTGCCAGGCCCAGATGAGGCGGTGGCTGCCTGGATCCAAATGACACAGATGTCCATGTCTGACGAAACAAATGACACTCGAGTTGCTGCAGCGAGCCACTGCCATCTCGAGTGAATATCATACTACGGAGTACTTTTCCGTATATGGTAGTCTCCAATTACTCTGCCTTCAATCCCATCCCATCCCATACTTCACATACCAGGACAGAAGCAGGTACACTACAACACTCGACACCTAGTCTCCGAACACAGGACCCCTCTCCATCGTTGGATGGTTTATTCTGCGAGGCGCAGGGTTCAAAATGAGTTCGGTTGAGTCCTCGCCCTCTCCCCCTTCCTCTACATCATGGACACTGCAGACTTGTCCCCCTCCAACTCCAAGGTGATCATTCAATGCACAGATCCCAGTAATGTTTTCGAATCGTTGGAGCCTCGACTTTCGGCCAAGAGTCCTTTGAAAAACCTCCACTGGAAATCACCCACGAGACCCCTCCGATCAATCCCCAATCTCAATATCTCCGTCACTCGTGAAGACAAGTCTGGCGCTTCCACCCAGAATGTTCGTCGACATCAGATTCCCGGTCTACGAGAGACTCCATACGTCAAACTCTACCTCCTGCGATGTGATGACAAAGAAAGATACAAAGAGTCGGCAAGAAAAGAAGTTCGACAGTGGGTCAAATCCAACACGTCTCCCTCCGACTCCAAGTCTTCAACAAAGATTAATGAGAAACACGATGCCTTCGAATGGTTGATTGTCCACGTTGTGCTGCCCAACACTCCCGCAGCCAGTCAGCCCAGATCTTCCAAGAACATTCCTCCTGGTGCCACGGATAGCACAGATAGCGTCAATAGCAAATCGGCCTGGACTGGCAAAAGCCATTCGACCATCTTGGACAAGCTGAAGGCAGACTTTAACAGCTCGTCCAAATCTGCCTTTAACCGCGTGGTCCAGGTGAGACTTCTCGAAACTGGCGACAAGTCCTCGCCTCTATCTCCTGCCGACATCGAAGGCCAGTGGCAAGATCTGGTCGAAGCCCTCAAAGCCTGCATTCTACGTTCTTTTGACGCTCGGGTCCTGCAGTACGAGTCGGATATCCGGGAAAGAGACGCGCAACGCACACTTCCTGGCTGGAATTTCTGCACATTTTTCGTGCTAAAAGAGGGGCTGGCGATGGGCTTTGAAAATGTTGGACTACTCGACGATTCTCTCGCCGTTTATGATGAATTATCGCTGGGTTTAGACGCTCTTGTCCAAGATGAGGCAGAAAACGCCGACCCCGACGACCATGGCGCTTTGCTTCGCTTTTCCAAAGATTCCAAAAGCCTTCTGAGGACCGCGCTGGAAGAGGACGGCCAGGGCGCTTCACCAAACGACCAGGATGAAGACTGGAGCTTGTCCCGGCTTCTTGCTGTGGACCGAGCAATGTTTCCCTTTGTTGGCAATCGTCAAAGGTACCGAAATCTAATACTGGCCAATCAAGTGTCGGCTCTGGACTTGCGAATTTATCTTTTCACCCGACAGATGGAAATCCTGCTCAGGCATGGCAAGGCTGACACCACCAAGCTTCAGGGTTCCAACAAATCAGGGGCCAATCTAAGTACCATCGCCGAGGTTGCCGAACGTGGTGTTCGTTTTATCAATCTTGCAGCCCGTACTTTACGTTCCGAGCTTTACGATGCATGGGGTGGACAAGAAGGACTTAGTGATGCTGAGTTGCATCATCAATCGACCGTGACGGGGAACATTGTTTCATCGTGGGTATGGACAGCGACGGTCCAAATACTTTCTGAAGTACTTCCCTCTCTGGGGATTGACCTGCATCACTGGACTAACTCCCTGTCCATTGACACATTGGAATTGTCCCAGAACGCGGGACCTGGATCGACGGGGTCCGATCTTGAAGCTGGAAACTACATACGCCGGCTCTCTTTCACATCAAACCTCCGATCACCATCGCGTGATCGCTCATCGGATCGTAGCAATCGCCATTCCATGTTGACTAACGGTACGACCCCGCTACAACTTCTCCTTTCCCGTGCCGGCTCGCAGAGAATACTGCTTTGGACATCTAGGCTAGTGCTCCTGGCCAGACAAACAATGCAAAATCTTGAAGCTGTCAAGTGCTGGAATCAGATTCTACTTGGAAACAACCCGATGGAGCAACTTGAGACCTCGAAAACTAAGATTCGAATCTCGGTCGATCAGAGGGATGACGAACATGACATGATTGTTCGACCTCATGAGCACATGACTGGCCTGGACTCCAATTGTTTGAAAGCAGCGGCAAGATCCAAGAACACATTTTTCGACCTTTACATCTTGTTGACCGTGCTGGCATATCGGCTATTTGGTCACGCCAAAAGCTATGCTGGTCTCCAGCAAGTGTTGATAGACCTTGTCAGGTTCGAGTATCTCCAGCAGAACTACACGATTGCTGCTCGATATCTTAGCAGTGTATTGGGACCTATGCCGCGACAGGCATACAAGCCTACTGATATTGATCTTATCCAGCTTTACGCTGAATGCCTTCAGTATCTCGATAAGCCGAATGATCAGATCAAGTGTCTGATGGCTTGTCTTCAATCTGTACCGGGTGCAAACTTGTCCAGATCAACAGATGGCTCAACAAGCAATCAAGACATGGCAGATCATTTGTTTCGTCTCTCGCGAACTATTGCTCCAATCAACGTACCATTGACGCATCTTTTTGCCATTACGAGTGTGGCATCGACCATTTCGCATACATCAGGAAGAGATGGATTCTCTCTCGCACTGGAGATGAAGACGATCTGGGGTAGTGACACTCCTTCAACTCTGGACGAAATGAAGTTGAGAATTGCTTCCAAAAATACTGGCGAGCCCAGGTTCTTGACCTTGTATGCAGAGGAGGCTGTTCAAGTGAGAGGAAGTGCAACGAAGATCGTGTTGACTGCGCCCGTGGTGACTTACGGGTGGTACACCCTGGAAGAGATGGAAATTCAGCTCGGAAATTTAAGATTGTTGCACCACTTCCCTTCAGTTGAGGAAAACGAGAGCTTGAGACTGGACGAAACTGTTCAAACGCCAGCAAGTGGGGTCCCGATTCTTGTGTACCCCAATTTTGAGTCGCTTTCTGTAAGAGTGAGATCGGCAGCGAGGATACATCTGGCGCAGAATAGGCGGCTGTGCATTGAAATACTATCAGGACACAACAACGTCAAACAATGTCGAATACGACTCAAGACTGCAACGGCGGGTTTGAGGCTCAATATTCATGACTCGGTGTTGTTAGACGGGGACAAGCCTTCTCATTGTCTGAGAACGGCTCGAGAGGGAGATACGCTCATGATGATGGTGGACGAGCTCGAGCCGCAAACCTGCACGATGGTGGAATTACCGTACACGATCGAGGTCCAGTCAGAGGCAGCCATCAGCATTAGGATCGATGCGACATACGAAACTGATTCAGGAACGTTCCATTTGTACGATGTGGTGACCATCAACGTCCTTTTGCCGCTGGCTGTCAATGTTCAAGACGTCTACCGTCCGGGTCAGACGTACTCTCGGTTCGCGTTCAGCCCGGTAACGATGGTGCCACTCCGATTGATTGATTGTAAGCTCGAAGAAAACGAGTATTACAGCATCGAACAGGTCAGGAATATGAGGGGCGCTGTGACTGTTTTTCCACGGCAGCCTGCGCACTGGACTGTTGGCTTGATTCCGAAAGATGGTGATGCGACTCGGTCCAGTCGGACGCTCACTCTGGCTGTTCGGTTCCAATCTTTGGATGAGGTGATTTTAGAAGTACTCGAGGAGCACTTTGCGTCGGCTCTGGAAGCGGCAGGTTTTGCCAACGTTTCAAGACTACTGGTGCCTCATCTGACTCGCTCGATCCGGGGGCGATGGACGGAACAGGATCTGGAAGTTACGGGATTAACTAATGAGGTAGAGATGTGGAGATTCGATGATCTTGACTGGCACAATGTCCTGTGCGGCATCGAGCGAGATTCTAGGCCAGGTATTGAAAGTTGGCTTGCCCATTGGCATTCCTCGGCCTCGGCGATGAGTATCTCGAACATTTTACTCTGCCAACGAGAAATCAGACTGCACGTGGACGTGCCTCGCTACCCGGTGATTGTTTGTGCAGTTCTACATATTGGGACTTCTGATAACAGGGGGCGAGTGGCCAGCGTTGGGCAGCCTGCATTGGCTGAGTTGGAGCTGAAAGCGGAGGGTGGTGAAGATGACGAGTTGGAGGCGACATTTGAACTTGTGACAGTAGCAGACACATGGTTGATTGGGGGTCGTCGAAAAGGCAATATCAAACTGGGGCCCGAATCATGCCGTATTCAGGTTGTTCTCTTTCCACAGCAGACAGGACATCTGATGCTTCCGACCGTGACGGTGAAATGCCGGCGGAAGGCGATGGATCCCAAAACCAAACGAGAGTCATGGACGGAAGTGAACAGCGAAGTGTATAATGTTTCACAAGGGCGGAGCGTATTCGTGTCGTCGGATTTACAGAGTGCTACTGTTGAGGTTTTTGAAGCGATTCCTACGAAGGCTGGGGGGAGGTTGATTGCATGCAAACCACGATAAGGCTTGAAGCGTTGAGCAGAGATTGGGAATCTCTAAGGATCATCTGCAGCGTTGATAGAGGAGAAATATGGACGATGTAAAAACGTGGAAATCACAACTGACGAGAGGATGCAGGATGATTTGCATGTTTTCTTCAGAACAGTATTGGTGGTTACGTAAGGCCCAGATCAAAAGATTTAGGGAGTAAGATCTGCAGGGGTTTCGCAGATGGCAGAGTGGCACAATGATCCAGGCACATGGATGCAAGAAAAGCTTAGATGCAGCAACAACGAAGCACACGGCACGAGCCGCGGGAAAGGGAATAAAAGTAAAAGGATAGTGGCGTGGATGGACAAGGACTCGGTGGGAATTGAACACCAGCTCTAGTAGGTACCTAGGCACCGTTTCGAGATCAAGCACTTTGTGTCATTAAAGCCCATTGCGTAGCTTAGGTACCTAGATTAGGTATCTACGGAGTAAGGTATGCATGCACCTGTAGGCAGCTGGGCAACTGGCAGGCTGTGGCCTTGCATACCACATTTCTGCAGGGTCGTCAGGGCCGTGGCTCACGAGACTTCTGGTAGTTCCAGGGCAGGAATCCTCGTGTAGGGCGGACCGAGTGGTGCGGTGGCAGGGTGGGTGGAGTGACGACATTTCTCTTCTCTTCTCTTCGGCAGTCTCGCCCAGCAAGGGGTATGAGGGGCTGAGGGGCTGAGGGGCCCAAGGGCTCTTGAGGGGTCGAGGGACCACCTGTCCCTTGCCCCGACCCTGGCCCCGTGCACCTCCGCCACTCACATCTCTCTCGGGCTCATTCCACCGCCGTGCAGCTTCAGCGGGTCAAGCAAAAAACATCTTTTAGTGCGTCTGGTCTCCCCAACAATTTCAGTTTCGTGATGGGATTGAATCAAGGAACTACTCCGTAAACTTCTGGTCACGGGATGCACTCATCCTCATCACCAGGCTCGCCCTTAGGCTACCCCCTTCTGTACCAAGCATTTTACTTAAGTAGAGCGGGACACCAACTGGTAATCGATAACCGATCCTCGTGCTGCCATAACCCCTCCCATTCGACCGACCATACACCTACATATTCTCGTGATCGTCCAACATAGCTTTGCCATCTTCTCACAACCATCACTCGCATGTGGAGAAAGCCCAGTGCACATGTCAACCATATCCTAGATGATTGGAGTACCATCATCCATTGTACCTAGGTAGCAGCCTTGAGCGTGACGCGGTGATGACGCCCCCATGCGGGAAGCAAAGCATGTGCAAGAGCTGCTGTTCATCTGATCAACGTCGATACAGGCATGCTGGCACACTGGCCAGGTCGAGGCCTTGCCATTCCTGAGGAGTTTGGTTGACGGAAGCCAAAACGATGCCTAGATGCATTTGGCGATCAATTGATCCATAGAGCTCAGACAGACATCTACTCCGTAGCCAACAAAAGAGGGGCCGAGGATGTTCTTGGAGCGACACGAGGCGACTAAATTACTGCGACTCCATCCACAAAAACCGGCAGTATGTTGCATGCGGTGAGTGATGGTGTCTGTGAACGTTCATCTTGGGCATCTTGGGCTGCAATTGCAACGTCTTGTGGTGTCCATCGGTCAAAGGCTAGCGCACAGGAGAAGCCTCGGAGATGTGATAGCACTTTAGGTAGTAGGAGGTATTCAAAAGGAAGGTGACTTTGTCGAGTCATTTAAGACATTATTTGCTCTGCTTCACTGCAAAGCAAACTCCACTTAGCCCTCTTTAAGTGCCAGAGCCAAAGCCAGGCTAGATTATGTCAAACCCAGAGTGATCGGAAAGATGCCTAGGTACGAGATATACTGTCATCACCCAAGAAGGGCATGTGCACCATGTGGCTACCTAGGATACCTACCTAGGTACCTATCACTGCGAGCACACTTTGTATACCTTGGGTACAGAACACCACCACGACACCTTATGTCCCATGGTACTCAGGCACCTACCTTAGGTAGCTGGCGGTGGAGGATCTTCGGGGCAAGAATGGCCCAGGAGCCAAGACCATGACTCCTCTCACCGCCCAGAGCCCTTCGACCCCTCGTAGCGAGTGCCCAAGGTGCCCTGGATTTAGTGCCACCCACTCGTAACCCTAAAAGGCTAGGGACAATCTGTACGCAAGGGCACAAGCGACGGGCGACTGGGGAGCTTCCCTGGGTCCCTTGGCCCCATCGCGGAGGCTGTCATCCACTGGGAGCTCGCCATCTCTGATTGTTGAGAAAAGTTGGGGACATTTTTCTTGGAGCTTCCCTCGGGTCTGCCCACGGCACGGACATGCCAGCGTGCCAGCGTGCCAGTTACTGTACTGTAGCAAACAGCAAGAACCAAGCGCCAAAGAACTCAGTCTCTGGTCCCTGACTTTTTTTCAACGGCACCACCCTGATCACCACACACCCGATTTTCATGGGACCTCTGTCCCTCTTCCCCCAGCCCTGCCGCAATATTATCTTGACCCCGTCGAACCACCAACATCTTTTCTCTCCTTTATATATTCCTCAGACCAAGCTGTATCTACAGTCTCTGCCTCTGTCCCTGCCTCTGTCTCTGCCTCACATCTCTCTTGCTTTGTGACCTCTTGTGTAGGGTCTCTGCTGCTGGCCTGTTGGAACCTGCACCTTAGTCTCACTCAGCGTCCGCCACGCTTTCACCCACCTGAGTCGCACATTCCCAACAAATTTCACCACCTCCCCGAGTCCTTTAAAAGGCCCCAGACCGGCTCCAGCTTCTGTACCTGTCTCTGTTCCTGTCTCTGAACACTTCCCTCCTTGTCCAACCATGACGACCACTGCCCTTCCTTCAGATGTGGCTCTCCGCCGCTTGGCCACCACGGATTCCACTCCCACCTCATCTGCCAACATCTCCCCACTCGACAGCCCGAGAAGCTCTCCCTCGTCCACCTCCCTATCTTCTCTCGCCTCAGAAGATGCCGTCCTCCAAAAGCCTGTTGTTGCAGGTGCCGACAAGAAGGTCCAGCTTATCGACACCTACGGAAACTCCTTTGAAATCCCCGACTACACCATCGGCGATATTCACAAGGCCATCCCCAAGCACTGCTTCGAGAGATCGGCTGCCAAAGGTCTGTACTATGTCGGTCGAGACATAGTCACCCTTGCCACCACCTTCTATCTCTTTCACCGTTTCGTCACCCCCGAGAACATCCCCTCTACTCCAGTAAGAGCAGGCCTGTGGTTTCTCTATACTGTCATCAACGGCCTGGTCGGCACCGGCTTGTGGGTTCTTGCTCACGAGTGTGGTCACCAATCCTTCTCCCCCAGCAAGGTTCTCAACGACACGGTCGGCTGGATTTGCCACTCTGCTCTGCTCGTTCCATACTTTTCCTGGAAAATCTCCCACGGCAAACACCACAAAGCCACAGGGAATATGGCTCGCGACATGGTCTTTGTGCCCGTCACCAAGGACGAGTATGCCAGCAAGCGAGGCTACCTCGTTCACCAGATTCAGGAGCTTGCCGAGGAGACCCCCATTGTCACCTTCTATGCCCTGATCGCTCAACAACTCGGAGGATGGCCTGCCTATCTCTTCTTCAACGTCACCGGCCACAACAACCACGAGTCTCAACGCGAAGGCCGCGGAAAAGGCAAGCACAACGGCTTCGGCGGTGGCGTCAACCACTTTGACCCCAAGAGTCCTCTGTATGAAGCCAAGGATTCATATTTGATCTTGCTCAGCGACCTCGGTCTCCTGATTACCCTGAGCGCCCTCTACTGGGTCGGCAAGACGTATGGAATGGCCAATCTCTTTGTCTGGTACATTGCACCCTATCTCTGGGTTAATCACTGGCTGGGTAAGTCGAACTCTCACACCCTCGTAACCAACTTGTTGCACGCTTGCTAACATGTCTTCTCGTTAGTGGCCATCACCTATCTGCAACACACCGATCCTTCCCTTCCCCATTATCTTCCTGAGTCCTGGACATATACTCGAGGCGCTGCGGCGACCATTGACCGTGAATTTGGATTCATTGGACGACACCTGATGCACGGCATCATTGAGACTCACGTTCTCCACCACTATATCAGCACCATTCCCTTCTACAACGCCGATGAAGCCACCGAAGCCATCAAGAAGGTCATGGGCCGTCACTACCGAAGTGACACCAAGGACGGCTCATTGGGATTCCTCAAGAGCGTGTGGAAATCTTTCCGCTGGTGCAACTGGGTCGAGCCGTTGGAAGGCACCACAGGCGAAGACGCCGGTGTTTTGTTCTACCGCAATCGAAACGGCTTGGGCATGCCTCCAAAGCCGGACCAAAAGTAAAAGACCGGTCTCATGGCGCGCTCCTGGGAGCGGGTGGCTTGTATCAAGGTTTTGTTGCAACCTCGACGGTTGCTGGTTAGATTCGCCACATGTACAGCGGGCGTATGGAGTTGTCGGCAAAAGGCTGCAGCATACGTTGGAGGGATGAAGCCACTCCCCCAACCACGACCTAGACGTTAGAATAGACGGAGACTATCAGATACCATAGAAATGATACTTGATACCCTCTTCGTGGGCAGACAACTGATCCATTCAAGTGATCTTTCCAATTAGGCCACGAGGGTTGAGCTCACGTGTCTGGATTTGAATGAGGCATGTTTTTGGCCATGATAGTGGTGCTTGTCTTGACCCCAGAGAGATCAGAGAGATCTTTCTGCCAATCATGGATGATGGATGTTGAATGTCAGCCAAGCTTCGGCCGTCCTAAGCTCAACATATCGTATAGGTAGTGCGGTGAGTATTTGGTCTGTTCATATGCATCCTTCATACTATAGTGGCAAGGACGTACCCCTCTCATACGTGAAGTCGACTGCATCTCAATCATTTACGGCCGAGTGCACACAGTATCCGGCCGATGCGTTCGACGGACCAAACAAACGTCCGATATTGCGAGCCAGTTGCTAGTCAATGGTCCGGTGTGACACCATCGTCTTTCTTGGGCAGGCAGCGTTCAGGCCCCCGTCTATACAGATCCACCACCTTTTCATCATTCGATGCAGATTAGATATTGGGCCAGATATCCCAGCCGTGGTCCATAGTTCGGGTTCAGGCCAGACGGGGATAGAATTGTGCCTACCGTGCGTACATAGTTGCACCAGTAAAGGTTTGGGCCTCTGCCGTCATCAAGGTCAGGATAGACCAATAGACAGTGCGTACTCGGTAAAGGCGAGTTGGGTCTGCTACTGGGCCACGACCCCCGCGTCCACCTAGGAAATAGTCTCGAGTGCCCCGGACACACAACGTGGGCGGGCAAACTTTGGTGCGCCCGCAGGCCCTGGACCAGATGTCCTTTATATAACTGACCTAGGCACCCTGAAATGCATGCCATATACTGTGACAAGAATCCAACTGGATTGCACAAAACGAAAAGGCACTTGACGTGGTTGATTGCCAGGTCAACACCCCTTGGGATCCCCATTGCAAATCAGACTACCCATTCACGGCCAGAAGCTCCTTAGATAAAATGACGGTGCAAGCCTACCTCGCGCCCAAAGCAAAACACCTCAGATCACAGGCACATTGGATCAGTAAAGGGGCAGCATTCCATGACCTGTTACGTATCAATTTCGACATTTCCACCTGGCTGCTCTTTGGTGCCTTGATCCAATCTCTGGTGGTCGTTCTCATTCCCCGGATTTATGCCTTCCTCCCTGTGGTGCTCGTGCTGTTGGTACGCTTCGCCAACACCATGGCCATCACGTTTGGTTTCAAGGCCAATCCCTACATGAAGGATGCCGTTCTCCATCGAGTGACACCACAAATCCCCAACGCCGACGGCCAATTTTCCGACGAAGCCTCGAATGAAAAGGTGACGGTCCTCTTTCTGGGATTCAAGTGCAACCATCCCTTGGGCATCTTTGCGCCCAACTTGAAGAACGTGGGCGATTTTTTCACTGGTATGGTTCGCCAGCTCGAAAAGAACCCAACCGAGCACGGCTTCTACGGAGGGTCGCAGTGGGCGCAGAATGATAAGAACGGGGCCATGGAGATCCTGTTTATTAGTTACTGGCGGTCCGCCGACGATGTCCATAGATATGCCTACGGCGACCTCCATCGCAAGACATGGGACTGGTGGATCTCGATGGACGAGAAGAACAAACACCTGGGCATCAACCACGAGATCTACGAAGTGGACCGAAGACACTGGGAAGGAGTCTACGTCAACTTCCAACCAACCAATCTCGGAGCCACCACATATCTCCAAAAGGGTGACAAGATGATCGGTGGTACGGTTGAGGATCAGTGGATTCATCCTCTGATCGATGCCAGGAGGGGCAAGTGGAGGACCAGTTCCGGGCGATTGGGACGACAGACGGATGCTTTGAAGGAGAAGTTTGGATATGATGGCTACGGGCCTGATGCCTAATTAGTGCATCGCTATATCACTGTGTTGGGCATGGATTTATGGATTTATGGATTTCTGATGAAATAGGTCAAGGAGAGAAGATTTCTGTATATGAAGCATTGATCATGATCATGATATGCGGTTTGTATGTGGATAACGGATGGCAGACGAGCTGGACGAGTGGGTATTGACCACGTGACTAGGATATCTCGGCACGGCGTAAATTTATTCCATGCCGCTACACTATGATGAGTGTAGTGGTGAGTGCCACAGTGGCTATCTAGGTGGCCACGCCAGATACTTGGACGCTATTACTCATACGGGTATAGATTTGAGTATGATACCAGTCAAGCCCCAAACGGATCGATACCTATTTGTCAGGTTGGACCGATTCAAATGTACTAAAGACGAACTACCTACGGAGATAGGTAGCTATGAACCGACCTAGGGAAAACGACGAACAGCAACACTGATGAGGAAATCACCTCGGCTCTTTGGTTTTGGCGTCTCGGACTCTTAGGTATGGAGATGTACAGTAATTCAGCGAGCGCCTGCCCAGACATGAACAGGGACAAGTAATACTTGGGGAGCTCCTTCCCCGCATCTCCAGACTGATGGTGACTTCCCGTCCTTGTCAGTAGTGATACTCGTAGTTGCACAAATTTGTGCACCCATCGTGCCTTCCCTTTCCATTTCCCATGTCATGACGCCAAACGCGCTTCTCGACTTTTATGCCGCAGTCTGTCTGCCTTTTCTCACTTCTCGTCCGTAACCTCAATCCACCAAAAGCACCTCTTGTATCCATCGCCCTCTCTCGATTGGGGCCTCTAACCCCGTATCGGGTTAAGCTCACTGTTGTCTTTCACTACTCCGTACATACAACGCGGCGTCGCCCAGAACCTGATCTGCCTCGGTAAGTCCCACTGCGTCGGTCACCACGCAGCATCAATGATCCTGTCGCCTGGCTCGACTCGATTCCGTCCTTCTCGTCCGGGGTCAGAAGGTAAATATCTCCTCATCACCCTCCAGCCTCTTCACCATCTCTTCGCAGTCCCATCCGTGTCAAGTTCCATCTCGCTCGTACAGCCCCTTCGACAATATCGTCCCCGTCCTTCCTCACGTCCTTCGTCCCCAGCCAGTCATGCCCTATAAATCACGCTGGTCGGTCCCTATTCCAGACTGCTCACTGTCGACCTTTCTCTTCCAGTCGCCCCACGTCGACCTGGGCGACAGCGTCGCCTTCTACGAGGCCGCTCGTCCTGAATCACACTACATCACTCGTAACCAGTTCCGGCTATGGTGTCAACGCTTTGCGCTTGGCCTTACCAGGTCAAAACACTTCAAAAAGGGTGATCGCATCCTGCTGTTCAGTGGCAATGATCTCTTTGTCCCTGTAGTCTTCATGGGGACCCTCACTGCCGGTGGTATCTTCACCGGTGCTAATCCAACCTTTGTCCCCAGAGAGCTGGCCCATCAGTTGACTGACAGCGGCGCCACATATCTTCTCTGCTCTGACGCCGCCATCGATACCGGCATCGAGGCCGCGAAATTGGCAGGGCTTGATCCACAGGAGAGGGTCTTTGTCTACAACTCCAAGATCTATGACGGCCACACTCAGGGCGTCAAGGGCGTCAAGTACTGGAGTGACCTAATCGCCCCCGAATCTGATGCTAGTTCCTTTCAGTGGGATGATTACTCGGGCCCCGGTCAGAGTGACACCACTCTCGCTCTCAACTACTCCAGTGGCACAACTGGCGTCCCCAAAGGTGTCGAAATCACCCACAAAAACTACATCTCCAACACTCTCCAGGTTGCCCACATGGCCACCCTTTATCCCGACCACGAACAACGAAGCCTCCGAGCCCGTTGGCTTTGCTTCTTGCCTTTGTACCATGCCTACGGCCAGACATTCTTCGTGGCTGGTGCTTTCCATCGCAAAGTCCCCGTCTACGTCATGCCCAAAT
The DNA here is from genome assembly GCF_000836275.1 of Exophiala mesophila. Lineage (NCBI taxonomy): Eukaryota > Fungi > Ascomycota > Eurotiomycetes > Chaetothyriales > Herpotrichiellaceae > Exophiala > Exophiala mesophila. The sequence continues at coordinate 153,255 of NW_015622511.1, forward strand.
TCGACTTCCTCCTGTTACTCGAGTACATTCAGAAATTCCGCATCACAGACCTCCACACAGTCCCCCCCATTGCAGTCGCCCTCGCCAAACACCCCGCTGTCGAAAAGTACGATCTGAGCTCGGTCGAGAGCATCGGTTGTGGCGCTGCTCCTTTAGGTCGGGATATTTGTCTGCAGATCGAGAAGAGATTGGGAGACCGCTTAAACATGAAGCAAGGATGGGGTATGACCGAGTAAGTCAATCAAAATGCATTGTTCTTGCACCTTTTGTGAAGCACTCTAACACCATTGCCACCTAGATGTACCTGCTCCCTCTTGGGGTGGGATGTGAACAAGATTTCCACCTCGGCCGCCGTTGGTGAGCCCAATGCAAATTGCGAAGCCAAGATCATGTCTGAAGACGGAACTCGCGAGATCACAGAACGCGGTCCCGCCCACGTTGGAGAACTCTGGTGCTACGGCCCCAATATTATGAAGGGATACTGGCACAACCAGAAAGCCACCGAGAACACATTGACTCGGGATGGATGGTTAAAGACTGGAGATATTGCCTATGTCGACCAAGATGGCATGTTTTTCATCGTCGATCGCTTAAAGGAACTCATCAAAGTAAAGGGTAACCAAGTTGCCCCCGCGGAACTTGAGGCGCTATTGCTGGAGCACGAGGCTATAGCTGATGCCGCCGTCATTGGCATGCCAACCGATGACGGGGATGAGAGGCCGCGGGCCTTTATTGTCCGACAAGTCGGTCCGGCAGGCGAAAAATTGACCGAGTCAGACGTGAAGAAATTCATAGAAGCGAAGGTGGTCAGATACAAGAGGCTGACGGGCGGAGTCGAGTTCCTTGATGCCATACCCAAGAATCCATCGGGCAAGATCTTGAGAAGACAGCTGAGAGACACCACGAGAGAGCGATTGAGGAAAGAAGGAGCGAGATTGTGAGGTTGTTGGCAAGAAGAATGACGTGGATCTCGAGATGTGGTGTCACCGGGAATCACCATCCTCTCCAGAATCTAGCCCTCTTCCTCCTTTCCAACCAACCGGCTACTGCCGATCGCGATTCAGACTGGCTGATGTTGATCCGCAGTCGAATTCCCCATTTTGGGACACTCATAGAAGAGAGCCTTTCAAAATCCAAATATAGGTCTTGAGATGTCTATAGATCTCCACGTTGTCTGTTGTGTAGTATAGGTTTAGAATGATTAGAACCCAGGATGGCAAATATTCAAGAAGACATCTAAAGGATGCCTTCCATCAAGAATTAGCATAGAATGGAGAGGATGTCGTACTGTACTCGAACCAAATGACATTTATTATCTCTTGGGACATCTCCGACCAAGACGGAATAGTTTTCCTTTTCCCAATTCCGCTTCAAAGAATGAATCCTGCCAGCCTGCCAGGCTACCAAGTCATGCGGAGACGCCCGAGGGTCCCCTCGGCCTTCCCCAGTCTCCCCACGCTTGCTCCTCCACGAGAAAGGAAAGCTATCTTGCTGTCCAATAGTAAGCCCTTGGGCGTGGTGCGATTTTGGAGAATTGCTGGTGGTGTAGGTGATGAAACATGGGGTGGCTAGCTGGGTGACCTTTCCTTTGAATTGTCCTATGATTGATATCAGACGAGGGGGAAATGACACTGCCGTCCGATGCGGTGCTTTTTTATTCTTCCCATACCAACATTGATTCAGTGACAATTATTCCGACGTTCCCCCATGATTAGGCCGCTCTTAAACAACAGAGGACGTTCGCTCTAAGCATCAATCAATCACACTGGTATGGGCTCCTTGGACTCCCCGTCACATCAAAACTTGGATGTCTTGATCATCGGCGCTGGCTTGTCTGGAGTCTGCAGCCTACATCACATTCGAGAGCGCTTTCCATCATGGAAGGTCAAAGTTTTGGAGGCTGGTTCGGACGTTGGTGGGACATGGTACTGGAATCGATACCCTGGTGCTCGCTTTGACTCGGAATCTATATCCTATGGCTTTTCTTGGGACAAGGAGCTACTGAATCAATGGCATTGGAAAGAGTCATTCTCGCCTCAGCCTGAAACCCTCAAATATATCCAACTAGTCAGCCGTAAGCACAACCTGTACAAGGACATCCAATTCAACACACGAGTCAAATCCGCCACCTGGAACGATGAGCACCATCTGTGGTCCGTCGCTGACGGACAAGAACGCCAATACAACTCTCGTTTCCTTATCAGTTGCATCGGTTTCCTTTCGGAACCGACGCTCCCTGATATAAGTGGCGTGGAAACCTTCCAAGGGGAGTCATTCCACACGTCACGGTGGCCAAAAGATTTTGTGCTCAGTCGTGATTTCAAAGACAAGCGGATCGGCATCATTGGCACTGGAGCCACGGGCATTCAAACCATCACAGAGCTTGCAAAGGAGCCCAGCATTAAATCTCTAACCGTCTTCCAGCGGACAGCCAATTGGTCGGCGCCCCTTCGCAATTTTGACATTTCTACCCAACAGATGGCTCAATACCGAAGCGATTATGATGCTATCTTCAAGAGATGCAACGAAACTCCCATGTGTTTTCTCCATCAGGCTGATCCGCGCAAATCCGCCCATGTGACGGATGAGGAACGCCTCAAGCTGTGGGACCAGATGTACAATGAACCTGGATTTGGTAAATGGCTTAGCGTCTTCAGCGATACCTATACTGATCGTACTGCCAACAAACTCTATTCCGACTATATGGCAGAAAAGATCCGGCAGCGAATAGTCGATCCTCAAGTCGCTCAAGATCTTATCCCTCATAGCCACGGGTTTGGTACTAGACGAGTCCCACTCGAAAGTGGATATTTTGAGGTCTATAATCGACCTAATGTTCACTTGATCAACCTCCAGCGAACACCGATTGACCGGGTCTCAGAGAAGGGCATCATCACCTCGGACGGCGTAGAGCACAAACTAGATGTGCTGATTTTTGCCACGGGTTTCGATGCCATCACCGGAGCTTTCGGTGCCATTGACTGGAAGGCTAAGGGTGGACGCCCGCTCGTCGGCGAGAGCGATACAGAAAAAGGTCACACACCTATCTGGCCCGACCATCGACCACGCACTTTTCTGGGACTAACTGCTCCATCCCTGCCGAATCTCTTTATGGTTCTCGGGCCTCACCAGCCATTTGGAAATGCCACTCGCAGCATCGAACATGCTGTCGATGTCATCACCGAGCTGCTCCAGTTCTGCGAGGACCATAACTATACCTCGGTGGAGCCCGAGGAAGATGCCGTTGACGCATGGACAGACCACGTAGTCGAGTGTAGCAAGGGTCTCTTGTCAAACGAGGTCGACAGTTGGATGACTGGGGTCAATAAAAATGTCAAGGGCAAAACTGTCCGCAGCGTGGCTAGATATTCTGGAAGCGCCATTGAATTTCGTAGGAGATGTGAAGAGTGTCGAGCCTCTGGCTGGAAAGGCCTGGCTTTCGCTTCACGCTAGACAATATTTACTTCGGTCTTGTAGATAGCAACATGGTATTGCGTAGCGTAACCAACACATCTATGATCGAGCGTTGAATTTTGGCCCAGGCCCTTGTTCGACTCAGTATTGGATCAAGAATTTTTCCGGCATTCATTTCGAGGGTAACTACTTAGGCTCAGAGTCAAGCCTGAGCAATTCCCGAGGATCAACGTACCTCCATCATGTCAAGTGCGGAGAACTGCCTTGGGAGTTAGAGAAAGGTTCATGTCAACAGATACAAAAGCCCAGAGGCCCCCACACTGGCACTCCCATTCACGATCTACCATAAAGTCTAGAGCAGGCCCGAGGTATGAGTTGAGATTGTGAGCCGCAAAAACAACACATTTTGCACTCTTGGATATAGGATCTGCTTTTCTTGTGTCCAATCAATACTCTAATTGCATTCAGGTCAATTTTATCAGCTTCCAGCACAAGAGATGGACGTATCAGGCTATGCGCTGATTACTGGGGCAGCATCAGGTATAGGTCGAGCATGTGCCCTTACACTAGCCCGCGACGGTGCTAAAGGGGTAGCGCTGCTGGATATCAATCAAGAAGCACTGCTTCGAGTCAAGGGTGAGATTGAAAGTCAACAACAAGCAGCCACGAGTTCCAGCCAGGTCCAGATCGAAACGAGAATTCTTGATGTGCGAGACGAAGAGCAAGTTAACCAGGTGGTCAACGATATTGCTCAGACATTTGGCCGAATTGACTATATTATCAACGCAGCGGGCATTGCAAAGAAACATGAAGGAGGTGCCGCATATGCCGAGACTCAAGACTGGCAGAGAGTAATTGACATCAATCTCACGGGAACCTTCTTTGTCCTCCGCGCCGGCGCAGGCATCATGCTAAAACAAGAACCCATCAAATCGACCATCGATGGACGCCCGCTCCAGAGAGGAAGCATCGTCAATTTGGGATCCATCCTTGGGGCCGTGGGTGTCCCTCTGTCCACCGCATACACCGCCTCCAAGCACGGCGTCCTCGGGCTCACCAAGACCGCCTCAGAGGATTATGCTAAAGACGGTCTCCGCATCAATGCCATCTGCCCGGGCTATACAGAGACCCCCATGACCATGGTCAACCCTTTAGTCCGACAAATCACCGCCGACAAGGTTGCCACCGAGGTGCCCATGAAGAGAATGGGCACAGCTCAAGAAATTGCGGATGGCATCGTTTATCTCTGTGGTGGGAGAAGTTCCTTTGTCACAGGAACATCGTTATTTATTGATGGCGGCTATACTCAGAGATAGAGCCTTCAAAGTCCTTGAACATTTTGTGCTTCGCCGCTTTTTGCCTCTCTTCATGCCTTTCATTTCTTGTGTCTGAGAATCACTGCCTGCCTCCACATTTATACCATTCATGTTCCAAAGGCCAGATGAAGCCCGCTGTGTCGTGCAGGGATCCCAATGATCATAGCGGCAATGTCGACAATCAGGATGGGCCTTGTATCATACAATTCATCAAGTTGACGTACCATCTGCATCGCCGCGACAAGAGAATGGTCCCTCAACCAACTGGTTTCTATCTGCCTTGGCTAGTCATGATCTCTCGTCATCATCGCCTTCCCTTCGTAGAGCCGCCAGCGCCAGGCGAATTTCTCGTGTAATTTTGGCGTCCAATTCATCGCCATTACCAGCTTTCTGCGCCGCTGCTTCGCGCTCATCGGTGGGTACGGTCATCCTCTTCCTCAGCTCCGGTTTCAGTGCCAAGACGTCCCTTAAGTCATCCATGATCGCCTTTCTGTGCTCGTCATATCCGGCCAGAGGAAGGACATTCTCAGGGTCCACTGCCGCAGACGCACCTGCTTGTCGATAAGACGATAGCATGAAAGAGATGAGTGCAAGCGTGCTGGCTTCGTTCACCACAGGCAAAGTCAAGACATCTGTGCCTTCCTTGCGTGTATGGAGAGTCAGCATGAAACTACCGCTGGCTCTTGCAAGTTGGTTGGGGAATGAGTTCAAGAAACTGGAAATTTCCTCGGAAATACCACCACCCACGGCGTGGAGGAGGTTTAAGCAAAGGGGCAGAAGACCACCAGCCCATATCTTATACAGAGTTGTGCAGTGGGGTCTCTGGTCATGATGAGATACGCCTCCTGGTACTCGTTGCAGCACCTCGGTTGTCTTTGAACTCAGTATTCGACTGAGAACTCCTTCGATAGCCAGTTCTTCCGCAACAAGCGGAAGCGATGAGACAGATGCCAATATTTGGGCACACAAATCCGCATATCGAGGCTCGTGGTCATCTTCGGGTCTCGTGAGTAGATGTGACCAGGAGTAGAGCAGCAAACAAGATGAGATCATTCCCGAGGAAGAAATGCGATTCGATAGTTCTGAAGAGAACTGTGAAAGATTCGGTAGTCTCAAGATTGTTTGCAATATTGTCATCAGCAAGCAGACATCTCGCTCACCCACCAGAGTGCCACCCTCTTTACTGATTTTGGAAGGACTAAGCTTCTGCTCCTGGAGTGTCGACACCACTGTCTTGAATCCATCTGTGACAAGGCGTGACGCAATCTCCAGAAAAGTGACATTTGCAGGATCCAGTGCAATTACTGAGGTATTTGTCCCTGGCACCGTTGTTGATTTTGGACTTCTGTTGACGTGAAATCGAACGACCATCAAAAGGACATAGAGAATTGATCGCCAGTAGAGGAGGTCATTGTTGATAATAGCCAGTTCATACGAGCCACTGCGAGCTCTGACAGCACTCCAGGCAGGCTCGAGCAAACCCGAAATGCTGGAGCTCTTTGCGTTAACGGAGAGGAGTGTCTGTAATAACGCAATAGACAAGTCTGCTCGCGTCTGAAACAAGTCATCGAACAGACTTTCAGGTGGATATGCCTCCGAGTTGCTAACCAAACAACTTTGGACGATAAAAGCCAACAGCTTTTGATCCTCTCGCTCCTGTGCAAACAGGCCGCAGTGTTCGACACAAAAGTGTTGAAGACTGAACAGAAGGGTCAGTTGTGAGTCTACAAGAGAGAGGTTGGCATTTGCCCGCCGGAACTCAGACGAGAAAGAGCTACCGGCTTCTTTGTCTTTCCCACCGGACCAATATGGGTCTGAGCCCAGAAATCGGCTGGCAAAATCAACATCGTAGAAGAAGTTCCCCCCATAGCGTCGTTCAATAAGGCCCGTGCGCCGGATCGCAGAGACAGCAAGTCCACGGTACTTTGCGGCGAAATTCCTCTTTAAATTTGCGTGCAGTGAAGCGTTGTAGGACGAGACTTTGATAGCGTTTTCACCGAGCCATCTGAGTAGCGGTACGTATTGTTTGATGGCATTTCGATCCTGGGCCAATTTCGAATGGTGGAGGTGAATTGTAGACAGATCCGTGATTAGAGCAGCAATTGAGTTGTGGAGAGCCATATTAGTCTGTTCATTATCTTCGATACGAGACTCGACGATGAAGGATATCGTCTTCGCGAAAAATTCATCGGATGTCTGAAGACTTTCCGTTACCCACGCCCAGGTTGATTGAGCCTGAAGCACGAACTTGAGCATGGATATGGTGACGTTATGTGGCAAGGTAGAGATGTTCATAAGCTGCTTGATTGCAATTTGCAAAAAGGGCATGCCTCGTAGTGACTGCCCAGGCGGTTTCAGGTCTTTTGCTCTTTTAGAAGCGTCTGGAGAAGAACCACTGAGTATTACGGTGGCCAACCAATGCTGGGAGCCCCTTACAAGAAGGGGCAAAAGTCTCCAGACCTCATCCCGTGATTTGCTCGAGATGGATGACTGATCAATGTGTTTTAGCAAATGGAGGAAGTCGAGAGATGACGTCGAGCCAAGGACCGCGAGCAATGATGACGGTTTGTTGTTGTCAATACAAGTCAAGAGAGAGCGGAGTAGTATCAGAGTCGTTGGTCGTATCTGTGGGTAAGAGTGGAGGATGCGTATTAAGACTGGTAGAGTATGAAACATTTGAATCTCGTGTGAGGACAGTGGCAAATCCTGGACTTGGCCGTACCTAGTGACTAGAATAGCCAGCTCCAAGCCAGCTTTAACCTGGCCTTCAGCATCATCCTCTTCTGGGCCGCATTCAGTAAACGTCACGTCCAGGAAGAATTTGATTATGGGTCCCATGGAGACATTGTCTGTCAAAGGGAACCGGAGTGCATTCACCAGGAACTCTGCAGCTGGCATGAAGGGGACAGATGTCTCTTGGGATGACTTCACCGAATCTCCAAAGTTGAACGCAAATGATATTGTGTCGGAAAATGCCTTCGCGAGGCGTGATCGGATTCGAGCGGCTTGCTCCTGGTCTGCAAAAGGCCAATCCTGAATTTGCTGAAAGACGCCAAACATGATTTCTGTCGATGCGAGCAGAGTGGGAGCTTGGTTCCGAGAGAGGAAGGACTTGTGGGTTATTGTACCTCTTGCCGGTTCCATTTTCGATACAGCATCATCACGGAGTGGTGGATGAAGGGCCAATTTGATCAGAGTGTGGTGCAGAACAGAGCATCGCTCCAAAAGGTCATACTTGCGGAGAGGAATTTCCACTACGGAGATGATGCCCATTATGAGGCCTCCTTCAATCTGCCGATTGAACAGGCTCGTCCGGTTGATGGCTGGCCAAACTTGACCTGGTCGAATCTTGGTGTAAATGATGACAAAGTCGAGGCACGCGGTCAGAACTCTGCAGTCAAAGCTTGACACCGAACGTCGTCGGAATGCTTGTAACTCCTGCTCAAGGATCTCGAAAGCAAGTGTCACAAAATCAGTGTCCTGGCCCAGGTGGGTGCTTAGCTCCTCGAGGATTCGAGTCGCATGTCGTTGAGCTTCATGTGTACTCGTTGGATGTTCAGAGAACACTGTTGTCAGCAGGACAGCTACCAAGGATAAGACTTCGGCAGCTACTTCTTCACAAGATTCGAAGTTCGAGAGTACAGTCGGTGCCAAGCCCATGTAGTACATTTCGAGGAGTTTGCCAATGTAGCCGAAGCCAGAATACTCATGCTGCCATCTGATTACGGGGAGCTGGGAGTCACCAGAAATGACATTTCCAATGGTATTTGGAGGCATAAGTTCCACGGTCTGTGGCTGCCGTTCGGAATAAGCGAGTAGCAGGTGCTGAGACATATCAAGCAGGTTCACAGCCTTGGTGAGGGTGACCAGATTCGCGTTTTCGTTTTCCCGTGTGGTATTGAACTCGACGTCTCGAATTGCGGCCTGCGTGAAACTGTCGAGGCTCCTCAATCGGTGTTCCACGAAGTGAACCCCATGGTCAAAAACCTTGGCCTTTGCCAATTCCTTGGAGAATTTCAGAAAGGGCAGTGCCTCGTATGGAAATCTCGCTGCTGAGACTTCATAGAATCCTTGAAGTAATGAGTCATCCTCTAGCATCGCCATCGTCGAGTCGAATAGAATTGGACCGACTTGGGGAGACTTCTTGGGGGCCATTAGCGCGAGCTGGGCTGAGACTAACTCTGGTGTGTAGCTAAGAAAGGGAAGTGAAACAGTAACAAGCTCTTGCAGGGTTTGTAGTTTGTAGGCAGAAAGCATTGTTGTGGCACTCTGGGTCTCGAGACCTAAATCGGCAATGAAATCGAATGCATGGCAATGTCCAACAGCCGCTTCAAGCATAAGGTCGACCATCTCCAGCTTCTCGTTGGTCGCTGGATCATCTGGGCTGCCTTCTTTGATTGTGTCCCAGACATCTTCAAAGACAGATTGTTGGATGGAAGACCCACCACTACTAGACGCACGACGTCCAGTTGCCGCGTCAAAAGTTGCGACCCCATCTGTCAGTCGGGTCTGTGTGCTCCCTTCACGGTGATCTCGAGATTCCAAGGCGGACCGGCGAATCTGTTGCAACACGATGGCCCAGGACAAAATCACCACGCTTGCCGACTCATTTCCAGCCAAGGCTGGACCAGCCAAAAGGCCATTAATCTCGCCAGCGGCTTCCGGATCAAAGAAATATGAGTTCGGGCGCGAAGAACGGACAGATGAGTTTGAAGAAGCAGCTTCGGCCAAAGTTGAGATAGAATGCCCTAGATTGAACAGACTCGCACTTGTAAGAGCTGCGGCGGCCTGCAACCTCTTGATCGTGTTTTGTTGCCTAGGTATAATGGAGGTGAAGGAGTCAAAGAATCCATACGCAAGCATGAGCCTGAGCCATGAGAGCAAAGAGTCAGTTGAGGGCGGGGTGTTACTGCTTCTGACTTTGACGAGAACTTCTTCTATTGTGGCAGCAACAAGTTGGAGGGTAGATGTGTGGAAGGCATCGTCTAGAGTTGGCCATTGGTTTTCGTTGAGGTCCCACTTGTGGGGAGAGTGTAGATCGATAAGCTGCGTTGAAATGACATTCAGATATGCTTGCAGACTCTCATCAAGGCTTTCATTTGGTGCGTTTGCCAGCACATCGGCGGCAAGACCGCTAAGCTTGGGGAACCAGTATGGAAGCTGCTCGGGCAACGCTTGAAGATCGAGAAGTTCTCGATGTATGCGAAGGGCCACGACCTTCTGTTCCAAAAACCGGGATATGAGTCTTGAGCGACGTGCATCTAGCCCATCAAAATCAAGGTCGTCGCCACGGGTCTTGAGCTGCCTTGCAGTGTCCAGATGGCCGGTACGCTGAATTTGCCCGAGGCTTGCACTTTCAGCCTCGGAGAGGCCATGACTGATACGAGCTTCTGGTCGATACTGCCACTCCAAGACCACTACCCGCAAAGATTCTAGCTCATCCAGATTCTCTTGTTTGCTCAACCACAAGGCGTCGGATTTGATCTGAGCGACATCATAGAGATCGCTAACTGTGGGTATTGCACCAGCGGTGGTGTCGAAGGCGGTTTTGGAGTTGGTGGAGGGTGAAGGGAAGGTGGGAATCGTCTGTGAGAGGACGTGCTTGGGGCGGTCCCCAGACAAAATTTCGATGGCTTTCTCACATCTCCTGGGATCATGAGACAGGATCGCATCCAAAAGATCATCCCAAGATCTGTTGGATTTGCAGTTAGTCAAAGTCCGTATGAAGCGTAGGGAAATGCGTACGATAGCAGTAAGTCGCCCGTGAAGCATTTGCCTAGATCCGGCAAGTACACAGGGCTCAGTGACCCAGGCGCCATTTCGACAGGGGGAGAAAATGAGTTTAGAAAGCCATCTGTAATTGATGGGTTGAGGTCGCAGACTGGCTTGCGTCCAACGAGAAGTTGTTGATACTAAAATGTTTGAAGTTCGACGGAGAAACAACGCGTGAGTGACGACGGGATATTGCGCGAACAGTGACTTGTCTGGCCGTATATATCTTGGCATGAATTACGGCAAAGCATTACACTTCACTCCCCATCTCTGTCTTCATTTGAGCAATCAGAACTACATGGTCCAGCATTCGCTACTGATATCAGGGACTCCATTGATGCCACTAATAGTGTTATTGTCGAGTTGTTCGGCCGGGTGGTTAGTAAAATAGCAGTCACATCGCTCAGCAGCGAGGTGTGATCCACATGAGTCTTGGAATTTCTGATGATCCAACATCGTAACCCGAATACGCACGTAGACGGCCAAGCTCGACCGCACGAATAATTTTACAACTTCGCGTCTCTTCATTGCATCGACTTGATATGATAGCTCTGAGAAAGTGGCGTCTATCGAGTCCAACCTTTTGAAGCTATGGCTTCACTGCCCGTCAGGTCTAAATCTCTCACTCTTATAGCCGGCACCTCCGCCGCCCTGTTACTGACATGGGGGTCCCTCGTCAACAATCGAGTATCCCCAGTCAAATCATCAGCCTTCGAGGTCAAGAACGAAGGTCCTCCATCGTTGATGGCATCAAACACGTGCCAGGTCGTGGTGAACCCTAGACACCACATGTCCTTCTCCGACCAAAGGACTATGCACATCAGACTCCCATCCAGCAAGAGGCATTGGTCAGATGAGGAAATTCTGTCCTCATTCGTGCAGGGGTTTTTTGGCGGCTGGACGTTGTACCCCGAATCTTTAGTCCTGAAACTGATCCGCCGACGCTGGGTCGATTTTTCCGGTATGTTAGTATTGAACCTTTACTAGGTATAGCTGTGCTTATCTGTATGCCAGCCATGAAAGGCCAAGGCGTGCCCCTGTGGTCTTTGAATGATCTAGAAAGAGGACACCTTCCTGCGCTGGGCTCGAAGCTGTTTGGGGCATTTCAAGTCGTCGACAGACAGATTGACGTGCAAACATCGAAACCTGGGACAGATGGGACTAAATCAAGCTATATTGACTTCGGCTACGGCTCCGAAAAGTCCCAGTTTGCGGGTTTTCACCGATTTATGATCTGCCGCGATAAGGCAGTCGAGACCACCCAGAATGGTGCCACCGAGCGCGATGGGATGGTGACGATTATATTTGCGTCGATGACATGCAATCCAACAGTTGACAAACCCTTTGCACCAAGCGTACTCTTAGGATTTCACTCTATCTACGCTTCCTTGCTATTCCGGGAGGGAATAGCCCGAGTCCTATCAGAATAGCGTCACGATTTACTGCAATCTCTCCCCTTCATGATGTACCAACAGTTGAAGATGGAGTTCAAGGTATTGGAATAGAATAATGAGATGTACGGAAACAAACACCGCCACACCGGCCCTCACTAGCCACCTATTACTAGCCACGTGCCACTTCCACCTAGCCACATTTACCCGCCACAAAAGTCCGGAGAAACTGCGGTCCGAGAACTGATGAAACTGATAGTTTGATGTAGATATCAACATGTACCACTTCTTGAATTATGACTCCAACCTGCTGATCCCAGCGCACGCCTCCTCGCAACCCCTTGTTGTTTACTATATAACAGAAGCAGACACGGCGCAGACAGAGTCAAGCGGCTACCTTCACTTGTTGTCCATCCACGCGCGCCATGTCTCCCTCTGCCCTCATCGATCACTCCCCACAACATCCTACTCCTGCGAAGAAGCTGGCTTCTGCCTCGAATCTCATCCTCATCGACAACTACGACTCCTTCACATGGAACGTCTACCAATACCTCGTGCTAGAGGGTGCCACCGTCACAGTCTTTCGGAATGACAAGGTGACCTTGGACGAACTGATCGCAAAAAACCCCACACAACTCGTCATCAGTCCAGGTCCTGGCCACCCAGACACCGATGCAGGAATCAGTAAAGATGCCATTAAATATTTCGCTGGCAAGATCCCAATACTGGGGGTCTGCATGGGACAGCAATGCATTATCTCGGTCTTTGGTGGGAAAGTGGATGTAACAGGCGAAATTCTTCACGGCAAGACTTCTCCTCTCAGACACGATGCTAAAGGCTGCTATACCTCTCTGCCGCAAGATCTGCCTGTAACGCGCTACCATTCTCTTGCAGGCACTCATCCCACTCTGCCTGCCTCCTTGGAGGTGTCGTCTTGGATCGCCAAAGGCCCTGATGGTGGGAAAGGCGTCATCATGGGGGTCCGTCACAAGGAATTCGTCATCGAAGGCGTCCAGTTTCACCCCGAAAGTATCCTAACTGAGCAGGGCACTGTCATGTTCAAGAACTTCCTGAGCATGTCCGGTGGTAAGTGGGCGGATAATCCACAGGTTTCCCAGCCTTCTCAGCAGGCCACTGCGACCGCCAACGGACAGCCAAAGAAACAAAACATCTTGGATAAGATATACGCCAATCGTCGGAGACAAGTCGCTGAACAAAAGCTCGTCCCTTCTCAACGTCCAGAAGACCTTCAAGCTGCTTTCGATCTTGGCCTTGCGCCTCCACAGGTTTCTTTCCCCAAACGACTGCGCCAATCGCCGTACCCTCTCTCCCTACTTGCCGAAGTCAAACGTGCATCTCCTTCCAAAGGTATCATAGCCCTCAACACGTGTGCTCCTGCTCAAGCCAGGAAGTATGCTGCAGCCGGCGCAAGCGTCATCTCTGTCCTCACGGAACCTGAGTGGTTCAAAGGAAGCTTGGAAGACCTGCGTTTGGTGAGACAGAGTCTCGAAGGCATGCCCAACCGCCCTGCCGTGCTTCGAAAGGAGTTCATCTTTGAAGAATACCAAATCCTTGAAGCTCGCCTGGCAGGTGCAGACACCGTCTTACTAATTGTCAAAATGCTCGACACCCCAACACTGACTCGACTTTATCACTACTCCAGATCTCTAGGAATGGAACCTTTGGTCGAAGTTAATACTGCCGAGGAGATGAAAATTGCCGTCGACATAGGCTCAGAAGTCATCGGTGTCAATAATCGTGATCTCACTAATTTTGAAGTTGACCTCGGCACGACCAGCAGATTGATGGACCTCGTGCCTGAATCAACCATAGTTTGTGCATTGAGTGGGATATCCGGCCCACAAGATGTCCAAGCCTACCGCAAGGATGGTGTCAAGGCCGTTCTGGTCGGAGAATCGCTGATGAGAGCCTCAGACACAGTCGCGTTCATCTCGAGATTGGTCGGAAATCCAGATGTTAACCCGCCAAAGAAAAGGAGGATACCTCTTTCTGTAAAGATTTGTGGTACTAGGACTCCTGCTGCTGCCAAAGCTGCCATCGAGGCTGGGGCAGATTATATCGGCATCATCTTAGTTCCTGGAAGGAAACGCTTCGTTTCGGATGAGGTTGCTTTGCAAATTGCACAGATCGTCCGCTCAACCCCGAAACCGCATCAACCAAAGCGGGAGCCAATGGAAATTGGCTCATCGGACTTTTTCGATCACTCGTCTCAGACACTGGTCCGACCAGACCGTGCTCAATTGGTCGGTGTTTTTGCAAGCGCAACAGTTGAACACATCATCCAACAAGTGTACAAGCTCGGTCTTGACATTGTTCAACTGCATGGCGATGAGCCTATTGAATTCGCTAGGAGCATACCCACTCCCGTTATTCGCAAGTTCTCGCCAGATGACCAAGGCTTGTCGACCAGAGGTTATCACTACCTGCCCCTTCTTGATGCAGGTGCTGGCGGCACCGGCAATCGTGTTGACCCTGACCGGGCCAAGTTGCTTTTTGATAGAGACCCAGGCGTCAAAGTCATCATGGCTGGAGGACTCTCACCAGATAATCTGTCCGAGGTGGTTGGTCTACTCAGTCAATACAGGGACAACCTTGCTGGGGTGGATGTTTCAAGCGGTGTTGAGACCGATGGCGAACAGGATTTGAAAAAGATCACAGCTTTTGTCACAACCGCCAAAAGTCTGTGAATGCTTGAGCTTTCTCCGTCATTTTTAACCACGTCACTGTGATGAAGATGGCATTAGCGACTGCCAGCCCTGGACCATACATCATCGGCAGCGCACTTACACTCAGGTACACCTTGCAATGCCAGTGCGCCTTTGATGTGTCAGCACAGGTCTTTCCGAGTCTTGAGTGGAGGGTTCGTTCGACATACAAGACATGAATGTATGTGGGCTGCAGAACTCTAGCCATAGAAGTACGCAGGGCAATGCCTATTGACAGACGCCTCAGAGGTCCCGGGTAGGATTAAGATACAATTGGAAAAATTACATTCACTGGTTTGTCTCAGATCCATAATTCTCCCATGTGCTTGTTTGTCCACAGTTCTCCTGCTGAATTTGTTTCCATCTATCGTGGCTGGCTACATATTCAATCTCTCTGTCCATCTCGTCTGGCAAATTTTTTCCTCTTTCTTCCATTACTAAAATTTCTAGTCTGTACTCGGTCATCCTCACATGCTTTTAGTATCTGTTCTCTGATCGTTAATGAGCACGGATATGAGCATGAGTGCGAGTCCCGGAGCACATGCGTTTACATGTCGTCGTTTCTGTCTATAAAGAGTGATTCTCCTTCTCCCAAACTCGTTTCTCCCTTTACCAAATCACCTACTCACTGGTGTTCAACGTCCTCTCACTTACTATATCACTCGATTAGGCCCTGTCCTGCTTCCGGCAACGGCAACGGCAACGCGCTTACCGATATCACCATTTTTAGCCTGAATATCATCCTGGTTTGGACAAGAATATGACTTGAGTTTACGCATTCAAAAGTCTCAAGCCTCTCTCACAAACTTCTTCCGAGGTTAGTTTCACAAGATCTGCGAAGATGCCTGGAACATTCTCCTCCCTCGTCGTTGCATCAACAAACGATTTTCCCGGAACACAGAACGAAAGCATCAAACGCTGGGTCGAAGCCAATGGTGGAGTCTTCATCAAGCAGATCAGTGAAGATGTGACACATTTGATCTGTAGCAAAAAGGCTTGGAAGCAATATCATCCTACGGGTAAGTTGGTCTTGTCGTCCAACCTTGTATGCTACAAACAACCGGCCATTGCTTGCCCGATCCATCCTGATTGCATTCTTGCGCACACAATGATGCAGACAACTCATCAGAAAGTCTTCCTCCTTGGTGAACATGTGGACAATGAGGTCAAGTCTTGAGACCGGTGCCGAAACCTTGCCAATCTCAAATACAACATATTTTGAAATCAATCCTGTCAGCCACACCCTGCCAACTTTGGGATTGAAATTCGCCATCGACTTGTGCCGACAAACCACGACAGGACCATCCTTGAACACCTAGACACTTCTATCCCTTTCAACCTCTGATTTGTTCCACAATCTCGAATCATTAGATCTAACACCATTCACAGTGAAAGCAGCTCGACACGCCCGAAGCATCGCAATCGTATCATTTGATTGGCTTGAAGATAGCCTTTGCAGCAAGACACGCAAACCAAAGGATATGGCCAAATATGCATTCGAACCCAACCGAATCCGCCACGTCATCGCCGCCCAGAAGAAGAAAAGAGCCGACAAGAACAAAAACAAGGTAAAGCGCGGGATGAAAGTCGCTCCAGATGAAGAAGAAGTCAACGGGGGACAAGACGAAGGGCAAGACTACAGTGTCCACAGCGTAAGGAGTAAAGACGACAACAATGCAACAAACCCTGAAAGCGAAGCAAGCTCAAATGCTATTACTGCTTTGGTCTCTCCCAAGGCCAGTTCTACGGCTTCTGGTAACTCTTCAGTCAAGAATGAAAAGCACAAAGCAAACACAAACATGTCACTGGCCATGTTGACCAAGAGCGAAAAGATTGAAATTTCAGGTATGTTTTAAACTTCAGAGTTCAGGTTACCATCCCTGGGGATCTCTCTTTGTCGAGAAACTCGCTCCATCGAACTAGAATGTCTTGCACTCAATTCTCGAAAAGAAGGACGGCACTAGAATGCAATCAAATCCCGCACCAGGCCGCAGTCAGAGCCGTGGTTTTCTTTCCACATATGAATGATGCTTGTGGCCTAATCTCTTCACAGGAAAAGATTTTGACGCAGAGTGTGCAATTTTTGAAAAGGACATGGCAAAGTGTACGTATTCATTCCCTTTGTTCACCTTGAATACCAAGCCACAAGCTAAGAGGCTATGCTAACTCTACATTTAACGTGACACAATGCTGACGAGGCGCCCGCCTGATCTAGCTGGTTACAAACCATACATTGATGGCAACGGCTTCATCTACTTGATAACACTGGTCCGGAAAGATGTTCTTCGAAACAGGCTGGAGAAACATCGTCTCAAGGTGCGTTATGCATCTTGTGTTACTTCCCGGTCAGAGACGACATATCCTGTTTCATCTGAGAAGCCCCATCGTGTAACCGATCAGCCACCAGCACCGCTATACACCGACTCCTCGTGCAGTGGAACTTCACAATCCCCGAGCACCTGGAATCAGGTGAATAATGGCTGGTCTCGTCCCTCACTCACACATTGTCCTACGACCATGTACTACTTTCCCTCGCCATACCCTTTCTCAAGATACCCAGTCATATCATACTCCCACCCAAGAAGTCTGTCCCAATCAAATCCGAAACTCAGAGTGCACATTCCAAGTCCATATGCTCAGACTTTACAGCTTTTCGAATACACACCCGAATCTATCGACCATGCCGGAGACTCCAGTCGAGCTAAGCAGTATGCATGCTATACCGTATTCTCAACGGCTGGAAAACGAGAACGTGCCATGCACACGCTTGCTCCGCCCGGATCAAACTTTGACTTCGCTTGGGCCATGTTTCGAGGCTTCTTCAAACGTAAAGTTGGGGCGACCTGGGAGGACCGCGACACTGTGACGGTCAAATATGAAGGCGACAGGGACATTGATGGAGGCTGTGTGATGGGGGAAGATGGCACCGAAGACGACAAGTTCCGGACGTTGGGCCTCTTGCGCTGGAAGCTGCCTAGCGACATGGCTGCCCGTCAACCCAAAGATGTATCAACTGAGGAGCCCTGTGCCGTAGCCGTTGTCAACAAGCCAGCATTCGAGGAGCACTATATCTGTGAAAAGGCTAGCACCCCCAACGGTGGATGGTAAACAATGGCAGCGGCGGGAATGGGTATTGTCCAATTTTCTCACATGGCGGTTTCGATTTTTGGGGGACAGTCATGACCCTGAGAGACACTCCGAGGCTAATCGGGGCGCAGTTTCGCTGAGATAGTGCAAGCCGATTCGTGGACTGATGGTGCTGTCTAGAATTTGCTTGGCAGACGTGCTTTTGTGCTTTTCACACACATCGACCACCAGAAGAATAGGGAGCCTCACATATCAATGCGTTCCCTTAACCACTTTCGAGCAAGGGTAGGATCGCTACCTTAGGAGAAGCCTTGCTCACAAATAGTCCTTCTTTCTTGAAGTCCTCGTGTATTGAGTTAATGCCCACTCGACTTCGCCCCCAGAATCCTTCTCCAAAGTGTCTCCCCGTATCTCGAAGCATCTCATCGTCATCCGCGGGCCGACTTCTGCTAGTTCGACATCTCGATAGCTTGTCTGGACAAAGACGTGATGTCTAACTTCAATACTGTCCTCAACATTTTTGAATGTGACTACTCTGTTTCCCACTTTGTGGGGTCCGTCTCGGGGTGGAAAGATATGTTTTAGAATCTGGACGACTCGTTTCCCCAGGCGAGTGGTGAAGCCTTCAAAAATGAGGTGAGGGTACGATTCGGAGACTGTGCCACGGGATGCATCTGGGATATCGGCTCGTAAGATGACGTTATGAAGGGAGAAGGATGCCGTTGGACCGTGGGGGAGATGGGAGATAGTCATCGCAGTCGGCGTACCGCGATGCTCATGAAGTAGAATGATGTCAGTCAGAGCGGCGGCTTTGGCGCTCGAGATTAAATTCGGCAGGATGGTGTTCCCTCGATTGAGGCGTATGGAAGTTGGAAGGAGGAGTCTGATCTCTTTGGAAAAGGCACTGAGGCGAGTGGAAGGACTTCGTGAGGTGGTGACAAGAGGACGAGGATCGGAAAGGCCTGACAGCAGGGCATACTCATCATCGAGTGATGCCTGGGCTGCTGCGGTCTCGGGATCGAGAGATTCGTCGAACCGGAAGTCTTTTCTCAGAGACTTGTCATTTGCGACAGCGTGATCAAGAGGTTTGCCTGTGGCCAAAGACTTTTTCAACAACGCCCTTTTCTCAGCAATACTAGCATCTCGGAGTTGGAGGGCGCGACGGTAGATGTAGTCACGCCGTTCCCTAGCTTGTCTGCGCAGCATGGCTGCTGGCTGAGACGCAAAAGGGGGTGGTAGACTGTTCGTAGTTCGTAGTTCGTAGTTCGAGGTTCGTAATGTAATGGTTCTGTCGAAGTCGAGAGTCCAAGTCCAACGCAACAATTTTCAAGCCTGCGGAGGAAGGTGGGGCAACCTCCGGATGTGCCAGAGGAAGGCGCGAATCAGAGGTGCAGAACTGCGGAGGAAGGAGCGACCACAGTGGTGACTGACACTGGCTCCTGCGAATTTGCCGCATCTTTGCATCTTTACGCCTTCGCTCCTTGTCCTGAAGACACCCACACACTCAGCAAAGGACAAGATCCCTCTCCAACGGTGCATGTTATTGGTCTCGGACTCTTTTTCATTGCAGACTTGGGGTTTCAATTAGGGTCTATCACTCCTGTCGCCGGTGCAAGTTCAACTGAGAAGTCTTTCGTCAAAAGGACAAAAGCCTCCTCATGAAATCATCTCCCAGAGCAACGACATCCGACTTACCCACTCCCTTCTCCTTGCCCTGGTCTTGAACGGCCTCCTGTGATGGCTTCCTCGCTTCACCGCCCGACCATGGACGCCTTCAGCAACATGGGCAACCATATGGTGTCCAATTCTGCTGCCGCAATCAATGCCATCGACGACATCTCGACCCTTGATCCTGATGAGAGTGTCCTCTCCCTTGCCAAAGGCCCCAGGAGACGCCAGCATGACGACGAAGAGTCTGAAGGCATCGAGGAGGACGACCTGGAAAGCCTGGCCAGCGCTGCTGTCGATGCGAATGGAAATAAGCAGGTCGCAAAGGCCGAAGAACAGGAAGAGAAAGAGTTGCCTCCACACGCATGCGCGTACGTTGCCTTGCTCGCGCCCATGTTTCACGGCTAACCAATTCCCAGATACTGTGGAATTCATAATCCGAGCAGCGTCGTTCGATGTTTGACATGCGCCAAATGGTTCTGCAGTGCTCGCGGAAACACCTCTTCATCCCACATCGTGAACCACTTAGTCCGAGCTCGTCACAAGGAGGTCCAACTCCACCCCAGCAGCGCTCTTGGTGACACTGTCCTCGAATGTTACAATTGTGGCACCAAAAATGTCTTCTTGCTTGGCTTCATCCCAGCGAAATCAGACACCGTCGTGGTGCTGCTCTGTAGGCAACCCTGTGCCGCAATGCCCTCCACCAAGGACATGAATTGGGACACGTCGAGGTGGCAACCTTTAATCGAGGACCGATCTTTCCTCCCTTGGCTGGTATCTCAACCCAGCGACCAAGAGCAACTTCGAGCCCGCCATCTGAGCCCCCAAATGATTGCGAAACTGGAAGAACTCTGGAAGGACAATGCCAATGCCACCATCACCGACTTGGAAAAGGCAAACGGTACCGATGACGAACCTTCGGCAGTCCTCCTTCGCTACGATGATGCTTATCAGTATCAGAATGTCTTTGGTCCCCTGGTCAAAATCGAAGCCGACTACGATCGTAAACTGAAGGAAAGTCAGTCCCAGGACAATCTGACAGTTCGATGGGATCTGGGTCTCAACAACAAACAGGTCGCCAGTTTTGTCCTTCCGAAACTGGAGCTAGGCGACGTCAAACTTGCTGTTGGTGATGAAATGAGACTCAAGTACTCTGGCGAATTGCGATCTCCCTGGGAAGGCGTTGGCTATGTCATCAAAATCCCCAATAATCAGTCTGATGAAGTTACCATCGAGTTGCGATCAAAGGGCGATCATAAGTCGGTCCCTACAGAATGTACACACAGCTTTACTGCCGATTATGTCTGGAAGGCTACGTCTTTCGATCGGATGCAACTGGCCATGAAGACCTTTGCCATTGACGAGATGAGTGTATCGGGTTACATTTTCCATCGACTCCTCGGCCACGAAGTGGCCGCCGCTCCCATGAAGACACAAATGCCTAAGAAGTTCAGTGTTCCAGGTTTGCCCGACCTTAACGGCAGCCAAATCAGCGCAGTCAAATCTGTCTTGCAGAAGCCTCTCAGCTTGATCCAGGGACCACCGGGTACGGGCAAGACAGTCACCTCCGCCACCATCATCTACCATCTGTCCAAGATCAATGGTGGGCAGGTCTTGGTTTGTGCCCCGTCCAATGTTGCAGTGGATCAATTGTGTGAGCGGATACATCTGACAGGCCTCAAGACTGTCCGAGTCACTGCAAAGTCTCGGGAGGATGTCGAGTCACCTGTCGGCTTCTTGTCTCTCCACGAGCAGGTTCGCATGAACGACAGCAACATTGAACTGACCAAACTCAACCAGCTCAAGTCGGAGTTGGGCGAACTCTCCAGCCAGGACGAGAAAAAGTACAAGTCTCTCACACGCGCCGCTGAAAGGGAGATTTTGACCAATGCAGATGTCATCTGTTGTACATGCGTCGGAGCGGGTGACCCAAGACTAGCCAAGTTCAAATTTCGGACGGTTCTCATTGACGAATCGACTCAGTCCGCCGAGCCCGAATGTATGATACCATTGGTGCTGGGTTGCAAACAAGTGGTACTGGTTGGCGATCACCAGCAACTGGGCCCCGTCATCATGAACAAGAAGGCTGCTAAAGCTGGCCTCAATCAGTCGTTGTTCGAACGACTAGTGATTCTTGGATGCGCACCTATTCGTCTCAACGTCCAGTACCGCATGCACCCGTGCCTCTCAGAATTCCCTTCCAACATGTTTTACGAAGGTTCGCTTCAGAATGGTGTGACCATGCAGGAACGCCTTCGACCAGAGATTGATTTTCCCTGGCCTGTCGCGCACTCACCGATGATGTTCTGGTCCAACCTTGGTAATGAAGAGATATCAGCCTCCGGTACCTCATACCTCAATCGCACAGAAGCGGCCAACGTCGAAAAGCTAGTCACTCGATTCTTCAAAGCCTCGGTGAAGCCCAAGGATATTGGGGTCATCACCCCTTACGAAGGTCAACGTTCTTACATTGTCAGTTCCATGCAGGCAAGCGGCACATTCAAGAAGGAAATGTACAAGGAGATTGAGGTTGCGTCGGTGGATGCCTTCCAAGGGCGAGAAAAGGACTTTATCATCCTTTCTTGCGTCCGCTCCAATGACCACCAAGGAATTGGATTTTTGAGCGACCCACGCCGTCTGAATGTCGCGTTGACTCGTGCCAAGTTTGGGCTGGTGATTCTTGGCAATCCCAAGGTCCTATCCAAGCATCCCTTGTGGCACTATCTGCTGCTTCATTTCAAGGAGCACAATTGCCTCGTCGAAGGGCCCCTGACTAATCTTCAAATGTCACTTCATCAGTTCAGCCGACCCAAGCAGTCGTATCGCGGTCCCCAGCGCTACCAGATGGCATACAACCATGCCAACCATATGGCCAATGGAATGATGAACGGCCGTCCTCCTCAACCGCGCGGCGAATACCGGGACGGTGGCTCAGTGGTGAGGTACATCCCTGACGACGTGTCGTCGATTCATTCTTCTGCCATGGGGGGTGTTGGTGTCCCGGTCGGCTATCCGCCCATGTTCCAGGGGTTCGCAGCGGACGCATGGCCCTCAATCCAGAACACCTCAGGCCGTCGACAAAACGGTGCCAAACCAAGAGCCGTACCTGGCAGTGTTGCTGGAGAATCTACAGTTCCAACCGAGTCTGACGTGACTAGCAGCGTTACTGGTGGAGTCAGTCTAGATCAATTGTCCATCCACGACAACACCAAACAGGCCAGCTACAACCAAGCAGATCGCCTGAAGCGGTACGTTGAGAGCGGAGGCCCCAACGTTGGGTATATCGGCAATCATAAAATGAGCAAAGGCCTTCATCATGATGAGGATGCTCAGAGTGTGTCTACAGCCTTTGCAAGCCAAGTGGGAGGTGGCTATGATTGATCATGACATGATGGACCGTGACGATGAACGGTGGAGAAAAGTGCTCACTATTTGAGCAACAAGACCATACCGTTGATTTTGATGCATTCGTGCCAGACTCATGCGCACCTTTATGTGACACAGCCTCATTAGGACTGTTGAGATTCTGATTTAGATGCTAGCGTCAGCTACTGATCAGCACCTACGCAACAGGTTACCTTCAAAGCGTCATCGAAACCCCCGACGACAGATCGGTGAAGGAGTCTCTGCGACAAGCACTGGAGTGCAGGGCACAGGGCTTGAGAACCCGCGGAGGACTTTCCTCGACGTTCAGAAGGCAAGATGGATGCCTCGATGCAGAAGACTTTTGGGCTCGTCAATTGTTCAAAGCAACCCCGATTGACCTGCGAATGGTCCTTGCTCCGCACAACAGCCCACCTACCAAGACGCGACGAGGGCGACAAGACGGGTCCCGTCCGTGGCCGGGTATTGTGAGAAAGGGAAGGAAAACCATGCAGAAACAAGACTGTCAACATGCAAGCACAATATTGCTGCTTCCACTACCACTGATTTTTATTGCTGCGCGGTTGACGGAATTCCGTTGCCTAAAACACTCATTTAGCTATCATCATCTACTTTCGAGTAGTACCAAACATTCCTTATGTACCATCTTGAAAGATACCCACATCGATGATCCGTAGACACTGTGTAGACACGAGCCACGACCAGCGTAAGACTTGCGGGGCAGAAGATGAAGTTTGCTTCAATCACGGAGTCAGACTCACTCACTCAGTGAGTGTATGCGATGCAAGTGGGAAAGCAGAGCGATGTTCAGAAAGGGGGATGGGGTTTACAAGTACTTAATCCCCAAAGATCACTACTTGGACGCTGAGTAATTGTCGTGACATTTACCTCTACCACTACTCCGTATTACGACCGTCACCACCATCAACCTACGAGTAGACTTCTAGCTGCATGCTGCTTCATCTGTGTCAATCCTGAAACGACCGAAGTGTTGATGATTTTCTGAAACTCTCAAGCCACACCCTGAGAGTGGGTCAAGATGCCACAACCGCCACATTCTAATTGACGATGAGCCAATCGTCAGGCGTTGAAAGTCCCACGAAGATAACACGTCGCGTGCATTCTGCTGAGGCAATCGCTTCACGTCTGACCAATGATAGGGCTTCTCATTACGCGAGAACGGGGCCTGGTCGATTCAACAGCCAGTCATATTGTCGGAACGCACCTACCCTGATCCTTGTGTCTGTGAGAGTCGCGACTGCTTCTTCGCACCTGTCAAAAGCCCCGTCTCCCTGTTGAGTTTCGGATCATGGGTTTTCCGACATCTTCAGTTCCAGCTCACCAGACTTGAACCACAACGACATCCCTTTGGTGGGCTCGTAGCAAAGCTGCAATGACCGATGCAAACACACGACGGCGGCTAGTCTTGCGCCATGATTGCCAGGTAGCCAGGTAGGTCGCTTCTGATCAGATCCATATCGTGCGTTCTTTGCTTTTGCTCCGTCTTCCTATTGCCGTCTTCTTCTCGCTCACGTCTTGTCAATATCATCCTTTCTACTGAGGGATACCTCGTTCTCCATCCACTACATATACCAGAGTCCCTCCTTTTTGATGTCCAACAGAACTACCAAGTTAAAACTCTAGAGCGACAGCCATGATGGCAGATGAGACCCTCCCATCTCAGGTCATCATCAACCAAGCATTTGAGACGACAATTTATGCCGCAGATGGAACCGCCATACCTTTCGGCTCTTTATTCATGAACGACACCCATGGCCAAGAACGCATCTTGGTCATTTTTATCCGTCACTTCTTCTGTGGAAATTGTCAAGAATACGTTCGGCGCCTGTCGTCTATCGACTCCCCTTTCCACCCATCGCATAAGCTCGCACACTCTTCCATAACTCCCCATTTTTCCAAGCCCACCGCTCGTGCTCTCCCTCGAGTGATCATCATTGGTCCCGGCCTTCCCACTTTGATTCCCACCTATCTCAACATCACAGCATGTTGCTTTCCCGTCTATTCGGACCCTTCCACCGCCTTGTACGACCTCTTGGGCATGCATCGCACTTTCTCCTTGGGACATAAAGCACCCATTTATATCCAGCATTCCTTGGTTACCGGAGCCGTCAAATCGGCCGTACAGATTGTCAAACGTGTCGGCAATGGCGATGCTCTGGGTGGCGGGTATTGGAATGTTAATGGAGGCGAATTTTTGTTCGTCCAGCCCGCCTGGGAACATTCAGCTGTGGCCAAACCAACGTCAAAACCTCCTGTGACCTACGTGAGGCCTCCTGCACAAAACAAGTCTTCTCTCGGCAAAGACGCTGCCGCTTGGAGTCTGGCATGGTGTCATCGAATGAATAATTCCCGAGATCATACAGAGCTCAACGAATTGCACTACCACACCTGTTTCCCACTACCAGTCTCCCTATCCACCCCCAACTCCACTTCCTCACATCAAGCACCGTCTCCTCCACGCTCTATTCTAGTCAATGCCAATCACCCACCTCAGCCGGTCAAATCTCATACCTTTCCAATTACCTCGGTTGGATCAGGATCGACATTGACAGCTTCGATGAGGGAATGTGCTGGCGCATGCCCGGGGCCTGATGTCCACAAATCGCGAGGAGAAATCCACAGCCATCGACAAAGATCACAATCCCCGGCCCTGGGATCGTCCACACGCATCAGAAGTCGCAGCACAAGCACCCGGGCGCGATCACCGGAGAACAAGGGCAGTACTGGAGAGTCTACCCGCCGAGACACCTCTCTGACTCCCACGAGCACGCACCGACATAATGACCTGCGGCCATTTATGAATTCCACCCCCAATTCTGACACGGTGCCTTCACAATCAAAGAACAGCTTCAATGATATAATGGGGCGGGTCGGAGGCTTGGTTCGTAGTAAATCCGTCTCAGCCAGATCCAAGCCCAAGATCGAGCTACTTGTCCCAGAAAAGGACAGCGGGCCCAAGGAAGACATCAACAACTCCCTAGACTTGACACGACGCCCATCGACCTCAAAGTCGGCCACGAGGTCCAGGTCATCGTTGTCTATCTCGCGGCTGGGGTCCTTGGTCAGCAGGACGTCCACGCCGACGCATCTGGTCAGGTCGAGATCTAAACGGGCAAGATTACACTCGACTCGCAAGGATGAATGTTTAGACAGCCCTAATGGTACGATGGTGATAGATGGGGTGGAATTTGTCAATGTCATTAGTGTCCGAGCAAGACTTGAGGCAGTGGCAGCGACGGGACGAACTATCTCCACCAAGGGTGATCGAGCGGCAGAGAAGGAGAACCCACAGTCGGTACGGACTGTGGGGATCGAGCTGGCTCCGGCACGGCCATGTCGACATTCGGGCCCCGAACAAATGTCCAGTCTCGCGGGAAAACTCGATCAGCAAGGAACATCGGTCGTGTCACACATGTCGACAGTTCCGGTGATGACGGCGGTCGCAAGTCATTGACATGTCGAGTGACGACCTAGGAAGTCTTAGATAGCCAGTACCAGTAATGAATAGATAGTACACATGCTAGAGAATAGTTGGCCGACAATGACATGTTAATTCTTTGGTACAAAGACGGTGCCATGTATAACGGCAGGTCGTGGGAGGCTACTATAAATGTCCCTTTTTGGCCATCATCTTTGTATTGGGGTATCATTCTCTTGTGAGGTCGTCATCAACATCAATCTACTCAATTCACGTCCGATTGTTTTTGCCAGTGTCTGGTCCTCGACCGACATCTCTGACCGTCATATGTTGCATGCTTTCTTCGGCACCTCCCCCTTGCAGAAACAGGTAGGCTGCGTCCGACTTGTCCGTCGAATTTCGGCAACTGATGCGGGCAAAATGAAAATCCCATTTTAACGACAGCCTAGACAATGCTCCTCGTTCATACACCAACCCAATGTCCATGGGTCTCAACATGATCGCTCTTGATGCAGATGTGGGATCTTGGAATTTGGCATAATGATATGCAAATAGGAAATTTTCATTCAGGGTCATTAGCAGTTGAGAGAAGGCAATATCAGGCGCCATTTAGGATGGGAGGAGAGTTTGGAATATTAATCGAGGACCGCAGATCAGACGGAGTATTGTCGAACGAGTCGAGATCGTTCCAAGGTTGAGAAGCTGTGAGGCCATGATTGCTACCGTGGGTGCCACAGCAGGAATGTACAGCCGGAGGGTCAATTTGTGACTGATAAGCGGAACCTGGGGTTGCCTCGGCGGTTGTGGAGATGTGGTAGGAAGACTGCTGAATTTGAGACACGTTCATATTGAGATCCAGGGGATGCATAGATCGACTTGGTGTTGCGGCAAAGTTCGATGGCGGGAAAGTCATGTACGCGTCGTTCATGGGCCCGTTGACGGAGTTGTACTGAGGGAGGGTGGCCTGGGGAATGCCAAGGCTGTGCTGGAGTATCAAATCAAAGTTGACTCCGGAAGGGGATAGCTGTGCGCCGGGGGTGGGCTGAGGAACCTGGAGAGCCATAGGATTCGTGCTTGACGCAACGGTGGCTTGGCCGACATGATAGTCGGTGCCGCGAGAAGCATCAACATCCATCCAGCTAAAGCCATTGGTGCCAAGTTGGCCGTCAGAGAAATTCCAAGTGCCGTTAGAGTCGTCCGGGAGAAGTTCCCACGGGATCGTACTGGATGAGAAATCAGTGGCGGGATCGAGAAAGTTGGAGTCGGTGGGTTCTGGGGTCATGGTTATGGAGGCTGAAGGGGAATGAGAGTGCGAGCAATGTGCGCTGAGGGGCTGGTTGGTCCAGGAATGCTGTTGGATGGGATAGGTCAAGTAGATGGCATTGGGGTCGGACTCGGAAAAGAAGTGTTGTAGTTGTTGGTGGGAGACGTTGGGAGTTCTAGAGAGAAAAAAGGTCTGACGGCCTCCCATGCAAGACCTCGAATCAGACTGCGGCATGAACTGGGTGTCGAGGGAAAAACCCTGGGCGGCATAGGCATGCTCGGCAAAGTTCTTGACTTGGAGCTGGGTGTGATTGACAGAGGTAGCATTGTTAGGATGCTCGGGACAGTAGAGACAGGAACAACCAGAACCACAGGTACAGGTAGTGGTCCACAAGTCACTAGACCGCTTGGGAGGCAGTAGCAGAGAATCTGCGGTTGGTGGATCAGACGAGGGTACGGTGGAGAGGTTTTGTCGATGCCGGCACCCTGAGGCTGAGGGAATGTCGTCCGGCAATGCAGGGGACTGTGGTTCCTCTTTTGCGGGTTTGGAGGCACAGCAAGACTTTGTTTCTGGAGTAGAAGACGAAGGCGAGAGGGGAGTGGTAGCAATGCCTTCTTCTCTTTCGCGAAGTTTCCTCTTTCTTTCTTGGTATTCCTCCTCGTTGATCTGTTTACCATTGGCGTCGGCCCAAACTTTTTTCAGCGTCATTTTATTACCATTAGCATCTTCCCAAATGGGTTTTGGGGTGGAGGTGGAGTCTCGATTGATCTGGGGCTGAGGAGCTTCGACTCGGACAATGACGAACATCTCCTGTGTACAAGAACAATCTCGCTGGCATTTACAGGTTTTGGAAGTGCAGGCACAGTTGCGAGGGCATTGACAGCCTCTCTTTTGACCCCCAGAGGGTCTCCCCGGTTGGTTGGTCTCAGAGATAGGTCTTGTTCTCCCATGGTCGCATTTATGAACTCGATGACCTCGTTTGCAAGATTCGCAGGCGTAGGTTTTGCCGTTGATGTGTTGGACTGCGGTGATGTCTGATTTGGATTGGGCTCTCGGTTTCTTTATTTTGCCGTCTTCAATCCTAGCCGTGGTCGAAGTGGGCTTCGGAGGGCTAGACGCTTTGTCGGTGGCCTTGGGATGCATGGTCCATCTAGGTCGCGTCCATACAAGGGTGGTTTCGTCGGATGGTGCGAATAAGATGGCAACACGGAGAGAATATGGAATCGAACGAGTGGATTGGAAACAGAAAAAGGACGAAGGATCGGAAAAGTGAGGATGATGCCAGTAGGTGAAATGAGTGGATGGTCAGATGAAAAGGACGGGAAGGTCTTGGGTGGGTAGGCTACAAGCGGCGGCTGAGTGGGCGGTTATGGGTGAGCAAGTTAATAATAATGGCTGTCTTTGCAGAGAACCGAGGGGTGGGAGTGCCAGGGCCCAGCGAGATGGGCCTAAAGATGGTGGGTGGACATGGTTGATATGATGAACCAATGATAAAGGGATAAAGCGAGTTTGGCAGAATCGAGGGGCACGTCAATTGAACTCGGGCTGTGGCATGTGGTTTGACCTACAGCGATGGACTAGTTAAAAGGCAGATACTTGAGGGCTTCGAGGGGTCATCGCCGCTAAACCTTGAAGTAATAGATTCCAGGTTGTTAAAGGTCAGCCGGGTTTTATTAGGTGGTGTATTATGGGGGTGGCAGACACGGTCAACGCTATTTATTCCATTAATACCAATTCCAGAGTAATGGCCACCTACCTACATAGGGATTGGATACCAGTCTTGTGAGGAGTCGCCATTATTTCTTGAGACATAGACCACGTGAATTGATGTGGGATTCGAGCGGGCTAGAATGGGCATTGCAGCTCTAGGATTGGGGTTGAAGTCGAAGCTGACAGGTCGTACAGGTCATATCACCTGTTCATGTTGGTGTGAAAATCCCAGATTTTGAGTCAGGGAGTGGAGTATGTCTAAAGCTGTCCCTGAAGTACGCACAAGGTCATAAATGATTAGGCATGAATGATTAGGCATGAGTAGGGGCGGTAGGGGATCGCCTGTATGTGTACGCTACCACCTAACCTTAACGCGTGCGTCCACGCTAGGTTTATACAGGTGGATACACGTGGGACGGTAAAAAAGTTCCATTATAAGCCACCTGGAACCTGGTACCTACCTACCTGGTACCTACCTAGGTATTGTACCTAATATCGTAGGCCGAGGCGCCCGAGACCCTTAGGTACCCCGGCTCCCCGGCACCCCCCGTACTTTCTGGGACTAGCTCCATTGATTCTGCCTGCAGTTGAAGATTCATCAATTCATCAATACATTTCACCGCAGGAGGAGGTACACACTCAATTCAACCCTTTTACTACTACCGCCTTTCTCTTCTCTCATTCCCTCGTGGGTGCTGGACTGGACATGCCCGACGATGATGCTACAACCCCCGCGGCTCGTCCATCGAGGCCACCGTCCAAACAAAGTCAATCTTCAAATTCCATGAAAAAGCCATCACAACCACAGCCAGCTCAAGCACCGTCCCCTTCTTCCTGGTTCACCTTACCACATCCTTTACGACGCGTCTTCGATAGATTCCCGCTCGTGACGTATCCTGCCAATCTCCTCCCTCAGCGCTCCTCCAAGCAAGGAAATGAAAATGTCCTCTATATCTTCCAAAAATTAGACCCCAAGAGCCGAGATGCCCCCTCATATAATCCTTCGTGTCTGAAATGGCAAGCCTACCTCAAATTTCACGGTATCCCACTCAAGACTCGACCTTCCAACAACCATGCCTCCCCAACCGGCTCTCTTCCATTCCTCTTGCCCGCCTCTACCTCGTCGGATCCTCATCGCCCCGTCTCCCCAATCCCTGCAAATCGTATTGCAAGATGGGTGGTCTCGCAGGGAGGAAAAGAAGACCCTCTCATCTGGCGTCAAGATGCCTATGCTGCCTTGATCGACCACAACATCAGAAGTGCTTGGTTATACTACCTCTACCTCGACCAGGACAATTTCCAATCGGTGGCACGACCCATGTACGTCACTTCGGTATCCAGCGCTCTGCCCGTCCACTGGGCCCTTGCACATCAACTACAACAGGCGGCAAGAGACGAGCTGTTGAAATTTAGTCCAGTTATAGACCCCCACTATCTATACCGGCAGGCCTCACACGCCTTCCGCGCCTTATCCCAACTACTCGGCGACAACAAATTCTTCTTCGGACAGTCCACCCCAGGACTCTTTGACGCCAGCCTTTTTGCCTACACCCAGATCATCCTCGATGACGAACTTGACTGGGTCAATCTCGACCTCAAGCTGGAATTGCAGCAATATTCCAATTTGGTCAGTCACAGGGACCGATTGATGCGAGGATTCTTCAGGCTGAGCCGCGATCGAACCGAGAGCGTCTCGGTTCAGTCATGATTGCTGCCCGAGGGCTTCCTTTTCAGAAGACCGCCAAACCATACCGTCACGCCCACCCATTTTTCGGACCGAGCACCGAGCTTAGAGACCATGTCGCGGTTCACACATCTCTCCTCCATCTCATCTACCAATTCCAAGCCATTCTTCTCTGCTTCGGCCATGATATCTCCCAAAGTGTGGGCATAGCTGGTCGGTCGGATTTTGTCTCCTGTGGTGGGATCGACAAACCCAGCCTGGCTGATGGCCCCCATGTCCGAGTGCATATTTGTCAAGAGAAGGATGCCTCCAGGTTTCAGGATGGATGCCACCTGACGGAAATAAATTTGACTGGGAACGTGCTCAATGACGAGCGTCGACACAACTAAGTCGGCTCCCAGAGCGACGTTGGGCGGCGTTTGGTGCTGAATCAGATCAAATACCTCCACGTGGAGTGTGTTTGAACCGACAAGTTGACTCAACCTCTGTTTGGCGACCTGCAACATACCGGGACTGACGTCTAGCCCAACGATGGTACTGTTTGCAACCTCTAGCAGAGCAGCGGTGTTTCTTCCCGTTCCACAACCCAAGTCGACCAGCTTCCACGGTCGAGACGGTCGAGACTCTTCGACCAATGCCAAAGCCTTGGGAAGTAGTACTTTCATCTCAATCGAGTCCAATGCTTGCAGGAAGTTGCCGTCTGTGTCGTATACTTGGGCCCACAAATCGTAGGCCTGGGCTGTTTGCAGGTACCGCACCGAAGGGTCCTTGATTTGCGGGATCGCCATCATGTGTAGGGGTGGTACGAGGGGAAATTTCTCTAGAAGATGGTGTATGAATCTGAGGCGACTGCGCAAGACGTCTGTACATATGTAGAAAACTGTATGAACACTGGGATGCTCTCGAGGGCATCGAAGATAGAACATTGAATGAGTCAACTATAATTGACGACAATTGGCCAGTCGAGGGGTGTTTGAAGGCTTGTTTAGAGTTTGCGGCGCCATTCGCCCCAATTCAGGTCCACAAACAAGGGTTTGGTGCATGTACTCCGTATACGAATATATCCAGGGCATGGAGGATCGGGACTCTCCGCAAGTGCGTACAAAGTACTATACGAGCATGTACGGATATGCTACGTACTCGTGACGTGCCAGCATGCTCGGTCTCAAGTCCGGCCACCAATAATGACTCACGCGGGTGCATGGCTACTACCATGGGCATAGTACAATGCGTCCGACTTTGATCCGAATTCATGCCTATATGCGTATCCTGCGCCATGAAACCAGTTGTGTGTCCATTGTTACCTTGTTGTACAAGTTTAGAAACAGACCAGCTTTTCCGTTATGCCGGTTCCTGCTCCTGCTTCTGCTTCTGCTTCTGCTTCTGCTTCTCCCTCTATTGTGAGGTGGTAGCTTTCGATCTCTGCAGGGGACCACGGTCAATATGCGATGCGCGATTTAACCAATATCGCAGTGCCAGCAAACATCCATGACAATTCAATCATGTATACGAGGGGGTATCTTTGCGTTCATTGGTTTATCTCCACCAATCTGTTTCGCCATCTACACTTGTTGACGTGCTCATGATATGCCTCCGACACCAAACACACCTCCTCCCTCTCTGAGATCCTCGACCAAATCCTGCACATTGCTCAAGTGCTTGCCGAGCAAGCTCTGTTTCTCTTCCGTGGTCCTTGTGTCTGGTCGACCGTCGGCCACTGCGCTCTCTTGGCCATTGACTGTTTCTCTTCTCCGGTCAAATGCAGCGATCAATTCCTTGCCTCGTCCTCCCAGGATTGCTGTGTTTGTGGCAGATGTCGAGGTCGAGAGTTTGGGGGCGGGTGTCTCTGGCATGAGGTAGAAATAGAGAAATTCGACCAGCTTGAGCTTCACTTCACGAGAAGTACTGCGGGATTTGAAAAGAGAGGTGACAACCAGCAGGCCATCAATAGCTTCAAATGTTCTTGTATTCTGTGGGTGGTCGAGGAGGGATGTAACGAGAGCCATGATGGTGGATGATTGGATTGCCGGACAATTGGAGGGGTCGAGCAGGTCGAGAAAGAGCTATTCTCTTGTTAGTCATCGGGGTGGGAGAAAGTAGTCTTGAGGTGGATTCTCACATTCATGTATATCTCCTGGGCGAACAGTGCGCGAGAGGGAGGGTGTAATAGCAGGATGCCTTGAATGAGATCCAGGTTTTGAATGACCAACAGGTCGTTGGTTCCGTTGCTCTCCTTGCCGAGAAGGCGTTCCAAACAAGCGACCAGCCTCATAGCAATATTCCATTGGAAGCTTTGTTGAAGTTTGAAGAATTCCCGAAAGGCTGGATCCTCAGGCAGTTCTGACAATTTCTTGCCTGTCGGTGCGAGTGACGAGCCTAACAGCAGCATGGACTGCCGTTTATTGGCGAGAGATGTCTTGAGAAGGCATAGTTGTGCAAGGAGACCTTCGACCTGTCTTAGGCCCTTGCGAATCTTTTGGGGAGAGGACGAGGAGAGGTAGTCGAAGGAGTGGGAAAGTAAGGTCTCCATTGGTGATGGGTGACAGAGAAACCAGTTCTCTGATGGTATAAAAGGCGATGAGGAAGACGTAGTGAGGTAGTGATTGAGGTGAATCGTCCAGATACTTGGGAAATGCTGAGAAGAGGCAGGAAGTGATCGGAAGTGCAGGATATGGTTGTCATGGCCACAAGAGGTTAGTTCCAAACATGCGGGGGAGCGAGAAAGAGAGGATCACGGGGCGAGGGACGAGAGTCTAGGGACCAGAGGGGTCACGCTTGGTAAACCTTTAGGGCACATGCCTAGTTATCTGTCAATTATGTAGGATCATAACAATGGTATCCAGTAAAAGGAACAACAGTGATGATAATTTGATTTCATCGTCTACACCATAGCACTTGATGCCTACACGACCCTAACTGCGCCTGCAGTCTCTTCCTTCCTACCTCGTGTCCTGTGCCAAGTGTCTGCAGGGTCTGAAGGCAGGAACAACCGTCCAGCCCTACTCTTTCCCAAGAATCCTGATAAGTTGAGGCAGTTACCTGGTAGTAGGTAGGAAGGTACCTAGGAGGTACATACTCCGTAGTAGCTAGTTACTAAGTATTTGGATCTTTTCCACCACTTCATTACACCAGTTAAATAAATAAAACGCTCGAGATTAATTGTCCTCAGGTCCCTCCAAAAACATCTCGTGCCGAATGTGTCTATATATTTCTAGATGTACGTATCTTTGTACCTCGTGTAGATGCATGTGGTGGCCGCTTCTAACCGATGACCATTTCCCCAACAATAAAAATAGAGGATACTCTGTACGTAGCGAGTAGCAGCAGCGACTAACGCTAAGTCGCCTACAGAGCTCAAGAAATCACTCTACTTAATCCACTCTCTCTAGGACACCCTCCACATGGCACTTCTATCTAGGACACCTTCTCCGGAAAGGCAAGATATAGAGGCCGAGGGGCCCAAGGCCCCCTTCAGCCAGGCAGAATCCTACACAATTATCATTATTTCGTGTCCACAGACTCAGGCCAGTGGGAACTTGTCTAGAGTAAGCCAGGCACCCAGGCCCCCAGCATGGCTGGATTATCTTTATTCATCCAAGGCTACTGCCTCGGCGCCGCGTGATTCTCATGCGCCTTTGGTGGCTTCTGCTCCATTTAATCGCGTCGCTTTCGTCATCATTTTGCCCACCATTCATCATCCCATCATCCCATCATCCCATCACTGTCTTGTACCCAACCAGCCTGCTACCGTGTCGACATTCACCCACCTCGCTCCCTCTTTAATCGCCTTGATTTTGTATAGATTCTTCTGCCTAGATCCATGCGCCTTTCTCCTGGCACACTTCCAAAGTTCCTCGCGTCTGCCTGTCTCTCCGTTTCCTCCCCCACTTGTGTGAGCAAAATCCGCACCACAACTTGCCTTGACACCTCTGCCCTTCCGTTTCACTCCTCCCTCTCTGCCACGCATGTCGACCCTCACCACCGAGAATCCTGCGTCACCTAACGCAATCCCCGTTCGCTATAGTTCAGCTGGCTATCCCAGTGGGATTCTACAACCCCCTTCTAAATCTGTGCTGAAACCTCTCCCAGAAGAAAGCTGGATCGCCCAGAAACAGTCGGTCGCCTCGTCCCTCTCCCATACACCCAACTCGCCCGAACAGACACATGGCCTCAAGCGGAGGCACTCCACAAGACATTCGGCCTCGGATACCATCAGCCCTCGCAAAATGGGCGAATGGTCGTCTCAGAAAGAAAAGATAATCATGGGCCCTTATGATTACCTGTTTGCACATCCGGGGAAAGACATCCGCGCCGCTCTCATCAAAGCTTTTGACGCCTTCCTCCATGTCCCTCACGACTCTCTCGAGGTCATCACTCGGGTGGTCGGAATGCTCCACACCTCCTCTCTTCTCATCGACGACGTTCAAGACGGCAGCCAGCTTCGTCGCGGTGTCCCCGTCGCCCACAACATCTTTGGCACCGCCCAGACCATCAATAGCGCAAACTATGTCTATTTCATCGCCCTCCAAGAATTGCAGCATCTGACCAACAAGGATGAAGCGATTGAGATCTTCACCACCGAGCTACTCAATCTACACAGAGGCCAAGGGATGGACTTGTATTGGAGGGACACGCTGACCTGTCCCACCGAGGACGACTATCTGGAGATGGTCCAGAACAAGACTGGGGGGCTGTTTCGTTTGGCCGTCAAGTTGATGCAAGCCGAATCTCCCGAAAGGGGACGAATCGATTGTGTCCCGCTCGTCAACCTGATGGGACTCATCTTCCAGATCTGCGATGATTACCTGAATCTGTCGTCAGGGACATACACCAAGAACAAAGGCTTGTGCGAGGATTTGACCGAAGGAAAATTCTCGTTTCCCGTCATCCACTCCATCCGCGCCAACCCGTCCAATCTACAGCTAATCAACATCCTTAAGCAAAAGACCACCGACGATGGCGTCAAGCGATATGCCATCTCGTACATGGAGAGCACTGGCAGCTTCGAGTACAGCAGACGCGTGATTCGGGAACTCAAAGTCAAGGCTCGCAGTCTGATATCCGAAATGGACGGAGGATCCGACAAATCAGACGAGATCAGTCGCATTCTCGACCGGATGGATGTGGATCAATAGCTGTGGTTTGTGGTTCTTCGGCGGTACATTGCGAATACCCAGCCTTGTAATTTGTGTCGACTTTTGCTTGGATCAGTGGCCTCCAGACTGTCCTTCTGGGGGAACGCAAGTCGAATTCGAACTAGGAATAACATGTCGTGCATGTCTAATGTGGGAATCTATCTCATGAATCCAAGTATTATAAATGATAAACTCTCTTCGTTACGATCACATTTGATGTTTGTTACGGCACGTTCGGATTGTTGTTGCACAGGCGTTGCATTGTCAGTGAACTTTCAACGGATCAACTGTCGGCAAATGAATAAATATAATAGTTTATTCAGACGCCGACGAGCCAGTGCGGGGATCATTAATGAAAGACAATCTAAACAACCCATCCCCATCTGTCCATTCCAGTGTATATTACATAGTGTTGACTATTTATTTCAGCTCTAGATTTCACCGTTAGCAAGGCGCCATGTCAGTAAATAACTCTGCCTGGACATTTTCTGCGGATCAAGTCCTGCAGTTTGCAACTGAGGTGCTGTTGGGCAATGGCATGGGTCGTGATGAAGCAACCACAGTCGCCAATTGTCTGGTGGCAGCCGATCTACGAGGCATTGACACTCACGGGTGCAATCGACTGCCCTCGTACATGGAGAGAATTCGACAGGGAGTGCTCGACCCCAGGGCCACGCCCAGTCTGGTACAGATCACGCCTGTTGTTGCCCAAGTCGATGGGAACAATGGGTTTGGGTTTCTGGCCGCCTCTCTGGGTATGGACACGGCCATCACCATGGCTCAGACATACGGCATTGGGATGGTGTCGATCAAGCATTCCAACCATTTCGGCATGTCAGCATGGATCGTGCAACGAGCCATCGACGCGGATATGATGAGTCTTGTCTTCACCAACTCGTCCCCGGCACTGCCCGTGTTTGGGGGCAAATCCAAACTGTTGGGCGTGTCACCTCTTGCATGTGGTGCGCCGGCCGGGCCAGATACACGGCCCTTTATTCTCGACATGGCGCCGTCGATTGCAGCACGGGGCAAAATTTACAAGGCAAAACGACGAGGGGAAAAGATTCCCCTAGATTGGGCGCTCGACGCGGATGGCAACGCGACCGACGATCCGGATGCGGCGCTCCAAGGGGTCATGCTTCCAATGGGGGGACCCAAGGGCTCAGCACTCGCCATTATGATGGATGTCTTCAGTGGGGTGCTCTCTGGCTCAGCCTTTGCCGGCCACGTCACGAATCCATATGACCCCAGCAAGCCCGCCGACGTGGGCCACATGCTTATGGCTATCAAACCGGATCTCTTCCTGTCTCTGGACGAGTTCAAAGCTCGAATGGATTATCTGTATCGCCGTGTAGTTGAGTCAGAGAAGCGTCCGGACGTGGATCGCATCTATTTCCCTGGTGAGATTGAGCAGATGACACAGGAGAGCCGAATGAAGGATGGAATCCCATTTGTGGAGGCCGAGGTCACGGCGCTGAACGCCGAAGCAGAACGGGTTGGAGCACGGCCTTTGGCGAATCTTACTGGTGGCACCGAAGCAAGTGAGCCTGTCCTTTGATCCGGTGTCTTCAAAGGGCGGGAATGGCATAGAGGCACAACACAGTCGGAAAGGGCGTCAAGAGAGTAGGTAAATTGGCAAAGTTGGCCTACGCGGAGGCAAAGAGCGAGACGAGGTGAGTATATCTAGTGTTCCCGTACCGCAATTTGGAGTTTCGTTTCCTAAGGCAGCCTCACAGTTGGTTCATCTGTATGTCAAGGTGGCCTCTGCTTAGGGTTACATTATTATAGTAATGGTCTGCAGTCTCCCAAAGCAGGTCTCGTCCCCACATCATGTTTAGGAAGCGATGAGGACACACAGGCAACAGGATCCTAAATCGCGTTCAAGAAGAAGCAGGTCAGGTATCGTGTCAAGGGATCAATCGAGACTGCTTCATACCATAATCATTAGGAGAGCGAACGCTACATGTGCCAAGCAACAAACGCGTGATGGCACCGCATTTGCTCACGTTGAGGGCAAAAGAGGTCGTGATGCCAACCGGAAATTCTCAACCCGAAGCGAGAATGATGACAAGATGATTCTTATGGGCCTTAGCAACATGTGCTGGGTGCCCATTGGTGCATAATACACAAGTATATATCATTATTTTGGATGGACATATACTGTACATACCGACGTGTAGGCATTGGATGTTGGTATTTGTACGTACAGTATCTACGGAGTACGGCAAACCTCCATTGTTGTGACTGGCGTCAGCATGCCAAGGGAAGCTTGAACTCAACAGGCAATCGAACGTGTCGGATGTTTTCTAGAGCCGAGCCGATGACGATGACAGAGTATAAGTTAGTAAAAGTCGAGATCAGAGAAATGAAGACTGGGTCCGAGTAAGCAGCTTGAGTATTGCTACATGTTTCTCTAGGCGACAAGGACAGACACACGACCACTGAAGGGGCCTATAGAGAGAGAGGCGCATACGTCTACCTCGACTCGTGAAGGCGTGGCTTGGACAGAAAGAAAGCCGGGTAACCACCTAGTACATAGGTACCTAACGTAGCTGGTACCTCATGTGCCCACCATACCTGGTCTGGTAGGTACTTGAGGCATGGGTAGGCAACTGTTGTGGTAGCCTAAAGGTTGCTTGAATGCCCACTCGGGTCCACGTCTGCACTCTACGGGATGCAGTCATACATTATGAGTACAGTGCCACGGTGCCACTGTTTCAATATCTTCGCGCAAGGAAGCTTCACAAAAGGAATGGGATAGAGATCTAGTCAAAAGCTCGAATCCGAATGGTTGCATTTTGACCTTGAGCCACCAGTACGAAGTACAGCCTCAACCCAGACACACGAATACGCCTATTCGCAACCTTGAGCGAACCTATAGCAGATGGGTCCAAGGATAGGAACTACTCCGTATGTAGGTATGGAGTAAAGGCGACAATCAAATTTCCATGTGGACCAGTACGGAGTAGTCATCGGACATACGAATACTCCGCGGTGTATGATAACCATCTTTTAGGTCAGCACGACCGATGTCTGGATGGAGAATCGAATCCGTTGGAAAAAACGTCCATTGAGATGCTTTTGAGGCCCTGGGCTTGGACTGGCAGCCCCTCGGCCCTCGAGCCAAGCTCGTGTACCATACCTATCTAGGCGCTGGGCGGGCTTTAATCTTTGCGTATCTGCCGCCACAGGCATTCCATTGGCTTGTGCCTTTAGGCGGACCACGGCTGGAGATCTTGCATGGCTGGCCTTGCTTCGGGTGACCGAGTTCCCGAGAGACGAACCCCCAGGCAGCAGAACCCAGGCACCCATGGGAATCCAGGTTGCATGATAGCGTCAACCTTTTCAGGCCCAGTGGCACCTTGGCCATGGTTGTAACCGTATTTGACTTCGTAATAGTTAAAAGTTAGCGAGGTCAAGTTGCAGTACGGAGTACGTAGTAGGTATGTCCTTGAGAACGCAATTCTCGGACGATAGAACAAGTAAGGTCAACGAGTGTCAAAGACAGCCCGAGACGCCCTCCTCGGGGCCCCTCGGCCCACCCGGCGGTGCTTTGACCCTTGTTCGTATCACCCACAAGGACAGACCTGGACACAGACGAACTTGCTCTACAGCAGTACTCCGGTGGACCTAGCAGTACTAACTTAGGGAGTACTTTAGCTACTCGGTCTTTCTGTCCTTTTGCCTGTGGGATTGCCCATGCAATGCCTTGCCATGCCACGCCATCCTACCATTCTTCCCTACAAAGTTACGCGACCTTTTCGTCCGCTTCTTGGCCGATCTCCATCTCATTATCCACTCAAAGAATTTCCGTGCCAGTTTTGCCAGTTTCCAATTCCATCCACCAACACGTCAACACTTCCACACTCTCATCCTTTCTCGTATTTTCACCCAATGTTTTTCTTGCTTCGTACTTTTTGCCTCCATCTTTATATTAACTTCGGAACCCCATCTTTTTTGTGACCCTCTCAGACGCTCTCCCTTGCTCCCTCCATCTTTGTTTTTCATTCTATCATGTTTTAATCTTCTTCAACCACCGTTAATCCCCCTCCTTGGGAGCTGTAAAGAACCCGCCTTACTCCCGGGTGGCCACCGTTGGCCTGATATTCTCCAGTCATGTCCACTCCACTGGTTGGCAACTTTACAACCAACAATGACCGGACGCGTCAAACCACTGGCGCTAGTCTTGACCGCAGCGACTACGACCAGCATGCCTTGGATCCTTCTTTGTCTCACGACGGCGGCCCAGTTATCGACGAAAGCGATCAAGTAGATCGCCAGGTTCTAAAACTTGCCAGAGAATATTCAAACGCCTCTAGTTCCCATGGCATTGCCCACGTTTTTGACCCAAGTTCTCAGGGTTCTCAGATTGACCCTGAGTCTGATGATTTCAATTCCCGCGCCTGGACCAAAGCCATGTTGCGTTTACAGAAACAGTCTGGCCAGGAGAATATCGGTCGTACCGCAGGCTTTTCTTTTCGTAATCTCTCCGCCTATGGCTACTCACAAGGCAGTGATTTCCAGAAGACTGTCGATAACTACATCCTTGCCGGTGCCGATCTGCTACGACGTATAACCGGCAACAAGGGCCAACGTGTTGACATTCTCCGCAACTTTGAGGGTCTCGTCAATCAAGGAGAAATGTTGGTAGTCCTGGGTCCTCCAGGATCAGGTTGTTCCACATTTCTAAAAACAATTGCCGGTGAAACCCATGGTTTTCACCTGGGAGGCGAGTCTTATATCAACTACCAAGGTACGATCTGTTCACGCCCATTCTCTCCATTCCGGCTTGACTGACCTCCTAACCTCCTTGCAGGTATTAGCTACAACCAGATGCACAAGGATTTCCGCGGCGAGGCCATCTACACAGCTGAACAAGATATCCATTTCCCCATGTTGACCGTTGCCGACACCCTGTTGTTCGCCGCCCGCGCCCGCACTCCCCAGAATCTCAAGCTGCCCGAAGGTATCACTAAACTAAAGTATGCACAGCATCTGCGCGATGTCGTCATGGCAACCTTTGGCATAAGGCATACCTTCAACACAAAGGTCGGCAACGACTTTGTTCGTGGTGTCAGTGGTGGTGAGAGAAAGAGAGTCTCCATCGCCGAAGCTGCACTGAGCGGCGCTCCACTCCAGTGCTGGGACAACAGCACGAGAGGTCTCGACTCGGCTAATGCCATTGAATTCTGTAAAACCCTCCGCACATCCACTGACCTGAATGAGACCACGGCTGCTGTCGCCATCTACCAAGCTCCCCAGTCTGCCTATGACTACTTCGACAAGGTCATTGTCATCTACCAAGGCCGTCAGATCTACTTTGGTCGCACCACCGATGCTCAGCGTTATTTTGAGAACCTCGGATTCGAATGTCCTAAGCGCCAGACAGCCCCGGACTTTCTCACCTCCATGACCAATCCAATTGAAAGAGTCGTCAAAAAGGGCTTCGAGTCTCTCGTGCCAAGAACCCCCGACGAATTCGCCCAACGATGGCAGAACAGTGAAGAACGCAAAGCTCTTCTCCAAGACATTGACAATTTTGACAAGGCTTATCCTATCGGCGGCCCCAGCCTCCAGGCGTTCCAAGCCTCCCGCCGCATTCATCAATCAAAGTCCCAACGCAAGTCTTCTCCATACACTTTGTCCTATGGCAGTCAAATCAGCCTATGCCTTGGCCGTGGCTTCAAGCGTCTAATGGACGACCCTTCCATCACTCTAACTC
Source organism: Exophiala mesophila (assembly GCF_000836275.1). NCBI lineage: Eukaryota > Fungi > Ascomycota > Eurotiomycetes > Chaetothyriales > Herpotrichiellaceae > Exophiala > Exophiala mesophila. The sequence continues at coordinate 194,967 of NW_015622511.1, forward strand.
AGCTCATCGGGAACTGTATCAATGCCCTCGTCGTCTCTTCGCTCTTTTATAATTTACCCACCACTAGCGACTCGCTCCGAGCCCGCAGTTCGCTGCTGTTCTTTGCCGTCCTCCTGAACGCCTTTGGCAGTGCTCTCGAGATCCTGACCCTCTACGCACAACGGCCTATAGTGGAAAAACACGAAAGATATGCCTTGTATCACCCCTCGGCCGAGGCCTTTGCCTCTATGTTGACCGACATCCCGTCAAAGACTCTCAACGCCATTGGTTTCAACCTCATCCTGTATTTCATGACTAACCTGCGCCGTGAGCCTGGCGCATTCTTCTTCTTCCTCTTCACCTCCTATGTCCTCGTCTTGACAATGAGCATGTTGTTTCGGTGTATTGCCTCACTTTCCCGTTCGTTGATCCAGGCATTGGTCCCAACAGCGGTGCTCATGATTGCCATCGTCGTCTACACAGGTGAGTCTTGACCTCGCATCCTTGTACACACACCACCCTTCTGCTAACCCCACCTCCAGGGTTCGTGATTCCCGTCAATTACATGCAAGGATGGGCTCGATGGATCAATTACGTCAATCCCACAGCATACGGGTTCGAAAGCCTGATGGTCAACGAGTTTTCTGGTCAGAACTACACTTGTTCATCATACATCCCCCCGGCACCACAATTCGGTGATGGCACCACCACAAGTCAAATTTGTACCGTCGTCGGCGCCGTTGCTGGCCAGACAACCGTCAACGGGGATGACTACATCGAGATCTCCTACCAATACTCGGCAGCAAACAAATGGCGTAATATTGGCATTCTCTTTGCATTTATGATCGGCATGCTGGGCATTTACCTCGCCGCCACCGAGACAATCTCGGCCAAAAAGTCAAAGGGTGAAATCCTTCTTTTCCGTAGAGGTCACAAGCCGGCGTTCCTCAACGAAAAAGTCTCCGACTCCGAGTCTGGAGGCTCAGATACCAACCTTGCATTGGAACGAAGGCAAACAAAAGACGAACAATTGACCCGCCAAGTATCAGCAGTCATCCAGAAGCAAACCGCAATCTTTCAATGGAAAGACGTGTGCTACGATATCAAGATCAAGGGTAAGCCTCGAAGGATTCTCGACCATGTGGACGGCTGGGTCAAACCAGGAACTATGACTGCTCTGATGGTAAGTGACAATGAGTCGAATACTTTTGACGTGTCATCACTGACCAACCTAGGGCGTATCTGGTGCTGGAAAAACAACTCTCCTCGACTGTTTGGCTACACGCGTCACCATGGGTGTCATCACCGGTGAAATGCTCGTTGATGGCAGGCAAAGGGACGAATCGTTTCAGCGAAAGACTGGTTACGTCCAGCAGCAAGATTTGCACCTCGAGACAACGACCGTGCGTGAGGCGTTGAAGTTCAGTGCCTTGTTGAGACAATCGCGAGATACACCTCGAGCCGAGAAAATTGCCTACGTTGAAGAAGTCATCAAACTCTTGGATATGCAGGAATATGCCGATGCGGTAGTCGGCGTTCCGGGCGAAGGTGAATTTCAATCCCTCTTTACTGACCGGGCAAAGCGCTGACAAGGGCTCAGGTCTGAATGTCGAACAGCGAAAGAGACTCACCATCGGGGTGGAGCTCGCCGCTCGACCGCAGCTATTGTTATTCCTTGATGAGCCAACGTCTGGACTGGATTCACAGACTTCTTGGTCTATCCTGAACCTCCTCGAGAAACTTACCCGTGCAGGCCAGGCCATTCTCTGTACTATCCACCAGCCCTCTGCCATTCTCTTTCAACGTTTTGATCGCTTGCTATTTTTGGCTGCTGGCGGGAAAACTGTCTACTTTGGTCCTGTCGGCCACGACTCCAACATCCTTATAGACTACTTCCAACGAAACGGCGCATTTGAGTGTCCTCCGGGCGCCAACCCTGCCGAGTATATGCTTGAGGCTATCGGTGCTGCCCCCGGCTCTCATAGTGACATCGACTGGCACCAAGTCTGGCGATCTTCTCCCGAGTACCAAGAAGTGCAAGCCGAACTTGAGCAGATGAAGGAAGAGCGGTCTCAGATTGAATCCCCCGCCACCTCCCAGAAGTCCGATTATTACGAGTTTGCCGCACCATTTTATTTGCAATTCTGGGAGACACAGAAACGGATCTTCGAGCAATATTGGCGTACTCCCGAGTACATCTATTCCAAGATGCTCCTCTGCTGCTTGGTCGTATGTTGTGCCGCACTTCGATTGCTCGGGACACTGCTAACACGCCCACAGGGTCTTTTCATTGGATTTTCGCTCTTCAAGGCGCCAAATACCCTTCAAGGGCTGAACAATCAGCTATTTGGCATCTTCATGCTGCTCATCCTCTTCTCACAGCTTGTTCAGCAGATCATGCCCTTGTTCGTCACGCAAAGAAGCTTGTATGAAGCCCGGGAACGACCATCCAAAACCTACTCGTGGAAGGCATTCATGCTCTCTAATGTTCTTGTCGAGTTGCCCTGGGCCACGCTCGGCGCAGTTGTACTGTTCTTCTGTTGGTATTACCCTCTTGGCTTGTACGAAAATGCCACCTATACGGATTCGGTCACCTCACGTGGGGCTTTGCAATTCCTCTTCCTATGGGAGTTCATTCTCTTCAGCAGTACATTTTCGCATCTGATGATTGCGGGCATTGCTACAGCTGAAGCAGCCTCCAACCTGGCCAATGTGCTGTTCTCGCTCTGCATCCTATTTTGTGGTGTCCTAGTCGGCCCCGATGCCATGCCTGGGTTCTGGATCTTTATGTATCGGGTAAGCCCATTCACCTATCTTGTCGAGGGACTTTTGGGCAATGGTGTCGCTCAGGCCCCGGTGGTGTGCTCTGCGAGCGAGTACTCCCGGTTTGATGCACCGTCTGGCATGGATTGCGGAGAGTATCTCCAGGAGTACCTCGCTGTCGCGGGGGGGTATTTGCAAGACCCCAATTCAACAACCTGTCAGCTTTGTGCGATAGACAACACAGATACATTCTTGGCTCTGGTCAACATCTCGTTTGGAAATCGGTGGAGAAATTTTGGGATCCTTTTTGTCTACATCATTTTCAACGTGTTTGCCGCCACCGCCATCTATTGGCTCGCACGAGTGCCAAAGGGCAAAAAGTATGCCGGTAAAGATAGGGATGGGAAGCTAGCATTGGTCAAAACGGAAACAAATAGCGACAATGTGGCAAAGAGCAGCCAGGACGGCTTTGAAAAGAGCATCGTGGAGGATAACAAGCCCCGGAGGAGCGCGGAAGGAGTACTGGCGTCCGAGAAGGAAGGCAGGTCAAGTCGTGATAATCCCGTGTTAGGGGATACAAAACCTTCCCTTACAGACAAGCATCTGGAGGAGAGCATGAACGGAGGTAGCGGGTCTGCCACAAGTGGTCCTCCCTTGGCTGCCGAGGGTGACCGCCCGGAGCCCAAACGGTTTGTGACTGCCCAGGAGTTTTGAGATGATTGTTGTTTGGCCGTGTTTATGGCCTCAATGAAGTCCGTATCTGTTGATAGATGGATAGATGGATAGATGGATAGATGTCTAATGTACAAACAATTTCATTTGGATACAGGAGAGGAGAGAGGTGTGCTGCTTGCTCTGTGACAGTGAAATTCCAAGCTCGATTCAAAACTCTATGGAGTATTTTTTATCATCCTGTGGAAGACAGCCTTGTCCAACAAGTCTAAGGGAAACAACATGGGCGACTCTGAAGAGGCCGGTAGCGCCGTTCTTCCTCGTTCCTTGACAAATCTACAAATTGGCAACCATTCCCCAGCATTTCACACCCGACCCTCCATCCTCGACCCAACCCTGCTCATTGATGGCTCCTGCACCAATGACCACCGTCTCGACTACGCGGAATCCCAAGTGGGCATAAACATCTCTCGCATGCTCGCTTATGGCCTCCAGCCACAAGGGAACTTCTTGCTGCCGGGCCTTCTCAATGAAGGGATCAATGACCCCTCGAATCGCACCTAGACGTAGCAATATTGATTAGAATCAGTTCAAGAGAGGTGTGCGCGTCGGAATTTGTAGTGCGATCACTGACTTGGATTGGTTTCGTGTAAGATGCTCACCTTTGTCTGCTCTCGAAGGAGAACGCGCAATGAGATTTAAATACCAATAACTCCGGTCACCTAATGTCTTGGCCTTGAGGGCGTCGAACTTGTCTCGATACTCAAGAATGCCTCTGTGCGTGGTGGTGTATGGTGGCTTTTGGATTCCTGGTGGCAGCCTAGTCGTCGACGAGTCAGCCTGGTCAGTTATACGACGCTGCTGATTTACGGCATTTCAAGGAGGAGGCGTCCAACTGATGAATGGCTGGCATCCGATGACTCACCACAACGCTACCGCAGCCCAGTCGTAGGTCTGCACCAGAACGCCACCATTATCTGCTCGCCCTCGCACGAGCGGCAGCCAGTGGTCAAGAGCCAGTTGTGGATTCTGCAATTTGGGATTGTCAGGCTTCGACTCATCTCCCAGGCGAAGCCATCGATTCAATGGGTCATTGTAGAAAGCCTCGGCAATGACTTGGGCAAACTGTGCAATGTGGTCTGGGTTAGTAACCTCATTCAGACTTCCTGCAGTGGCCGACGCCATCAAAACCTATGACTCGTGAAACAGGATTGAAGTTTGCTGGACTGTTGGAAAATAATTACACGTGATTTGCGATCTGGGAGCCTTGAAGATTGTGGGAATGGCGAAAGTCGACTCATTTTCAACCTATTTTCAGCCGGACAAGTCCGTGCAAATGTGGAGGACGAATGGACCGAGTGACCGAGTCTTAATCTGATCGTGATTGAGGTTGGAGAAGCCCTCTAAAGCCAATTCACAGGGAGTTCCCGTGGGGGAGAGACTATGTGTGCTCTAATCTACCTTGGAATTGCATGGCTAGACTCGCAAAAGGCACTTGACAAGAACAAGCTCCTAACCTCCAATCACGTAAACTTGCGCCGACAAGCTAAGGATCAGTGTGCTCGTTCCTTGGGATCGAAAGTCTCCGCAGTAGGATGGTCGATTCGGGCCCGCTTTGGATACCAATAGAATAAGTAATAATTCTGTCGCTTCGGGAGCTCTTTACGTTGCTCGACATCTGCGTTCTCCTGGTATTGCCTAATTGAAGACTGTGCAGCCCTGCTGCAAAAGTTGCGTTGTGCCTATACTCCCTTATTGACAGTGGAAATCCCGAAAGCAGGTCACCATAGTCATGGCCATTACAATATTCAACAATGCTCGCATATTCACATCTTCACCACAGTCGGAAGACCTTTTCAGTGGTTCTTTGATGATTGACAATGAGACCATTACATACGTCGGGCCCAGCGATGGCGAAGAGATTGCCAGAGCTCGAGCTGGTGGCGCTTCAGAACTTGACATGGAGAACAAAGTGATCACTCCGAGTTTCATCGATGCCCATATACATATCATGCACCTTGGTCAAGCATTGGGGAAGCTCAACATCTTATCTTGCAAATCTTTCGCTGAGATCTCACATCAAATCAGGACCTGGGCAGCGTCGAACCCATCTGCACCGCGAATTCTGTGCCGAGGATGGCTGCAAGCTTCCACAGGCGGCAAAGCGCTCGCTTCAATGCTTGACGGGCTCGATCAGCGGCCAATCTATGTTGAGGCAATGGATCTGCATTCAGTGTGGTGCAACTCCGCCGCTCTAGAAGAACTAGGCGTTGCATCAATGCCCGATCCTCCTGGTGGCACGATTCATCGTGATAGTCAAGGAAGACCATCGGGCCTCCTTGAAGAAATGGCACACCTCGGCATCGTGGTCCCTTTCCTTAGCAGTGTCCTCTCGCCCGAACAAGCTCACATGGCCCTACATCGTGCAGTCCTCGCACTCTCACAAGCGGGGTACACGGGGTTTATCGACATGGCCATGGACGATGAGCAGTGGTCAACAATATTGGAGTACCGGAGACAAAAGATTCTACCAATTCATGTGGCGGCTCATTGGCTCATCCCGTATGACGAGGAAATTGAACAGGTTCAGGCCCATATGGAAAGGGCAATTGCGATGCATGCGAAGTACAACCCATCCACATCCCCGTCTCTCTGCGTAGTTGGTATCAAGTTGATCGCCGATGGGACTGTTGATGGTTGCACAGCTGCATTGAGCAAGCCCTACGGCGCCAAAGACGACCCCATCGAACCGATCTGGCCTGCGGCGCAATTAGCGGAAGTGGTCCGCCAGGCAGATGAAGCAGGGCTCCAGGTAGCCATTCACGCAATCGGGGATAGAGCGGTAAGCGAAGCGCTCGATGCATTTGAACAACTTCCTCGCAGCCCACATTTACGTCGACATCGCATCGAGCATCTGGAACTCACGTCCGACTCGGATGCAATGCGTCTAGGCAACCTAGGCATCACTGCTTCGGTACAACCTGTGCACTCGGACCCTGTCCTGTTCCGGGCATGGCCATCCCTGATAGGCACTCACAGGTGTAAGCGAGCGTTCGCATATCGAGATTTCCACCAGCACGGATCTCCTCTAGCCTTTGGAACGGACGCACCAACCGCAGCACATTACCCATTGCCAAACTTGTACAATGCGACGACAAGGCGATCTGCCCTGGAGCCCGCAAGTCGTGAAAGGACGAATGCGGATTTTGCAGTGTCCATGGCAACAGCTCTCAAGGCTGCCACTTCAGGTGCGGCTTATTCACGGCACGCTGAAACATGGACCGGTAGTTTGCAAAAGGGACTGAGTGCCGATTTTGTAGTTCTTGAAAGTGATTGGACCGCTGATGGACTGCTGGCAGCGACTGTGCATCAGACCTGGTTCCGTGGCAGGCAAGTCATCGACCTTCCGTCGTCTTGAAATGAGAAGGCGTGTCCAACCAAAATCAGTGTGCGAATCTAAAGTCAAGTCTCTTGTTGCCTTCGTCTTTGCTTTTGGCAAGGTACGACAATTGTTGCTGTTGGGACATTGAATACCATCTCCTATCGCGATGCCTGTTGCGCTGCTGATAGTAGACTTTCGTAAGCGCGTATAGGCTGATGTTCACAATTGCCAGATTGCCGCGAATATACCTCGGCGCATCGTCTGTCTTTGGTCAGAATTCATGGTCCGAAGAGATCGGAGTGGGAATATCACCGTCTCGGTAGATATTGGCTGACACGACACCTTCAGCCTGTACGAACATATTGTACATTGCGGCAGAAACAGTTCGTGTACGAACTGAGTTTGAGTTGCGAGAATTCCACCCAACTTGAATTGGATGTGCTAGAGTCTATTAGCACTGGTGTGGCCTAGCATTCGCCATGCACTTGCCTGAAGGGTAGCCGAGGAAGACTGTGGTGACGAGCCATATTATCCATCTGTTAACGTTTGTCGTGTCCACCACATTAAAATACACAAGGAAGGGCAAGGCCCAGAGTTGTCCCAGCCAAGCGATGAATGTCAGCTCCCCCTTGATCTCTGCCAAGTAAGTGATGAACATCATCGTGGACACTATGGACGATGAGCAGAGGTTTGGTTCAAGAGTATTGCCAACTCACTATGTATAATTGTCCAGGGGATGGCAAGCAGGTTGGACTGAAACGTATCAAATCCTAAACCACGCAAGGATAGTGTTAGATACTGATGAGGTGGTGTCATCGGGATCTGAAAGGTCAGCCCTAGAACATAGATTGGCCTTTATACTTGTTAGCCACAGCATCTTCTTGGAGCAGAAGCTTGTGATACCATAGATCATAGTCTTTCAAACATTTCCACAGCAGCATAGGTGTGATCGGCTGTCGGTTATGCATATCGCCCTTACTAGGATCTTCCCGTATGACCCGGGTAATCATGATAACCTCTTCCCTGAATTGAGTCAGTAAGCGGGTCGCTTTAATCTTCTCAACACGTCTCGCGAACCAACCTTGGTGTAAACCAACCCTTTTGTCCTCGAAACCAGCTGGCTGTATGGGTCGGAGATGATGGCATTAGGCCAAACGCAAGTGCTCCTATGACCAAGGTGAAGAGTGCCGGCAGAGAAGTAAGCTTCAGGAGAGTGAGTGTTGTTTGGCCTGCTCACCTCGATAAGGAACATCCAGCGCCAACCAGCATGGCCCTCTATTCCCCTCATGTGCAACAATCCATATGCAAAGACTCCTGCCAGCATGTCTGCCAGACTCATTGCCATCCAAAAGAATCCCATGCGGAGTGACAACTCATGGTGTTTATAGAAATAAGAAAGGTATAAAATGACCTAAAATGTCAGCAATGAGAGCAAGACTTTTAGGCTTCGAGCCTGACCCACGTCAGGAATGAAACCGCCCTGTAGAAGCCCAAGCAGTGATCGGGTGACTAGAAACGAAGTTCGTCCCGAAAGCATGAACTGGGTTGCTGCCACGACGGACCAAATGGACATTTGCGCAGGTATCCAACGATCAGGTCCTATCCACTTGGATGCCAGTTGAGAGGGAACTTCTGCACAGAGGAACGAGAGCTTGAAGACGGTATTCCCAAGATTATAGTCTATGCAACGAGTTAAAAACACCCCGTACCCTGAACTTCTGATGTTTGTAAAAACACACCGTTGGTAGTGAGGTTCAGGTCTTCCAGAAAGTTGTCAGTAAGTGCTTGGAGGATATTCGCACGGTCCAATTCAAGGGCCATAAACATGATACAAGCGAAAATCATGATCCTAATGTCAATCTTGCGGATAAGCTTATGTTCCTCTCGCCAGGTCCACCGAGCGGACGGATCGAACCGATGGATATTTTCCCTTTCGTTGTCAATTCCAGTGGAGAGACAATCAAGAAAGACCCACCAGTCGTCTCGAGGATAATATTCACGTGCAGTATCACTATCATCAAAGACGCTAGGCTGCGGACAGTTAGAACACAACCATGATGCTAGAAAAGACCACCACATCTCACAAGAGTCGCAATTGCATCGGGGTCACATGCAGTGCCCCTTTGAAACCAGAAGCGTTTTTCAGCGTGAGGAACGCCCAGTGGTAGGCCCTTAAGGTTGTCGTTCGAGGAGAGATTTGATGTTCTTTTCTCCGCTGTACCAAGCAGCTGAGGGCGCTCCCCTTTCCAGGAGCCGAGCAGGGCAACAGATTCGGACTGTTCATCATATTCAGGTTCATCAACCGGTGGATTTACCCCCCGCATGATGGTCGCCATCGGAATATTTACTTCGGTCGCCACAGTGATGACTGAAGTATGAAACAAAGTGATGATATCTATATGTTTCGAATGGGAGTTGCCAGTCGTGACAACGATGATGTGCTGGCCGGTTGGGGGTAGATCCGAGGGCAACAGGGAGCTCTGACACTTTCGCGGTACTGAAGATACCGTGCTCTCAAGGCTAAATGTAATTGAGAAGTGGTGGTCCGTCGTTTGGTGATAAAGTGGTGCATTCATAGAGCGGCAGTTACCTGGTCTGTCCAAGAGCCCTGAGATCTCGTAGAACTGGTCGAGGCAGAAGAGCCGTCCTCTGTCGAGGCGTGGTGAGAAAACAGGAGTCTACCTCAATCGCTAATCTGATAAATTAACTTGATGTGTAAAGATTGAATATGGAGGGTACGGGTTGGGTCTGATGATGCCATTTGTCGCCTCGTCACACCATCTGAACAACCGCAGCCAAGAATACAATATCTTGTTGAGAACATGAACCAACACTGCGCTAGAATTGCGAAAGATTTACACAAGCCACTCAGAGTGTCAGGATAGTATTCCTCATCGGTTGCTCACATTCTGCAAACATTGCAACATGAGGGGAGCTGGTACGCGTTGTATGGCTTTGCACGAAAAGGCAGTTGTAGGTCGAACAGATATTAAGGCGAGGAAGAATCCAAGCTGAACGAAATCTTGTCTACAAACGGTTGCCAACCTGGGATCATCTCGTGCGAATCAGTACCATTCTAAACAGGAAAGAATATTTCTGAACCAGAATATGGCGCCCTCCGCGATCGAGGTTCAGGCGTTTCCGGTGGAGAGCAATGTGCTGACTCAGAAGAGTGTCAGTGGTAGGCAGCCGCTGAAATATTCTGGAGCTCTGGACCAGTTTACTTCAGAAGACGTCACCCCAGTGATTGGGACTGAATACCCTGATACGAATCTGGTGGAGCTACTGAAGTCACCAAGGGCAGATGAGCTGCTGCGGGACTTGGCTATCAAAAGTAACGTCATTCGGGCATACCTTCGGACAAGAGCATAGGGGCTGACAGGCCAGTCTCGGAGAGGGGCGTGGTTTTCTTCAGGAAGCAAGACGACCTGACCAACGATCTCCAAAAGCAACTTATCCAGCGACTTGGCGAGGTCACTGGAAAGCCAACAAGTTCAGGGCTGCATATCCACCCTATTCTGAACTCGGAGAGAGAATTGGGTGGATCCGACCCAGAGATCAGTACGATCAGCTCCGTCCAGAACGAGAAACTTTACAAGAAAAGTGTTTATGATCTGAGCAAGAAGTTGCAGAGAAGTGCTCAATGGCATGCGGATATATCGTTCGAGCCAGTCCCGGCTGATTACACCTCGCTGCGACTGACTGAATTGCCACGAACCGGAGGAGGTACGTTTGGTGTAATGGTATGGGAAGAAAGGCTAATTTTGTATGGGACAGATACTCTGTGGGCCTCGGGTTATGAAGTTTACGACCGGATCAGCGAGCCCTATCAAAAATTCCTGGAAGGACTGAATGCAACATTTGCCCAGCCAGCCTTCAATGAAGTGGCTGAAAGGGCAGGCTTTGAACTGTACGAGAAAGAAAGAGGGTCCCCAGAAAACGTCGGAAGGGAGCTTAAGGCGGTCCACCCGGTGGTACGGACCAACCCAGTGACAGGGTGGAAGAGCATCTTTCCGATTGGAGGTCATGTCAAGCATATCAACGGACTGACCGAGTATGAGAGCAAGGCTCTTCTCGACTGGTTCTTGGATTTGGTGCACAAAAACCACGACCTGCAGGTGCGCTTCAAGTGGAAGAATGCCAACGATATTGGTAGGTTGGATGTTCATGATTTGCAGGCGAGCTCTGACACGTTATTAGCAATATGGGACAACCGCAGTGTGTTCCACTCAGCCACTTTCGACTACAAGGGAGAAGGGGATAGGTTTGGCAACCGCGCAGTTGGAATTGGAGAGCGACCGTATTTTGATCCGAGCAGTAGGTCAAGACGGGAAGTGCTAGGCCAGCTGCATCATGTCGAAGCTTGAAGATCCAATGCCCTTGTGGAAGGAGGAAGCTTGGGCTGCAACAGATAGAGCCTCAGTGTGATAGTGATTAGGCAGTCCGAATGTTCATACTTTATCTTGTGTATTAGTAAGAAGTGACGTGCCATGTCATGTTGTGTTATGCGTTTCTCCGTTCTGTGACTTGTACACAGAAGAAACGTAGCTGTCAGTGAAGGGAGTTTATACTGAACCTTCTCTCTGTCCTAATTACAATATGCGGTGAACGTCGAACTCTGGTCCTGTGCTTCGCTCGGGAGGCGCCGCAAGGCTTGCGTCTTCACCTCGGCAGAGCTCGGTTCATACATTTCAGATCTCCATACCGGTAACGAATGCTGCCCCAGTGTAGGCTTTTGATTCTGAAACCGTCCACAGTGCCAAAGACATGTAGCTAAAGATATATTCGTTTCTTCAAAACTCGCAGAAAGCCTCACAAACGAGCACACGAAAAAGAGGACCTCAATGACTGCCGCAATAGGGTCACCACAAGCACCACAGGGTCCAAGTTCCCACAGGGCACTACAGACATTCTTACCATTTCTGGTTGGCGGGGCATCCGGTATCACCGCAACACTGTGCATCCAACCCATCGACATGGTCAAGGTTCGCCTCCAACTTGTGGGCGAAGGCGCGAGAGGCGGCGTTAAACCAACCCCAATTAGCGTTGCCAATCAAGTAATCTCAGAAGCCGGCTTTTGGGGGCTCTACAATGGTATATCTGCCGCGTTGTTACGTCAAGTTGTGTATGGGACCTCCAGACTAGGCCTGTTCTTCACTTTTGAAGACCTTCTCAAGAAGCGATGTCAAACCAATGGCACAACATACGAATTCAAAGAGCGAGCTTTTGCTGGTCTCAGTGCAGGGGGATTGGGCGCCCTAATTGGGAATCCGACTGAGGTGGCTTTGATTCGCATGCAATCAGATGGTACGAGACCAGCCATGGAGAGAGCAAATTATTCTTCCGCTATCGATGCTTTACGACGCATTATCAAGACTGAGGGGATCTCAGCTCTGTGGAGCGGTGCAACTCCCACGGTGGTGCGAGCAATGGCAACTAACTTTGGCCAACTTGCTTTTTTCTCCGAATCGAAATATCAGATCGAGAAACGCACAAACCTATCAGAGAGGTCCCGAACTATTGGTGCTTCGGGAATTGCAGGATTCTTTGCAGCCTTTTTCAGTCTCCCATTTGATTTTATCAAAACCAGACTGCAGAAACAGGTTCGTGGGCCGGATGGTAGACTACCTTATAGTGGAATGGCAGACTGTTTTGCCAAAGTCGTCCGAGAGGAAGGACTCTTTCGATTTTACAGAGGGTTTACAACATATTTCTTCCGGATGGCTCCACATACGTAAGCTCTCCTGATTAATTGGTTGAATTCAGGAGCTCACCATTTCTGCAGAATTATCACACTCATAGTGGCAGACTCCATAACCGGCGGACTCAAGAGTCGTGGCATCATGTAGGCTAAGATATAGTAGTCCCCAGTCTCTATGCTGTATGCGATACATGCCATGTGAGAATTCAGGATTAAAAAGAAGCCATCAAGGCTATGGTGCAAGACGACATCATGCTGTATCCTGAGGGAGGAGGTCAGTATATTAGGTAGAGAGATAGAACAAGCCACCCGCGAAAGGACTTTCGTGGAAAAGGATCTATTCAACTGATGGCCATACAATAAGCGGTTGATTATACTTTACTATCACGAATCAACTCTATCGTAAGCCCTCAACCGAGCGCCTGAATTTGATGAAACATGCTCCGCGTTTCCTGGGTATAAGTAGTTGTCTATGCCGATAATGATGTATCAGCTCCGCATGTAAAGAACACCAAATCTCATGCATTATCAAAGTTTCGACAGCGCATGACTCCTACCATCATAAACCCTGACCTTCTTCCACAACGCCACATCGAGCATTCTCTGCGAGAGACGCCTCCCTAGGTTGGTGCTACCTAGCATGCCTCTGTCCAAGCATCGAGATCGATATTTTTCATGATGGTTGAAAATCCCTCTGTGGAGGGAGCGTCACAAATTTCCTTCTTTCGACTCTCTGAAACGTCTTCGTTGTTCGAGACATCCTGTCCTTTCGGGTACTCCACATGGAAAACAGGTTTCTCCTGCAGGATGAAAAGAGAGTAGGTGTCGCATTCATCATACTGTAGGCATTGCTCGTTCACACTCCATTCAGTCTGGTTGATGACCGACGGTATGATGGCTCCGGCATCTTTAAGCCCAATAGCCAATCCTCGCTGATGAGCCTCCTCCGACAAGAACGACATGTAATCAATGGAATCGGCCTCAGTCAGTTGTAACCCGTTGTCATTATCATATGCATCAACATTATCCGGATCCACGCCATCGCAATGTTTCTCCACCGCAAGGTCCAGCCTCCTAGTCATGATCTCCCGGAGCTGGCTCGAGCTGATATTGACCCAGCGCTCACCCGGCCAGCCATCAAGGTCGTGTCCCAAATCAACCTCATTGAAGGATGTGTTATCGGGCCTCCAGTCTTCGTAACTCCCGGCCGAGAAGTAGCAGATGACATTGTTTCCTTTCGTGCGTAGGTCGACAATAGTCGAGGCATCATTGTCAAATAAATCAATGATCCACACTTGGAAGCCGTGTGCAGTAGTTGTATTAACAGCCGAGTTGAGTAAGTAGTTCCAAGAAGTTCCTTTTGCAGGCCTCCAAATTTCTGTTGTTGCTGTTGTGTTGTGGTCCGAAGTTGGTAGTGTGCTTGACGGCGGGTTGGTGTCTGTCACACTTCTTCTCGTGAGACCGACGCCGAGCCCAACCGCGAGGGCGATCACTATCACGACAGTTGCAGTCCCCATCAAAATCCATCTCTTTCGCCATGCCCAACGACCAGTGGAGGGCTTCGGGGGAACCTCTGCTGGCTGTGGTGATTTATTCATTTCTGAATAGATAAACAACGTTTATGGTTCAACGATGCAGAGCTGATATCAGTGATTGAACATTTCTAGAGCGGTCAACTGGATCTTGAATCAGGCCAATACTTAAACCATGTCATGCAGAGGAAATTATGATAGACAGTCGAGGAAGATAAACGTAGAGATATTAAGCTCAGCCAGCCTCTTCAATGTTGCTGACGGAGGCCTGGATCGTTCCACTAAACCTATTTTTAAAGATGTCGTCCTGATCCTACGCCAAGGAATCTTGCATTTGGAGAAGCTTTCTTCTAGAATTAGGCTGATATGAACGAATAGGACTTAGAATCTCGTGTGTGAAGTCGTGCTTCACCCCATCCCGCCCATTTTCGTTGATGGTTTCATCATCAGGTACAGTAGCATATATATTGATGTTATAGAATAATAAGCTATAGAAAGTCATTGCAGGGTTTTATAAGTAAATCATATAAAGCCGCCATGTATTGAGAGCTCTTGTCCAATGGGTATAGAGGTGATGATGCTATGCTACGTCAGGTCATGGTTCATCGTTTCATCGTATCAATCCAACTTTTTGGTTATATTAGAGCAAGAAAAACAAAGGTCCAAGGGCAAGCAGACCACCCTGCGAAAGACTCAAGTTCGACTTTCGGGTTGACGCTGCTCCAGTATACGAAGCCTGCACGAAATTATCCACAGACCGGGTTGGTTGCTGATCGAGTGGCCCTTGAGAAGAATGGGTCATCATGGCGATTTCACTGAATGGAGGCGGGACCCCAACAGAAGGGTCAGGAATAGTGAGAGTTGTTGAACGAGTCAACGTGACAGTGGTGTTGGCAGCGAGGTCGGTGTATATTATAAGTTCGGCGCCGGTGGCGCTCATCGGCGTTGTAATTTGGGCGGTATGCGATGACGCCACTCGTGTCGTTGTCGTGATCACCTCAGATTGGGCAAGTGATGGAGCGGTCAGCAAACTACTAGATCCTGTTGGCGATGATGTGGATAGAGCAGGGGCTTGAGGATATGAGGATACAAATGATTCCCGAAACAACAGCAAGATTGGGAGAACGAGGGTTGATGTATGCATCATCACAGCAAAGTTGGCACACTTGTATGGTATAATTTGACGTGGATAGGTGATTTCTTTGGCACAACAAAGCAGCGCTGGGATGGATGAATGAAGCTCGAGCCACCACCCGAGCAACTGTCGAGCGAGTTTTAAAACTTGTCTGTCATGGTGGCTGGAGGTTGCTGGGCCACTAAAATACGGGGCTGGTGTTCGTCATCAGGCGCAGGCAAGGTGGCTGAGACAGACGGACTTCTGGTGGCTGGGTCGAGCTTGCCTGAAGATCACGTGACACCAATTTTGCTCCTTTCATCTTTGCTCTACTAATAAGTATTTTATTTCATGCTGGACAGCAGAGTGTCTCGGCTCATTGATTTGCACCTTATACTTCTTGTTTCGACCCTAATAACATCTCTGAGGTCCGAAATTATTCTGTACTTCATTCGGTTGGGCCAGGCTGTCCAATTAGTCAAATGCTACGTGGCTCATATAGGAACGGTCTCCCAAGCCTCACATTTCTCTCCACTGGGAACAATCAACTCATCCTCGCTACGTTAACTGATTGCTGGACATGTCGTTAGCCCTAAGAGCTTTTCCTGCTGCTTCACAGGCGGACTGACTCAGTCTCAGTGTTATATGGATAGGTGCTTCAAGTACGCCTTGAAGATATCTCAGCCCTTTGAAACCCCGGTTCAATGAAACTTATCCAAGTCTGGACTAGAAGCGCGGCATCGCCAATTCGGGATTATTGGACGTCTACACTTCTACAACTATGAAAGTGAGTGTCTAGTGGAAGTGCCTCATCTCAGAGTTCATGTGATTGATGGTCTCATTTTTTAACATTATGCTTGACATTCCCATTGAATAATGAGTTGTCATAACGTAAGGAGCTTGAACGAGTACGAAAGACAAGTCATAGACACGAGCCGGTAACCGAAGTCACCACTCAATGGTGCCATGGCCAAACTTTAGGAGGTCGACTACTCCGCACTCTCTGTAAAAGCAGGTAGCCACATGACAAGGACTACTCCGTAGTGAGGGTCATGGAAGTACTTCCGAGACCAACAGCGGCTCTCTGGCCTAAGCTCCTACTATCGACAGCAACAATTGATCATTGCTTAAGCCACATGCCTCAATCGTCCGCATCCTTCGTGTTTTGAAATCCGAACTATAAACCATTCGTGAAGTCAATGTCCTTATTAACGCGCAGAGCTCCGTTCGGCCATGGATGAGTTCTATGCCTTAGGAGAGCGCCAACCTTTGACGTTACTGCGTTATAATCTAGACAGCAGTCCTCTGTTTTACTCAGGGGTTTCCCCCACTGGTATGAAGCCCTTGTTAGGTTTTTGCAGGGGTAATCATTGGAGTGAATGAGAACACGCATCATAGACGATCATGTGGAGGCTCGGCGGCCGTTAGGGCTCGTGTCACCCCTCTTATTGAATTGCAAAAAAGGCCGAAAACTTGAAGCATTCATTTAGGGTTACGAGGGAATGAACTGCATTATCCCTGGTGCTTTCGTCTCATTTGCTCACGATACGAGCTATTATTGGATGCGGAGACTGATCACTAGGAACATCAGTCAGACCACTGTACGTCAATCATTTTACTCCCACTATGGCAGCCAGAACCTTTTTCATTGCTTTTGAAGTCAAGGAATGTTTGTGCCCGCTTCTGGGTCACTACGAAGGTTTCGGATTGCGGCTCGTGCTGACACAGCTCGTGATTGAAACTTAGAAATATATTGCTTTTGTAGAAGTGAGATAAAATCAAAACGCTCGGCAAATAGGCTTGTGCCACCTTATTAGTATAAGTACTAACTCCTTTTGCAGATCAACCCTGAGCATTTCACTTTCACCTTGACCCTGTTTCTTAAACACTCACGTCTATCACACATTCTTTGAGACTATAAGTATGGGTACCGCATCGAAGATTATATCTGTGATATTTCGCGTTGGCGAACTTGTCTGCGCATCTATTGTCACTGGCATCTTAGGGTACTACCTATCCATTCTCGATGATGCTGATGTACCCGATGACGGTCGTATTGTTTACGCGGTGGCTATCGGCGGCATCAGCATATTCTTTTCACTCGTCCTGATTCCTCCACTACGATATTCATTCTGGGCTTTCCCCCTTGACTTTGCCCTTTTCATCTGTTGGATGGTTGCCTTTGGTCTGCTAACCAATGTGAGTGACCCTTTCAATCAGCCAATCGACGCTACGTTGGGCCCCTATGTTAATATTATGTTCTAGCGTACCGGGACGCAAGGTTGTGATTCCGTCTGGTACTGGAACACATGGGGCTACTACTGGGGTGGATGGTGGCGCACTGTTCCTGTTACTCGAATCTCCCCAGTACTTGTTGGTTATGGAAGTTGCTCGTCCTGGCGAAGCAGCCTTGCTTTCAGCTTCATCGGTGGAATGATCTGGCTTGGGAATGCACTCCTGGTAAATTTCCATTTCGAGTCAGTCTGAAAAGGGTACTAATTAGACACAGGGTCTCTACGTGTCCTCCAGTTCTCGCAAAGATCCTGCTCCAGAAGACTTCGAATCATCGTTAGTGTCTCTAGCATCATTTCTTGGTCAATTACCCGGCTAACTATAGTAGATCACAGCCACAAATGAAGGAGAGTGAGAACCCAGCGGCAGTTGAACAATCTTAGGGGTGGATTAGAGAGGAGGAAGGGTAATTAGCTCTACTAGCATTGATTATCTACCAATTCCTTAGCCATAAAGTGCCAGGAAATTACTTTGATCCCTATCGAATCGCCACAAACAGACTCACGAGTAGTTTCAGCGTTTAGGTTGAGTAAACATACCCCGGGATGCCTTCGACGTATGGCTTTACACTCTTGATGATTAAAGGGGACGTATGTGGTGTAGCTGGCCAGGCTAGTCGGCGTGCAGAGGGTAGATAGAAGCTGTCAATTATAAATGCGTCACGTTGGGATCAGTACCTGTCGATTTGATTTCCTATCTTTGGTCCCTTTGAGAAGTCGGTTTAATATGCAGCTGCATGAAAAGATAAGTGTAGGTGCAGTGGTTCCATTGTAGTAACTCCTTTATCATGACCCTATTTTGTCTCTAACTGACGACTCTTGCATTGTTGGTTATACGAAGCAGCTGCCGTAGCCTGAGATTGGGGAGGTAATCTTGAGCCAGTATTTGTACAATGAGAGGCTGCCCATAGTCTATAGGCTTTGGTATGCACTTTTCCGGAGACAATGACTCGGTGGTATCACCTATCAGCCTTGGGGAATGAAATGGCATTGCTGAAACCCAGTGCTCATCCTTCCAGCCTTTATATCTTTACACTAATTCATACTCTTCCATAAGCTTTCCAACTTCATTCTGGTCCAGCTTGTGGAGTAACCATTTTCGGACTCCGCCCGGAAGATGAATAGCAAACTTTTTGCCATCGCGGATGTGGTGAATCGCCTTCAACAAGATACGCACGTCGTAGGTCGAGCTATACACCTCTGGCACTGCGCGGTCGACACCAAGGAGCTGGTATACTGCTTCCATACCGGTCCTGATCGCATACTCAGTCGTGAAGATGCAGTCTCGTCCAGACTCGGCGAATTGGCCGATGAAGGCGAAGTTCGTGGCTCCTTGCGGGACCACGTCAGGGCGATCGCCGGCGCGGCGCGGCATAAAGAATGCCGTTACATATGGCATCATGACCGGGACGCACTTGGCACCATTAGCGGCAAGGTCGGGAATATCCTCCACTGGAGCGCCGATGTGGTACAGCCATTCTTGAGTGATCTCCTCGCCAGTGCAGTCCTGGAGGGGCTTCTTGACGAAATCGCCGGGAATGTCGACGAAGAGGCCGTAGACCCATACTACGATTTGATCTTTTGGTTGGTTCTTAAAGTGAGGTTGCCGATTGACGGTCCAGCTCATGAGCCACTTTGAGTCTCTTGCAGTGACGATTCCGCCGGTGACAACTTTGCCGCTAAAGGGATCTCTCTTACAGATCTTTTGGATGAGCTTAGGGATTCTGGCGTCCAGTGTTGTGACAGTCGCCGATTCCCACTTTGTCTCCGGGATATGGGACCCAAACACATCTGGCCGGCCGAAAGAAGAATGTTTAGCTGCGATACGTCTCCAAAGATCCCATGCTGGCGCTGGACCATCTAATAGAGCTGCCCTTGTGTGCTGATCGCCATTGTCCGACGATTCCGTCAAGGATCCAATTGTCATGAAAACCAAATCGTTGGGACCCAGGTCGACGCCACCATCTTGGCCGTTTCGGGTCCAACGAATCCTTGTCGCCTGTTTCTTGTTATTCTGAAAGGTGAAGTCGACGTCTTGAACCGTGGTAGCATACTGAAACTCCACGCCCCGGTCCATGAGCCACTTTTGCAGTGGTAAAACGAAGGATTCATACTGATTGTATTTGGTGAATTTCAAAGTTGAGAGATCTGGCATGCCATGGATATGGTGGATGAATCGATGTAGGTAGAGTTTCATTTCAAGTGCCGAATGCCATTCTTGGAATGCGAACATCGTTCTCCAGTACAGCCAGAAGTTACTCTGTAGGATCTCTTTGTCGAAAACTTCGTTGATTCGTTTGCCCTCCATTTCTTCCCGGGTGGCGAGGAACATTTTGATGAGCTGCTTTTGTGCCTTGTCACTGAGATTGAATTTGCGGTCCGTATGAGCATCTTGGCCTTGTTTGACTGTGGCTCGCTGCAAGGAATAATTAGGATCGTCCTTGTTCAGCCAGTAGAACTCATCGAGGACAGAAGCGTCTGGTATCTCCAGAGAAGGTATTGAGCGAAAAAGCTCCCAGAGACATTCGTAGTTGGACTCCAGTTCCCGGCCACCTCGAATGATAAAACCCTTTTCGGGCTCCTTGATTCCGTCAAGAGCCCCACCGGCGATGTCTTGCTCCTCAAGGATAGTTATTTTGTTCCCAGCCATTTGGCCATCTCGGATAAGAAATGCTGCCCCTGCTAATGAGGCAATCCCAGACCCAACAAACCATGCGGTCTTGTCATCGACACCGGCTGGCTTCCTTGGCTTCGCGAATGCCTCGTAATTTCCGTTGCTGTAGTACATTGCACCTATTTCGACTTGACGCTGTATTCAATAAGGCTGGTAAGGAGTAAGACGTGGAGTCTCAGTCTCGTTTAATAAGTCCGCAGGATTTCCTCACAATGACTTCCTCCTCATAGATGTGATACAGAGGCACAGGAATGTAGTCATTGACCGTATGTCATTCTTATCTAGTAGAGAGAGGAGGAGGAAGAGGGAGGAAACCTCTTCCTCGGCTACATACAGGCAGGTGCGAAGCATATTTGGTGGAGACTTTAGGAAAGAGCTCAGCTCCTGCAATAAGATCAGGTGATTCTTGACAAATGAAAGCATAGGTCATACCACAGCGAGAACTACTAGTTGAGGGAAATTAAGAATTATGCCCGTGCATCATATAGATTTATGCGCGTGATCGACCTCAGTTTCGCTTGGCATTTTTGTACGGTAATAGTGCCCGTGCGGGCAATATCACCCAACCGTGCACTCAATATCATACATAGTTCTCACCCTGTCTAACCGTAAGAGTACCTAGTAACATAATATATATAGCCAGATGACTCACGACTCTACATCTTTACTATTAGCCAAGACTTACGACTGTAAAGAACGGAATTTCTACACGAGTCCCTTCAATTTAATTGTACCATATGCTTATTAGGACATCGCTTAACAGGATATATATTGGGGCGTCGGTCCCATCACAATATATTCTACGGCTCTGCCTATCATAGCGCGCGGCTTACCTAGCCATCAAGCCATCAAGCCATCAATGTGTTTCATTGGTCAAATTGTGAGGCCGTGTGGGAGGGCTCGATTAGATCGATATTACTCGGCGCATAACACTTAGAGATGGCGGCTGGCTGTCTAGTAATATAAAGACGTCTAACAACGTTGACTAGAAGGGAAACTCTATCCCCCGTATACATTACGTATATAAGTAGCAGTGCCTTAGCTAGCCTCAGTCTTGCCTCTGGTGAATCGGTGGGTTCCCCGGGTCATCCCGCGAGAGGCCGGTTGACTAGCGCAATCTCGTGAAGCATCCATTTGAGGGAGATAGATATATAACCTCTGGCTTGTCATGTGTCGCCACGACACTTTGCTGATCGCCGAGCGTACAAGACGCGCGGCGTCGTTACATTCTAAAGAAGAGGAGAGAAAGTTACTCGCACGTGGGTCACGTGGGTCTCGTCTGCACCCATTGATCAGAAGATGGCCTGAATTGCCACCGGAACCCTAGTTTTTCATAGATTCAGATCGCACCCTATCTTTTTAAGCTTCGTGTTTTCGATTAATTCATGGGACGATTTCACTAGTTGACTTCTTGTTTTATTAGAATGCCATGAGGCAACCCTCTTATGTGGGGATAATATGCACTCGATGGGTTCGTTAGCATCTTGCCCAAAGCTAAGAGTTCTGACTCCCATAGTTGCCGCATTGAGTCCGTGCATATAAACAAGTCGGCCAGATCCGAGCGCCGCAGAAGTTCTAGATCCTAAGCGTCTCACTTCTGATCATAGCTGTGTCATTTTCCAATTAGTATGTAGGCTTCAGCTAAGCTCGTCTTTGGCCAGAGAAGTTGATCTTCAGAAGAAGCAACTGTCCTCGGTATAAACTTTTCATTTGAGAAACAAGACGAGAGATTAATCAACGGTTTATCAACACACCTTTCTTTCTTAGGGTCATTGTTCGACATCTGAGGAGAAACGCTCACAGATCCCGAGGATCTGGGTATCGATAACATGCGGATAAACATCACTCGCCTCTTCCTCGCTGCTGTGATTTTTGGGCAGCAGATCCCATTCGCGGTAGCCTTTGCTACACCCAGGCATTTACCTGTAGTAGACCTCGAATATGCTGTCCATCAAGCAACGCTAAGTGTAAGGAACAATCCTATAGGAGTAATTAACGATCACAGCTTACACAGACAAAGGAAACTGGCAACTACTATAACTTCTCTAATATTCGCTATGGCGATGTGATCGACGCTTCGACTCGCTTTCAACCTCCCAGGCCGCCACAGACTCAAAATCGCACTTTGAATACCGGTCAAATCGCCACGCGTTGCCCTCAGACACACCCTTTCTGGCTTGTCGATGGATCGGCAATAGCAGAAGGGATACCAGCTGATCAGCTGGAACCCGTACAATTCAACATCTCCCAGATTCCGCCCAAAAACCCCGAGGAAACTGAAGACTGCTTATTCTTAGATGTCATGGTGCCCACAAAAACCTTTCCTTCGCCTGGTCCGCATAAGCAGCGTCCCAATCACACAGAAACTGGAGCGCCAGTCCTGGTTTGGATAGACGGCGGGGGGTTTTCAGCGGGCTACAAGCATGAGCAACCCCCAGCCGGTCTTGTGTCTCGGTCTCAACTGGTTGATGACAAAGGGTTTATTTTCGTTGCTATGAACTACCGTGTTGGACTCTTTGTAAGTGTGAACCCAGCGGCGCTTTACCTAAATGCGATGATTCTAGTGGCTAATTTCGACCCTACAAGGGTTTCCTCCCAGCTGCAATAGTTGGCCAAGGCCATTCGAATGTTGGACTCCTTGATCAACGCCTGGCATTGGACTGGGTCCAAAAATACATCCACCTGTTTGGAGGAGATCCCTCCAGAGTCACCATAATGGGCGAGTCAGCTGGAGGAGGATCCGTCCTTCATCAGATCACCGCCTACGGAGGATCAGAACCCGTTCCATTCCAGCAAGCTATTCTCCAGAGTCCCGGGTTTCAGCCCAACGGAAACCCGGGTTTCCAGGAACAACTCATCGATTATGCCCTGACGAATGCTTCAGTGTTGACCAACAAGACTGTGGAGACGGTGGATGATCTCCGTAGCCTTTCGTTTGACGAGATCACACTGTTGAATAGCGTCATCGTCGGCCGTTCGCCTTATGGCACATACACCTTCGGCCCAGTCGTCGATGGCTCGCTTGTCCCCGAACTAC
Source organism: Exophiala mesophila (assembly GCF_000836275.1). Lineage (NCBI taxonomy): Eukaryota > Fungi > Ascomycota > Eurotiomycetes > Chaetothyriales > Herpotrichiellaceae > Exophiala > Exophiala mesophila. The sequence goes on from NW_015622511.1 coordinate 218,112, forward strand.
CCGGTACCCTCATTGGGCAGGGTCGTTTCGCAACCTCGCTAAAAGGGTTACTGATGGGCACAAATTTCAACGAAGGAGTTCTGTTCGACTCACCGTTCCTCAAAAACGATAGCGACTACCGCGGAAATGTTCAGTTGTTTTTCCCGAAAGCGACTGACGAAGTGGTTGATTATGTTGCGACCGTCCTTTATCCAGATGACTTGTCCGGCAAATATAACTATACGACCCAACCCCTCCGGGCAGCTATCACAACTGCAGAAGGCTGTTTCTTATGCAACACTCGATATCTTGCCAACGCACTTCCGAATATTGTATCGACGCGGATATACAAATATCTTTTCGCTGTGCCCCCAGCGATACATGCCGATGACCTTGGGTATTCATTCTACAACGGTAACGGTAGCCTTACGTGGGAAGGCTTTCCAGTGAAAGAAAAGACTGCCCTGACGCTGCAAGACTATATTGCTAGCTTTACTATTACAGGGTCTCCAAACGACGGATCAGCCGCGGATTTCCACCCTGTATTTCCGGCCTATGGAGACGACGCATTGGTTCTTATTCTGAATGAAACAAATTTGGGGGAGATAATCATTGATGCGCAGGCTAATTCTCGGTGCGACTGGTGGCAGAAAGGCTTATTCGTTTAGCCAACTGATCACGAAGTCTGTTGTCCTAGATCTTTGTTTTTGGAACGATCATGAATGAATGGGGATCAATTCCCCCTAATAATGCGAGTCTAATCAATCATTGTTTTCAATCCAGAAAATGACTGGGAAACAGTCATTCTAGGCCATGATCTAGATATGGGTTTCAAGAGTTGTAGAGAGAGAGAGAAAAGAGAGTTCCCACCGGTTGGAGATCTCTAGTAGTCTCCTGTAATTGGGGAAACCTACTCCCCCCTAGAACGTGATCTTCTTGATCCCTCTCAACTGAAAATATGAGGACTTTTATTATGCTCGATCGGGATGACTGAGTGTTAGAAACTCGAATACGGGAACTCGAATACGGGAACTTGATACGGAGGCGCCCTCGGGCATTGGGATTTGGGTCTGCCCTTTCGTCCTCTGGACATGATGAACTTTGGAAAAGGCCCAATTAAAGTCGGCAATGATTTGCGTTGAGAGCGACTTAACAGGGACGCCAGACCGTGTACCTTTAGCCTTCAGACAACAAACTAGGAAGTGTTCATCTGTGTAACACTGACTACACAGTTAATAGTCTAAGGTCCACAAGAGCGTGTCCTGAATGTTGTTAAAAGGCCGGCCCGAGACAGCCGCTGCTTTTCCCGAAACTACTTCCAGCCCATATTGCCAGCGCGTGCAGCCGATATGACTGCCACGAGATATAACCTCGGATGGAGATCCTAGTTTGTACACTACGAGATTCGATCCATCAATAAGCTGGCAATATAAAGAGACGACCAGCAAACGATGTTTAGGAATTGACCTGGAATACATTCTTCTGCTACGGTCTATGTATTGATTGTCATCTTCCGTACGCTTTAACACATCCAGCATGTCATCGACTCCGGCTACCACCCGCGCCTGGATCCTGGCAAGTTTCCCAAAGGGACTCCCGACATATTCAGCAATCGATGATAAAGCTACCTTCAACCTCGTGAAACGCGAGCTGCCTGCGTTGGGGAAAGACCAGGTACTGGCAAAAGCTTTGTATCTGTCCAACGATCCGGCACAGAGGCTGTCGATCGACCCATCGATCCCCGAAGAGCGTCGGTATGCTTCGAGCGTTCCGCTGAATAGCCCAATGGATGCTTATGGCTTGGCGAAGATAGTGAAATCGACTTCGGACAGATTCACTCAAGGAATGATTGTCGGTGTCGGTCAGCTGGGTTGGAACGAATACCTCGTCTTGGATGCATCGCAGTGTGTTTCGAGACCGCCGCTCCCGAACGGCTTGGAACTCAGTCACTATGTGGGTGCCTTTGGCGGCACAGGAGTGACTGCGTACTATGGCCTGGTTGTTGTCGGTGAAGCTAAGCCATCAATGCGAGTTGTTGTCTCTGGAGCTGCGGGAGCCACCGGTAGCATGGTTGTGCAAATCGCGAAAAAGGTGAGACTGCTGTTCTAAGCTCTACTCGCCCCTTCGGAGCCTATCTCTGGGAAGCTGACGATCAATCGTTTTCCCACCAGATTGTGGGCTGCTCAGAAGTCATTGGCATCGCCGGAACCGAGGCCAAATGTCGCTGGGTAGAGAGTCTCGGGGCAGACAAATGCATCAACTATAAGAGTGCAACGTTTGAGCAGGATCTCATCAAGGCCACAGATGGCTTTGTGGATTTATATTTTGACAACGTCGGCAATACCATACTGGATCTCATGCTTGCGCGACTGAAACGCCATGGTGTAGTAGTTGCCTGCGGTTCGATATCTGCTTATAATGACTCTCAACCAACGATTCTGAAGAGTGAGCTTCTACCCGCGCTCTCGGGCCCCCGTGCCTCGTTGGAGCTTGCAACAGGCTCAGCGGCTAATTACCAAGTGTTAGATTACATGCAAATTGTGATGATGCGATTGTCGCTCCGTGGATTCATTGTATTGGACTATCTCTCCAAATGGGAAGAGACGCTTCAACTTCTGCGTGAGGCGGTTCAAGACGGACGATTGAAGATCACCAACGAGGAGAGCGAGCAGGTGGTTGAAACGGCATTTGAAGATGTCCCAAAGACTTGGCTGACATTGTTTCAGGGTGGCAACACCGGGAAGTTGGTCACCAAGATCGTCTAGGTGTCGATGACGATTTTCTCATTACTACTGTACATACCTAACTAGCAGAGTGTGTACTCCGTAGATCGTGCCCGCAGCTGTGGAGAACCTGAAGTTTCTTAAAGAGCAAAGAGGACCCCTAGGGATATACACTCAGGGACCCCCTGGAAGTCCTTGGGCCCTCGGCTTCACCCAAATTGGGACCCCATGTAGCCACGTAGCCTGGGTAGCCTCGGTAAACAAGGCTCTTTTTATTAGCATACATCTACCGCAGATATCCCTTACCCCCACCACTCTTTGTCATGGTACCCGAGGTTGATGTACAGTTCTGTAGGCGACAAGCTTATGTGGCTCGCTCACACTCCCTCGACATACCTCTGTCCTTCCATAGCATGAGCTACCTCGCTTTGAGCCATAATGCAGTCGATAATGTTCGAGTCCAACACGCAACAGCGACGACTACTGAAAAAACGGGCAACCAAAGCCTGCAGCAATTGCCGCATCCGGAAGGTCAGATGCGACCTGGTTCTTCGGTCAGCCCCATGCACAAATTGTGCACTAGATCATGTTCGTCTATCATTGCGCCTACCCTATCCTCCCATGACCCAGCTCATCTGAGACGATCCTAGATTGAATGTACAGAGTTGCCATCGAATCGAAAACGGTGAGTGCCAACTTAGGTAGGCAACCTGGCAACATTGACACGGCCTGACCATGAACTGTAGTCGGGTACTGAAACCCTCTCAGAAGGCACAGGCGGCTTCGACTATCGAGGTTCGTCGGTCCAAAGACAGGGAGGCCGGCGCTGAGGTTCTCGCCTCTGTCCCCCAATGCGGGTCATCCCCTCGTTCTATGGTGGGCTCTTGGCCACCAGAATCTCTATGCAGAACCCGAGAGCTCGAGAGCATCGATTCAGACGTAGAAGACTATGAGCCTGACCATATCGCGGGCACAGTTCTTCCCGACGATGGCAAGTTACGGGATCATGCTACCGGTATGTCCCTCCCCTCATGCTACACTGCCCCTTCCCCTGTCCACTGCAGACTGGTACATGTAGATGGTAACATAACCTACGAACCTGATAGCTAGCATTGCCTCCCAGATAATATCACCAGGGTCGGCTCGGCCTTTACCACAGGCCCCTCGACCAAGAGAATTTATCAAAGTAGACTTGCCCTTTATACAACCCTTCTGGTCACAAAGAGCATCTAGACATGAGCAGTACCTGCAACAATGCGGGGCATTTCTGTCGCCACCACCAAAACTTCGCAATGCTCTCCTCGAGAGTTATGTTGAGTACATTCACCCTTTACTCCCTCTCGTTGACATCCACGAAATCTTGGAAGCCGTGGCCCTGAATGGCTCTGGGCGAAAGATAAGTCTCCTTTTATTCCAGGCAATCCTACTGGCTTCTTCGGCATTTGTCAAGGACGAGGAGATCTCAGCTGCCGGATACAGAAATCGATATTATCTTCGAGAAGAACTCGGAGAGCGCGTGCGGGTACTATTATCGTGATCCAACACTTTTTGTGCTCATTTGCTGACCCGTTATCCCTAGATGTTATATGACTTTGACTGCGAGACAGATCGACTATGTCTTGTCCAAGTTCTCATATTAATGACGTATTGGCAGCAAAAGCCCTCGGATGCTAAACACCTATGGCATTGGGTCGGTATTGCGCATACCTTGGCCATTCGGATCGGCCTCGAGCGAAACTCAGAAGGATCTGGCATGCCGAAAGACAAGATGAGGTTATGGAAACGAGTCTGGTGGTCCTGCTATATCCGTGATCGTACACTAGCTCTCGGTCTTAGACAGTCACCACGGACCTTTGTCGAAAGTAAGGACAATCCAGACTTGGAAGTCGACGATTTCGAGATCCGGCAACCCATACCGGCCGTTGTCGAGACTTTCAGCAACTGTACTGCGCTAGTGGACCTGGAACACCAGAAATGGTGGGCCCGGCTTTGCATCTGGCAGTTGAAGCTGTGTCACATTCTGCCTGAAATCTTCGTGGCCAGATACTCAACGCTTGTGCCCAAATTGACCCGAAGCCAAGAGGTCAGCGGAGTTACAGTACCAGAGCCTCCCGGATTCGAACCTGACAAGATCCAGGAATGTGGCAGAAAACTAGATTTGTGGTTCAGTGAAATCCCAAGGGAGACTGTGTACAAATCCCCGGGGTCATTCTATTTTACGACCGGACGAGATCTGCTGGTCCTCCACTGCTCGATGGTCAACATGTTCTACCACGCCTTGGTCTGTGCATTGCACCGACCAAATTCGGCATCCTTGCGACGAGGAATCTCTGCTGATGAAGTTCTCTCACAACGCAAGGCTCGCCACGCCGCGACCACCATCACATCAATCCTGGGAGATTTGCAGATCTCAGAGATGACTGTTCGCATGCCTTCCTGGGGCATGACGGCACTGCTGCAATCTGCCATGACTCACCTTTGCGATTGCCAGGCGGACAACCGCTTCCTTCGTTCCCAGAGCCGGCAGCAGTTCGAGGCGAGTTTTGGGTTTTTGGACGAAATACAGCATGTACACGCCTATGGAGCGTTTGCGATCAAATACCTCGAATCCGCTGCCCGGAAAGTCTATCTTGGACCTGGAGTCTTGAGTTCAACGCCCCCCTTTCACAACCGGAGCGTTGCTGAGAACTGGTCCACCATCAATGACTCATCTGGTGCTGATGCGGCTTCCGCTGCCGTTCCTGGTTTATTTGATCCCATGTGCGAACCGCCTCTTCCTCCTCAACCGGCCTTGATATCGGCAACCGTACCTCAAGCCAGTCAGCTTGATCCCTCAGATTTGAGTGCTCTCAGGCAAAATATCTGGCTGGAAGATTCTGCTATGTATGAAGCTCTGGACTTCGACATCGATTTGAACTTTCCATCGGACCCTGAGGAAACAAACTTCTTGGATCGATGGAATTAGAAATTAGACTCTATAAGAGCTCATTCTAGATAATGAAAAGCAAACCCATGGCTTTGAACAGGCTTTGACATCAATTAGAGGGCCGTGGTAATGTCGAGCCTTGGGATTTTGGAAGATCTCGAGCCTTAGCCGAGGTTCCGGGGGTACAGAAATGTGCCTTGTGTGTCAGGGTATCATGCCGAACTCCACACTTTCCATAAAACTTCAAACAGTCCTCAGATTTACGTCTTGTGTCTCATGTAGTCGCTTGAAGTCACGGAGTGAGAAAAGTAAGCAGAGTAACAATCGGACCGGGAAAAGATGGAAAAGCCAGGTAGCAGAGGCAACGATGTTGTCCCGCAATATTGTAAGGGCGCCGTCGTCGTCAACGAGGGACCCAATTTCCATGTCGAAGTCCAGACATTGCCAGTGCCAGAGATTGGTACGTTTGATTCCAGAGATCACGACATGATCAGAAATTTCCTTCTCGACTGACCAAAGTCACTCGGAGTATGCTTTAGGCCCGGAGGATGTCTTGATCAAACTCAACGTGACAGGGATATGCTTCTCAGACCTGCACTATATGCTCAACGACTGGCCGATCCCCAAGATGTCTGAACTTGGAACGCGGTGTCCCGGACATGAAGGCGCCGGGACGATTGTAAAGGTTGGCGAGAGAGTTAAACGGTTGAAGGTTGGAATGCGCGCAGGCGTCAAACCGATAGCCGACACCTGTGGAGTTTGCGAATATTGTCGTGGAGGCATGGAGGTTCATTGTGAGGATTCAGTCATGACCGGCTTACAGTAGGTATTTCTCCGGCGAGATCTCAATTTCGCTGTTCCGTCCTTCTCAAAACTGTGGCGCTGACACCCTGTCCTATTTTCCAGTGTCGATGGCACCTACAAGGAGTATTTTGTTTCACCCGAAAGATACACTACCATCATCCCCGATGCAGTGCCAGACTATATTGCCGCCCCTGTGATGTGCTCCGCCTCGACTATGTACACATCGTTGAAGGAATCCGGCCTCTAAGCTGGTCAGTGGGCCGTGTTCCTCGGTGGCGGTGGCGGCGTCGGTATCCAGGGCGTCCAACTCGCTAAAGCCATCGGTCTCCGACCAGTTGTTGTTGACACTGGCCTCGAGAAGCAAAAACTGGCGCTAAGCCTGGGTGCCGAGGCTTTTGTCGATTTTCGAGAGTCATCCGATGTAGCCGCAGAAGTGGTTCGTATCTGTGATGGCAAGGGGGCCCATGGAGTCTTTTGCACAGCGCCTCAATCGTATCCGACTTCGTCGAGCTATCTCGGAAAGCAGGCTGGAGGCACGATTATGTGCATTGGTATCCCACCCGTGGGTGCCTGCCATATTGACCTCGACCCCACGACCATGATATTGCAAAAGGTGACAATCAAAGGAACCATGGTCTCTTCTCAAGCCGATATCGACGCGACTTTGGGGTTTGCCGCCAGGGGGCTGCTGAAGCTACAGCCCGAAATTGTTGGCTGGAGTGGGTTCAATGATGCTTGTCAGCGATTAAGAAAAGGATTGGTTCCAGGTCGGATAGTTGTTGATTTTAGTAAAAAGTGATCTTTAGTTCCCCTTTTGCATATAAACATGCCCCTCGGCCCTATCTACAGGTTCTCGCCATTCAACCTCGCTTCACCGGCATTTTGTATCCGTTCAATTGTGCACCGCTTGAGATTGAATCGTGCATCGTTCTGCGCAAGCACAGCTCTTTTGCTCGTTCTGACTATGCTGTACCGCTGACTTCCCCTCATCCATATTTAACCTCATTGCTTTGGCCCATTTGTCATCGATCTGGGACAGATTGAAATACGGGCTCGTATCAGTTTTTTCAACCAACGCCCTCACGGTGCCGAGGCCAAGGTACGCCCAGGGATTGCGTTTCGCTGGCCCAAGGTATTCAATATCGAAATCTTCGTACCGTGGTTCTTTAATAACCTCAATGTAATGTAGCGAAGAACCCGGCCATACAGCATTAACTCTCCCAGTTTCATTGTTCTTGTACCACGATCGACAATTCTCTGTCCATACAGTATGCCGCACCCACTCTTGGCAATGGGCATTGAATAGATCTGTAATCCCCTGCTTTGGGGTTAAAGAGGCGATATACTCTGTCTGAAGCTTCTTAATAAGTTTAATGGTGTAGAGGCCGACATAGTATAGAGGCCCCATCACCGAACCGTTCTCGATAGGCCAATTTGGACCGATACAGATCAAAAAGTTAGGAAAATCCGGTACGCCTAGGCCGAGATATCCTTCAGGGTATACTTTCCACTTGTCCGACAGGCTGACGCCGTTTCGACCGATGATGGGGAACCGAGGACGATAACTGACATCGAAGCCGGTTGCGCAGATAATGGTATCGACTTCTCGCTCGATGCCATCTGCTCCCACAATTCCTGTTGGAGTCACACTCTGGACAGCCGTAAAATGAACGTCTACATTTGGTTTTTGAATCGACCTGCAGGTGAGGCAGGTCAGGAATGTGTAATGGCTGTTATTCGAAGAGCGACGACTCACATCATATAAGGATCACCAGGAGTCACTCTCCGGCAACCAATGCCAAATGAAGGCGTGAAGCCTTTCAGCAGTCTTTCGTCCTTGATGAATGATGCCATTCGCTCCTTCAACTGTATTTGACCCTGCTTTTGAGCATTGGAGCCTTTCATGAAACTTTCCCAGAAAGAGTTCACTTGTGATTCGATGTCTTTGGCATGATGGACCATTTTCGATGGGCTGTCGTGGAATTGCTTGATCTCCTCGTCTAGATAGGAATAGTTTTGGCCATAATTATTTGCAATCTGTACGAACCAGACTCCTTGAGAGCGACCAATGGATCAGATATCTGCAGCAGGCACTCGGGGGAGGGAGTGATTTCTTACCAGTTCTCACGAAGATGTCCATATGCTTGACATGGGGTTGCATCGTAGGGACTGTTTGTATTGATGATGCACCAGATCCAATGACAGCGACTCGATCATCACTCCACTGCTCTGCCTGGTAGTTCTGGGGCCAGTTCGCTGTATGAACGATCTGGGGTAGTGAAATTAGATACATGGATTCTACTGGCGCGCACAATAGCATCAATACCATGACTTACCTTGCCTTCAAACCTGTCCAGTCCATCGACTTTGGGCCATTTGTAATTGTTCAGTATCCCTGTACCGTACAATAGAACGTGGCATCTTTCTTCTGAAATCCTGGTTGTTCCATCTGGCAACGTCTGCTCAATGTCCACCTTCCACTCACTTGTGTCATCTTGCCAGTACGCCCCAATAACCTTGGAGTTGAAATTCATGAACCTTCTCAGGTTGAAAACTTCGCACACCTTATCAAGGTATGACCAGATATCGGGCGCGTAGGAGAAGAATCGCGGCCAATCCGGCTAGATGTCATTTGGTAAGCATGATGAACAAAAGGGAGGGAAGTGGCCAAGGATTCCCACTCACATTCAACGCAAATGGAAAAGTATACGCGTGGCTGGGGATATCGCAACCACAACCTGGACAAGTTGTTGAGTAAGGAAATGTACATGTAGAGTGTCGAAGGAGAGAGGAAGACAGGAAAGAATCCATACCGGGATATCTATTTTCAAGCCACGTGCCACCAATGTCTGGGTTTTTCTCATAAATTACATGCTCAACGTTTTCCAACTCTTTTTCAATGAGATAGGCGTTCATGATGCCGCTCACACCTGCTCCAACTGACAGGATCTTGATCTTGCGCACTGTGGGCGCTCCCAGAATGATATCCGGGATTTCATAGTCGGAATCCCGTTCTACCCCATTTGAGGCGTACCCATCAGTTCTGAAGCCGAACAATTTAGTTAAATCTGGCGCCATGACTTCCACGTTTTTCTGTACTGCTGCTGCTCTGCCAGGTTTGGAAATGTAGGTATATCGAACAAACTGACCTTGTAGAGATGGTCCAGAATTTATCTTCGAAATTGGGAAATGCCACTGGTCGAATGCCTCCACCTCAGTCCCAAACATCGACCCCAGAATATCATTCATCGTGATTGGCCAGGAAGACCTTCGACATAGTCAAACTTGGATGCCTCGGACGCTGGGGTTCGCTCCATTTGGTCACATCTGGTTATGAACAATCAGTCTTCCTCTTCAGGCCGAGGGTCTCGGGTTGGATTCAGGAATAATGACACGTCATTGATCATCCCCCGAAAATCAACATCAAATCCTCGGGACGAGGCTACAATCACTTGGATCAATTGATTTAGGTGATTGGAAACTCAAAGGATCCAACGTGGACGACGGGATATTCTTTTGGTTCCGTTTGACCGAAATCACGAGGGTGCTACAATCAGCAGAACAAGCATCCTCACGAGATTGCGTGGATCAGCCGATTGAGATATGTACGCATTGGGATTTGCCCAGCAATACTGTATTCAATATGGGCTATCACAAGACTCTAGAAATTGGTTAGAGAAGCAAAACAAATAAAAGCAAAGTTATTACGGATTGTAACATGTGATTGATTCTCTTATATTGATCACTGTCTGCCGGATGTTTTCCCCAAGCCCCGGCGTTCTGTCCTCCTGGTCATGCAAATGCGTGATCTTTGGCTTTTGGTGGTTTGGTGTCACGAGTAACCTCAGCGTCCGCCGTCGCCCTCGTCCTCATTTTCTGTCACATTGTATGAACAAGAGGCTTGCAAGCTGCACTGAACGTGACTCAAGCCTTGGTATTCTCAACGTGATGAGACAGACTCTTTTCCAGGTCTTTAGAGCTAGTCTCGGCCGCTGGAAGGCCACTATCCTTCTCTGCCTCGGTCAATTCCTGGTGATCTCCAAAGATTCTAGCAATCTCTTCCAGAGGCACACCAAGCGTATCCGGGAAGAAGATCCACATGAGAGTTGCCGATATTATCCCCGGAATAACAAAGCAAAGGAAGAATCGCCACCCAATGGTGTCGAATGCTGTGGGAGCAGCCTGAAGCCACATGATATTCATGACACAGATGTTGGCAATGCCAATAACCATTCCTTTTGCGCGAATATGTGTTGGGAACAACTCCCCCAGATATGCAAACTGAACGCCCCCCAAACAGAGTTCGTAAAAGCAGACGTAAATATAGATAGAGGCAACGGCCGCTTGGAGTCCTGACTGATTGGGGTTTGCTATCGCGCTGGGCGTCGTGGCGTACAGTGCCACCAGGACTGCCTCAACGAGAAGCGAAAGAGCGCAGCCGGCGACTCCGGTGGCGAGGAGTTTATTTCGAGGAAATCTATCAATGACAAAGAACGAGAGAATGCCGGTCCCGAAAGCGAGGGTGATCCACCCAATCTGGTAGAGGAATTGACGATTCGTATCGAATCCAAGAGTCGAGTATAACCTTGGGCCGTAGTTGTTGATGACCAGGATGCCACTAGTCTGAATCGAAAAGGTCGTTGCAATCGCGAGTAATGACCTTTTGAGGTAGCTGCGCTTGGTAAACATTGCCCACCAAGAAGTTTCAAGGTGTTTATCGGCCTGGATAGACTGCTGGATTTGTCTCAACTCGATTGCTGCTTCCTGGGGAGCGTGAAGTTTACGTAGTGTCTGGTCGGCTTCTTCAAAGCGATCCTTGAGCATCAGCCAACGGGGAGACTCAGGCATCCATCTCAGACCTAGGAGGAGAAGGAAAACAGGCAAGCACTGGAATGCTAAGGGGGCTCTCCATGCTCCATTGTTCGTTTCTGGGAGATGGTAGAACGCATAACCAAGCCATGTCGCTAAGGCGTAGCCGAACAGAAGGCCGACACTGTGGCAATCGACCAGGACGCCACGAACACTGGGGGGAACGACTTCGTTCATCCATATCGGGACGGCAGCCACGATCATGAATGCCCCAGCACCCGAGAGAAAACGCATAGTGATAAACATTCCAACGTGAACGCTGCCGGCGAGAAGAGCCCCAGAGATCAGGCAAATGAAGGCAGACACACCGATGGCGAAACGTCGGCCCCAACGATCAGCAAGCCAGCTGATGGTCAACACACCGAGGAATCCACCTGCTTGATAGAGACCGTTCATGGTGGCAATTAGTTGGGTTCCGTTTGGTCTTGTGTCAAGCTCAAAGTAGGTATTGAACGAGGGCTGAGCAAGGGTTGTTGCTATGATGGATGCATTGTATCCGTAACCAACGGACCCCAAACTCATGAGGGCCACCATTAACACATTGTAGGGGCGGAATTGGCGTCCTTCAAAGTGCTGGCCATCCGCGTCGCGCTTCCTTTTGACGAACATGACGAAGGCTATCTTGATGAGAAAATTCGCAGGAGTACCAAGAAATGTAAATGATGTTGTTGATGTTGATGCTGAGACCACGTAGAGGAGGTCAGTTCAGGAGGATTTTATCTTTTCATCATCCTTGAGGACTTCAATTTTGTGCCCGACCTTTACCTCGGTCACAAATGCTCTTGCAAGTGGTGAGATTGGTCTTTCTGATCTTTTAACCCCAGATCTTCTTAGGTCCCCAGCCTTGGTACCCCAGTTTTATGTCCTGGTGATGCATGTGAGGCTCCATACGCTCTGGTTCTCCGTGGGGAAGCTGGCTGCATTGATTGGCCCACGCTAGCTTGAGTTTCTCCGCGATGGCTTGCCATGGCTGCTACAGTATAGCCAAGGTCCGAGGTAAAGGTGACCTCTGAAGTGGACATTTCAGGGTATTGTTCTGACCTATACAGGAGCTTGGTTAGACCAGAAGTCGTCCACGGCTATGAAGCTCGATGATGAAGATCGGGGTGCAGGAGTTGGCTCGAAAGTAGGGCAACATCGAGATTTCTGGAGGTTACTGGCAGGAAGGAAGACCTTGCACCACTATTTGAACTAGGTGAGGTCTTTGACATCGCCTATCTAGGAGATCGTATCACACCACGTCTACCACGTTGAGTGAACCCATTGAGGAAAGATGGCATTTCAAAAAGCTGTCGTGATGCAAGGCAGCAAACGCATCAGTGTTGTCACCGACCGCCCTCTTCCACGCCTGCGGCCAGGCTATATCGGGGTGAAAGTCAAGTGTGTCGCCCTGAATCCGACCGACTGGAAACACGCAGACTTCCTCAACTATCCCGGATCTTTACTCGGTTGCGACTACTCTGGAGTGGTGGAAAGCCTAGGCGATGGCTGTACAAAGAAATGGCAGATTGGTGATCGGATCTGTGGTCTGGCACATGGGGGCAACCGTCTAGAAATAGAGGATGGGACATTTGCCCAACACATCATGGTTCGAGGAGACTGCCAAATGCGTATTCCGTCGGGCATGTCCTTCGAAGATGCGGCGACTCTTGGCGTAGGAGTCTTTACTTGTGGTCAGGGTCTTTTTCAATCTCTAAAGCTCGATCCACCATCATCCCCGAGCCGGACGGGTGAGATCATCCTGATATATGGTGGAAGCACCGCCACGGGCACCCTGGGAATTCAATTCGCTAAGTTGTAAGTTCAAGAAACCTGCAGATCGACACCGTCGCTGGAGGAGAAAAGCTAAGAAAGAATAGGGCTGGTTACAGCCCAATCATCACCTGTGCACCTCGAAATTTCGAACTTGTCAAGGCCCTTGGCGCTGCAGCTGCATTTGACTATCGCGATCCAGCAAGTATAGATAAGATCAAAGGGCTCACGAATAGCCAGCTCAAATGGTGCTGGGATACAATCTCTCTCTCATCGTCGGCAAAATTTGCGGCGGAATGCCTTCATTCTGGAGGCCATTATTCGTCTTTACTACCCGTGAAATGGAGTCGTAAAGATGTCGAGGCCAAAGACACTTTGGTATACACGGCATTTGGTGAAACGATAAGCAAAGGCCGCCACCCCACACCCGCGCGACCTGAAGATTTCCAGTTTGCAATGCAGTGGGCAGACGTCGCTGAGAAGCTGCTTGCAGAGGGCAAACTGCGTCCACATCCCATTCGAGTGATGGCGGGAGGTCTTGACAAGATTCCTGAAGCTCTCGACCTGCTGCGCAAAAGCAAAGTCAGCGGAGAGAAGTTGGTATTCCGCGTGGACGAAATTCCAGCGAAGATATGAACCACTCTTCGCAGGTGAACTGTGTAGGGATACACTGTAGTGCATGTTATAGACTAATGAATCATTATCTTAGTTTGGTCATCAATTTTATTTGCAGTACCTAGATTCTCTTGATTCTGTTGTGCTGGCAGTGTTATCAATATCAATGAACAGAATAGCCCCCATCAACCAGGAACGCCTGCCCTGTTATCCAGCTTGCCCCCTCTGAGGCGAGGAATACAGCCATAGCAGCAATCTCTTCGGGCCTCCCAAGTCTTGCCCAAGGATGATCCTTTTCCAGGGCGCTCTTGACAGCATCAACTCCGTCACGCAGCATCATCGGCTCAAGCATTGACGTGTTGGTGAATCCAGGATTGATACAATTGACATGAATCTTATCTCGACCATATTCTAGTGCAATAGCCCTGGTCTAGGAACTAGAAATCAGCGTCTACCATCCATAGGAGCACGAGGAAAACTCACCATCTGGGAGACAGCGCCTTTGCTGGCACAATAGCAGCTTGCGCCAGCTTGTGCGACCACAGCCAGAACGCTACCGATGTTGATGATCCAGCCTCGATCGCCAAACCGCTGTTTCTGCTGAAGCATTTGCCGGGCAGCATACTTGCATCCAAGCCAAACTCCTTTCCCATTGACTGCCAGCGTTCTATCCCAGACGTCTTCCGGAAAGTCATGCAATCGGAACGAGGAAGGAAATTGGGCTTCAGGGGCAATGCCTGCATTGTTCACCATGATGTCCAGGCCTCCGTATTGTGCTACGCACTGATTGACGAGCTCCTCGACGTCCGCTCCCTGGCTTGTGTCGCAGGCCACATAGATGGAGCGAGGCCGCAACGAAGAAGACGGCCAACGTGTGTTCAGCAACTCGTGCGTGGGCACGTCTGCATCCGAAACATCTCCTAGTTCTTTGACGGTGACTTTGTTCGGCGATGCATTGATGTCGCCGCAGACTATATAGGCTCCTGCTTCGGCATAAGCCAGGGCAATTGCCCTCCCAAGACCACATGCCGCCCCTGTAACTATTGCCACCTTATCAACGAGTTGATTTGACATTTTATCGATCGTTTGCAATGCTGAAGCAGATGACGAGCTTCTATCTTCAAGATATAGGAAGTGGAGTCCAGTGGACCTCAGCTAAGCTCAAAGTAACTTCAACCTCGGGAAAGGTCTTTGCCTCTCTTGACTGGCACGTCTTGGGAATAGTTTCTCATATGCCCGAGGGGGGGGGGGTAAGTTTATTATTTGTCTCATATTCTCGGCGCAACGATACTGCCACCGTCGAGCGTAATCGTGGCTCCATTTACAAAGGCCGCGGCTTTGCTGCTTAGAAAGATACATGCTCCTGCTATATCCTCTTCCCGGCCTAGACGGCGAAGAGGTATTCCCGAAACGATCTCATCTCCTCGATCTTTGAGGGTGGCAGCCATCATTTTTGTCCTAAAGGGTCCACATGCCAGAGTATTTGACCTGTGTAAACAGATCGTTAGCAGTGACCCTACATCAAGCCAGATGACAGCCCATAGAGCGCCTTGAGATCCTTTGGTGCAAACGTACGTTATATTTCTATTTCCCAACTGTCCTGCGAGCATGTTGCTGAGTTGATGTAGTCCTGCCTTGGATGCCGAGTATGAAAAGATCTCCAGATTTGAAGTCCGAAGGGCATCTATACTCCCAATGTTGATGATTCTAGCAGGATCCCCAGGCACTCCAGCTCTTTCCAGAAGAGGCGTTACAAGCTGGGTCAGGAGGAAAACTCTTTGCAGGTTCAATGTCAACACTCGCGTCCAACCCGACGAGGGGAAGTCTGAGTAAGGCGCCGCCCAGTTTGACCCTGCATTGTTGACAAGCACATCAAGCCCTTTTTTGTCATTAGCTTTTCGGTGCTCCCGAAGCCACATTGGATTAACTTGCGAGACTCGCGCTTCATCAACTGCACAACCATGTCTCTGAGATCCGATTCCCTGTAAAAGTCTGCTGGGATTGCGAAAGCTTTTCCTTTGCCGAGAGCATTCAGTTCTGTCACCGCATTCTCACAACTCGTTGCGTCGCGGGCAGTAATATAAACAGCGGCTCCGTTGAGTACAAAGGCTTCGGAAATCATCCTTCCCAAACCTTTTGCACCTCCAGTGACAAGGATAACCTTGCCCTATACAATTTAGCTCATTTCGCTTTGACAAGAGTGGGGATATATCTGGGCAACCGTACCTGAATGTCGAATAGCGTCGAACTGTCCATGTTTGATGATAGCTTGCCAATCGCAGGAGGAGAGTGTCAGCAACGTCGAAAGAAGTTGATTCGGAAAGATGTTTGAGGTCTGAAAATGTCATGTAGGATCTGCTTAACATCGTATTATCCGTACATTACTATTTCTATCGCTCTTATCACCGTCACTCAAGAAGGTGTTGCTCTGCACGAGCGCGTAGAACCTCGGCTATAATTGAGCATGTTTAACGAGCATGGGTCAATGTCAGGTCATAGTAATGATCACTTCTCGAGAGATGAGGCAAATCGACAAAGGAAGCAGCTAACATGAAGGGCAGACCTTGAGCTGAGGAAAATTCGGTCCGAGGCGTCTTCAAAGCTGGTATTGAATGTCATATACAGGGTTTCATCATAGCCGAGGGTGTTAGGTAATTATATGGCATCACAGACAACCTCTCTAGGCCTTGGACCCGGTTTCCGAACGGGTCAAATCTGATCGATAGTGACAGCCTGAATTTGGCATGGATACCACAGTAGATAGGTATAGTACTGGGGTTAGGCTCACGGCCCTACCCGCAGGCACCGTTGCTATTAAGGGGTCACATATATGTTCTTCTTACGTCCCTCGGTATCCAGCCTCTTTAGGTATATAGGTACATAGGTAGAGGCACGGTGGCCCCTCGCGGCCCTGAGGCCCCCCCGGAAGAGCACCTCTGAACATATATCATATCTAATGATACTAATACTTGCCTCAGCGGATTTACCTATAATATATTAACGATTGATATCATAACCCTAACTTCTTAGGGTTAGGGTTAGGGTTAGGGTTAGGGTTAGGGTTAGGGTTAGGGTTAGGGTTAGGGTTAGGGTTAGGGTTAGGGTTAGGGTTAGGGTTAGGGTTAGG
>NW_015622512.1:0-90892 GCF_000836275.1 Exophiala mesophila
AACCCTAACCCTAACCCTAACCCTAACCCTAACCCTAACCCTAACCCTAACCCTAACCCTAACCCTAACCCTAACCCTAACCCTAACCCTAACCCGGGCAATTTCTTATCTGCAACCCTATCTGACCTGTTCTGAATGGTGAACCCTCCGAGGCCGCAATACTACATCCATCTGTTCCAAGTCCCGAGTGCAGTGTTCGGCTAAGTTTGCCTAGTCAATGTGGAGTCGGCGTTAGATAGGAGAGAAGCATCCAAAAGAAGTTGGGCAGAGCATTCAAAGTCAAAAGCATTCCACAACTTATCAGGGGAGGGGTGATCGCAGTCACGTTGATCGTCTCTCTAGTTGTGCTTGACCTGAACCCACCGGCATTTCCAATCATTGCTCTGCAGTTAAAAGGTTCAACATTTTGCAGCACTTTAAACAGCTCTCGCTGCAGATAACCAATACCGAACGGCTCAACAGGTTTAGTTCCAGTTCTCTTAGAATTCTGATTATAGCAATGGGTCCAATGTGCCAAGTAAATCGACTTTTCAATGTCAATGGAATTATTGCCGTTATCACAGGTGGAGGCAGCGGTGAGTCTAACCTTACATGAAAAGGAGCACGACACTCCAAGCTTTCCAATTCCACCACTCGTCGCCACTGTATTTTTGTCCAACACTGTATTCTTGTCCACTTTACTGAAAATTCAGCTAAGATCGTACGCAGGCCTTGGGCTTTCCATGGCTCAAGCACTAGCCGAGAATGGCGCTAAAAGAGTCTATATTCTTGGGCGGCGCAAGCAGATCTTGGACGAGGCAGTTAACAAGATCGTAAGTGCAATATGTCGGCTCAAGGGCCCCGACTGGTGCGCCTTTTCCCGTTTTGATCTTTGACAGAATTAGGGTCTGGACTGCGTCGTTCCGATAATATGTGATGTAACGGATAGACAAAGCTTGCGATTGGCGGTAGCACTCATCGGGAGTGACGTGGGATATATAAATTTACTGGTGGCCAATTCTGGTATTGCAGGCCCTTCCGGCAACGTTACCCAAGGATCGAGCATTGCCGGATTACAGGAGACCTTACTCACCATTCCGATGGAGGATTTTACTAACACATACCACGTTAACTGTACCGCGGTCTTTTACACGGCCATTACATTCCTCGGGCTTTTAGATGAAGGAAATAAGCGATCGGCATATCAAGGAGGGAGGAGCCAAGTCATTGCCACAAGCAGCATTGGAAGCTTTAACAGAAAGATCACCGCAGGCTTTGCGTATGGCACCAGCAAGGCTGCCACGACTATGTTGATGAAGATTTTGGCCACATATTTGGTACCATATAGGATCAGAGCAAATGTGTTATGTCCCGGTTGTAAGTACCCTTGCCAACCTTTGTGAAAGATGCGAACTGACCAGGTACTGGTCATGCTCAGTATTCCCGACGCATCTCACTGCTACTCTGATTAAAGAACAAAATCCCGCAACCGAGGCCGCATTCCCAGTCGAGGAGATCCCGGCCGAGCGCGCAGGCCAACCAGAGGACATCATGGCGGCTCTTCTTTACCTGGCTTCGCGGGCAGGAGCTTATTGCAATGGCAGCTGTCTGATAGTAGATGGTGGCCGTCTGAGTGTCACACCAGCCACGTACTAGTCCGTTTCACAATATATACTAAACTTCCACGCCAAAACCTCGCATCATAGAGTCCTTAAGGCAAGGTTACAGTGTTCGAGAGCCAATCGGTCAAAGATGTTGGGTGAGACACAAATTCAATCGGGCAACGCAGTTTCTTTATTCTCGAAAGACAGTCTAGACTGTGATGTGTCAAAGTCAGCTCTCGCTGCGGCTCCCCGGAAATACCTTTAATCAAAGAACGGACTGCAGCCGGCCTTCCTATCTTACGGTGCCACTGAGAGAAGTCAGAGTAATCAGCACAGACAGTTCCTTGTGGTGTCAAGACCAGCAAGTAACATGAACGGCCAGAATACGAATAGTCGAGTGACCCGTATACTCGCTTTGGCTGGTTAGAATACAGAATTAAGGAGAGCGTGCATGTGCATGTGCTTCAACAGAGATGCCGGCTACCCTAGAATGCTCCCTCCGATCGCATAGAAATACATAACTAGAAGGTTTTCAACTGCAAAATACTTCGACAGTGTAGCGTCTGAACATGTCGACCAATTAATACCAACTACAAAGCCGCTTCAATCCTGTCGACCTCTGCCGAACCACCAAAATATGCTCGACAGCACGACAGCTCCACATACAACGCGGGCATAGTTCATGTTTTCAGCCGTTACCGGTTGAAAGGGTGGAAAGGACAAAAATATCAGCATGAAAGTGCTCTAGATTAAGGCAAAGATATACAGCGGAAGGCCACATTTGCCATGCTGGAAAGGACCGTACTGCCATGGAGGTCCAGGAGCAAATTGCCCAGCAGATCATCGTTTCGTGGCACCTCTCAGCCACATAATAAGTTCAGCACGACCAGTCCCTGTATCTGGAGGCCACCGAGGAAGGTGGCACTTCCTATGAAAGCATGCCAGCCAAGTGTTGTGATCCACCCAGTCAGCCAGCTGCACAATTGACCTAACCGTACGATGGAGAGGCCAGAATGGATGCCCACTCGATTTGGCCACTGGTTCGGCACCCATTATGCGATGGATGCAAAGCCTCGAGCCCCGTTTGTCGAAAATACCTTCGAAGTCTCTCCGCCAATTCAAAGTGCGGACGACCGCATCTTCATAATCTCCAACATGGATAGCCTTGAAGATCTTCCGGTCGAACATTCACTACATCATCAGTTTGGATATTCGAAATTCTTGGACATTGCAGGTTCTACGGCATCTCTTCAAAGGACACCTTGTCTGAAGGTGTCGAGGCCATGACCGACATCCTAGAACACGCACCTGCATCTGAGCGGCCGACGGACCGACCGGTTGTTCCTACTGTCCTGGAGAACAAGACCGACATATTGTCAAAACATTGTTTGGCTCTCGTGTAACATCGGGCTTTAACTCCTAAGCAAACCCTTTCCGAACAGTGGTCACAGATCTGATAATCTCCGAAGCATCCGTCCGTCAGTGTTTCCTACCAATGTCAGCTGCTCATGTTCGAAGGCAAGAGAAATATTTTAGACAATAGGCATGAGAATATCGCACAGATGCAATCAGCTCTTTGAACCGATCATTCTCGCATTTCGAGTCCGCGGCTGCTTCAGCCGGAGCTCAGTCCCCTTATAAGAACTTCACTGGCTGGGACGATTCTATTGGGAGTAAGGTCCATAAATCAAGCTGCTCGGCTGCATTATACATTTACTTGACTCCAAGTGTCTTCGTTGGGCATCACATATCCCCACGGAGCTCGAACAATCCTGAAGACTTTGGTTGTCGAACTAATATCAATAGCTCCGACGGATCCGGTGTGTCTAGAGCATATATCAAGTATAAAGTCCAACCCTAGGGGGGAAGTACAGGGTAGAAACCCTAGCTAACACCACACCGCTAAACACGATGTTTAGATAGTTATATATATGCTAAAGAGCAGAGAAAGTGTAGCTGTATTCAGTCCTGCGCGGTGCCTTATCCAAGATCAGTCACTATCATCGAAACGAGACTTATCACACAACTTTTAGTTTCCCATGTGACGGGGGCTTGTTCCAAGAAAGTCCGCTCAATTAGGCTTTTCCTTCGTAGTGCGAAGCCAATGCATAGCTCTTGTCCAGCGGCTCCTTGCTCAAGACATCCTTTTCGTTCAGCAGATATTGTGGCACTGTCAGCTCATCTGCGTCGCCAAATATTCTCCCAACTTCTTCTAGAGGAACGCCAAGCGTGTCAGGGAAGAAGAACCAAAGCCAAGCTGTGGCTATAAATCCCGGGATAAAGAATACCATATAGAAAAGATACCCAATCCTGAGGAAAGCTATTGGGGCGACCTGCAGCCAGACGATATTAATCGCAGTGATGGTGGCTACGCCGATAACTACACCTTTGGCGCGAATATGGTTCGGGAAGATTTCTCCTAGGGAGCAAAATTGGACTCCATCTGCCGTGTTGTTAGTCACGTCTTCGTGGCCAGGATCTCCTCCCAACTTACCGAGACCAAGCTGATAAAAGCAATTGACGAGATATATGAAACCAATTGTAGCATTGAGGGCCGTGTTGTTCGGGTTCTCTAGGGCTTCCGGTGAAGCGAACTTTCCAATCAGGCCACAAACAATGGCAAGGCAACATGCGCAGCCACCAACGCCAAATGCCAGAAGCTTATTTCGAGGAAAACGGTCGATCAAGAAATAGGACATGAACCCGGTGCCAAGAGCCACCACGCACCAGCCAATTTGATACAACATTTGCTTATTAGTGTCAAACCCGAGAGAAGCGTAGATGGTTGGTCCGTAATTGGTAACAACAAGGATACCCGAGGTGTGTATTGACAAGGCCATGCCTATTGCAAATAATGCTCGTTTGCGGTAGCTTTTCTTCATAAAAATTGACCGCCATGTACTAACGTGGTGTCGGTCCTGTTCAATTGATAGTCGAATCTGGACCGCCTCAACCTGAGCTTCTTGGGCCGTATGTAGCCTATTTAGGACTCGCTCAGCTTCATCGTAGCGGTCTTTCATCATGAGCCATCGTGGTGACTCCGGCAGCCAATGCATACCGGCAAGTAGCACGATAACCCAGAGAGCCTGAAAGATCATGCCCCCGCGCCATGCCCAGTTATTGTCGGTGGGTAGATGATAAAACGCGTACCCAAAGTATGTTGCAATATTGTAGCCGAGGAGGAAACCGACGTTGTGGCAATTGACAAGGATGCCCCGGATCTTTGGTGGGGACACTTCATTCATCCAGATGGGAATGGCCGTGACAATTGTCCAACCGCCCCAACCAGCGATGAATCGAAATGCGAGAAACATTTCAATATTGACGCTCCCAGTCAGCCCCGCTGCCGCAATGAGATTGACAACGGCGCAGTAGGTAATCGCTGCTTTGCGGCCCCAACGATCAGACACATCTGCGACGGTCCATACGCCCAAAAATCCACCAACCTGATACAAAGAATTCGTGAGGCCGGACAAATCGGCCGCGTTGTTGCGAGTGTCGAGCCCAAAATAAGATATGAAGGAAGGTTGTGCCAGGGTCGTGGCAATAATCGAGGCACTGTAGCCATATTCGATAGATCCCAGCGACATGAACAAGATGATGAAAACATTATACCAGCGGAATTGTCGTTTGCTTGAATGTTCAAGTGTAGGTGTTGTACCCGCATCAAGGCTCTCATTTGCTTCAGGTAGTTTCGCCATGGTCAGGTTCTATGTGTTGTTGATTGGAAAGGGACAGGACAAACGTGCTGCATCAAACATGTATTTATCAGGTCCCACGACATGATGCCTTCTACCTGGGAAATCAGGTTGTTACTTCGTGATACAGCGATTTCCAGCCCTAGGATGGATTTGCTTGTTCAGATCCCGAGGTTGGACATGCAGCCCGCGGCAGATGGCAATTTTAAGCCCACAATATCTGTCCGCACTTCACCACCTTCGTCCCCGCCATAGCATGGAGAAGGATGGGGCTTGATCCTCGGCTCTGTGGGGTCCGGGGTTGGCGACTTCTTAGGGTGAGATGCTTTTCACCTGAAAGCAAAGCTGTCACGGTGCCTCGGGACCCCAATGCTGGCGCGTAACAGTCTTTGAAGGGATAGTTTGACTCGCGGCTCGACATGGTGGCACACCCAGAACTTTGGACTATCTCTACAGAAGAACAAGGGCTTAGAGTATATGAAATGTTTCACCGTCCTGATGTTGCTGGCTCAAATCTCGGTGCGACAGAACCTAATAGCTTGGACTACTCGAGTCCCTCCTTGAGTGAACCACAGGAGTGATATTGTTAAGTATTGACACGTATGAGAAACTACTATATCTGCTGTCCGTGTAGTCTCCAAGCTCAATGCAATATCGGATGATGTCATATCATATTTCCAAGTTGTGACATTCAAAGATCCGCATCGTGTGAAGTGCAATGTCTAGGATTGCTATGGAATAGACTAGGAATTGCCTAAGTCGTTCTCAACTTCGGAGATATTAATATCTTGACATGGTCATCCTTCCGGTTAGCCAACTCTTCGAACCCTTTGTCCACGACCTGTGCAAGCGGAACTCGACTTGTGATCATACCCTCGTATCCGCTGATTTTCCCTGCCCACATGTCAGTCAATACGAGAAAGAGGGAGCCCAGTCCAGTCATACCATCAGCCATCAACTGTATCACTTCTCGAAAGTCCTCTTTATTGTAACAGCATGAGCTGAGGAAAGAGATTTCCTTCCTAAAGAACGGGTAAAATGGAATGGGTATCTATATTGTCAGCTTTCAGCTCATTGATGTACTCGGGACGTGATTACCGGCTTCTCCCACATTGCAACATTGATGTATGTCCCTCCATAGGAGATAGCATCGAGTGCGCTTTCCAAGGCTGGCGCAACACCAGCACAGTCGAAAACGAAATCTACACCTTTGCCGCTTGTGATCTTGCGGCAAATTTCACCTAGGTTCTCGGTTTTTGGGTCTATGATCCTCTGGATCAGACCAAGCCTCCGAGCTTGTTCTCTCCTCTTAGCCGTTGGCTCGCTTAGAATCAGGGTTTTGACACTTTGAGCTTCTAACAGAATAGCCAGTGCTATTCCAATTGGACCTCCTCCCACGATAAGGACTGTTCGGCTTTCGAGTGTTTGTTTGGCCACCTTTATGACATGGTTTGCCACAACTAACGGTTCAATAATGGCAGCGTTGTCGAGGTCAACGTTCTCGGGGAGGGTATGAAGCATATCTTCGTCCACCGCGGCATACTCTGATAACCCACCTCCGCCAGGAGCCCCGCTCGCGCCTAAGAAAGCCAGCCGATCGCAGAGATGGTCTTTACCTGCGGAACATGAAAAGCAACCAGGGTTCTTGCAGGCGATGTGTGGATCTACCATGACAGCTTGACCGACTTTGAAACTTGAACCAGCACCTGTTTGTATGACCCGACCACAAAACTCGTGACCCAGAGTCACGGGCATATAACCACCAGTTAAAGGATGTGGGTTATCTGGGGTTGGTATGCCGATTGGTCCTGACACAACTTGTTAGGGGGAGTGCCTCTTGTTCAGGATCTGTGCTACCTACCAGCCAGATATTCGTGTAAATCACTCCCACAGATCCCGCACCATTCGATCTCGACAAGACATTGTCCTTGCCCTATCGTAGGAACAGGGACGTCTTCTATCCTGATATCTCTCGCCCCATAGAATCTTGCAGCCTTCATGGTCGACTCTTGAAACCGAAAGACTGGATAACAGGAATTTGTTGTGTCGTACGATAGAATTGCTCTACCAATGCTCTTGTACTCGGAATTTACGTCGTTCCCGGTTAGGTCATCTTAGTAATTGGAATGCTCGTAGAGAAAATCAAGGTTTCTGCCAAAGTAGACCGGTGTTTCTTTTACCTCGGGCGGTTGATATGCACTCCATCCTCGGTTACATTTCGTTGGTGAGATGCTTAGTGGCTTCTGTTCTTGGGAGGCAACCAGAAGGCCCGAGGAATCTAGATTCTCCAAAGGACATTGCTTCAGGATGAATTACCTCAGGTACTTTCGAGTCGACGTCTTGCTATAGTGAGGCGTTCAAGGAGAATTTCGTAGTAGGCTGATTCTTAGGCAGTCTTATATGGAAGCTGTCAATAGAGAGCAGAAACCACTCCCAGATGCATAGGAGAATTACCTTGAACATACTTGTAGAAATTGTTCTGTGGTAACCAAACTTGCAGCTGATCGAGACTTCGCTTCTGTGTCTTATCGAATAGCCACGATCTTCACACTGTTTGTTTAGGGTCACCGTCAGCCAGTAGGCAGATTCAGTTGCCTCAACATTGTCTAAGTAGTGATGTTCGGCTTAGCCGTGTCGCCCCCGCACGCTCTAGATTCAGGTACATGCAGGAGGGGCACGTTCCCCTCCTTCACGTCTTGGCCACATTTGTCATCTCATCGGGTTCTCGCTCGTTACGTATTAGTTCCCAGTACTTGAAGCCATCTCCTGATGCTCCTTACCTACAATAAATATGACAACAGGGCTCTGTGAAGACTCTTGACACTAGTCATTTCAATACAAGCCAAAGCCGGACGGCAAGACTACTCGCTACAATACTGGACACAAGAAGCTCTCGACAGACATCGTTGCTATGGAGTTGAAAAGAGTCGCGAAGCCGACAAAGCGGAGGGCTCCCAAGGCTTGCGAGCGTTGCAGAGTGCGCAAGGTTCGTTGCGATATTGCTCTCCGTCAACAGCCCTGCACAAACTGCGCACTAGACGATGTTCTTTGCGTAGATGCACCGCCAAGGCGGCGCACGACCGCTGACGGGATCGCGCGCAGGCGGCGGAAGAACAAGGCTTCCAATATACCAGAAAGCAGCAGCACTGACCTTGATCCTGCTTTTGCGGCAGACATCGTCCAACTTCCAGAGTTGACCAGTCCTCATACCATGATAATGAACCCTTCGGCGCAAGCCCATACTGACGAACCTTCTACGGAAGCGTTGCTACCAACCCACCCCCTCGAAAACCACTTTCCTGATTTCACATCTGGTTTACTCAAGGACGGCGATGTGTCAAATCAGACTGGCGTTCCATCTCCCGTACCCTCGACAGGCGAAACCATGGGCTTGGGTTGCGAACAACCAGTAATTGGTGACATCCTCCTCCCCAATTTTGTAACGCCCATCAAACCAGGACGATGTCACCAGTATTCGTCATTTCTCGCAGCCGAAAGAGCTTTCGAACTTCCACCACCAAAACTTCGTAATGCAATCATCACGAGCTATGTGCATTTTGTACACCCACAGCTGCCCTTGGTCGATGTGCACGAAGTCTTGCTAGCTCTGGCAAGCGATGGCAAGGCAGCAAATGTCAGTATCTTGCTTCTGCAAAGCATACTTCTCTCTGGTTCGGCCTTTGTCGAAACAGAGTATTTGGTCGAAGCTGGATTCCAAGATAGAATGCACTTGAGGAAGCAACTTGCCGACAGGGTTAGGATTTTATATGATTTCGACTGCGAGACCGATCGTTTCATCCTGATTCAGTCATTAATCCTCATGACGTCTTGGCAAGAGAAGGGAGACGAGGTAAAACATTTACGACACTGGCTTGGGATTGCGTACAATATTGCATTATTTATCGGATTGAACAAGGACCCCACAAGTTCCAATTTGTCGATGCGTAGGAAAATCCTATGGAGGCGTTTGTGGTGGTCCTTCTACATCCGTGATAGAATGCTGGCTTTAGGGCTTAGACACCCTCCAATCATTCCTTTCGATGCCTGCGAAATGCCAGACCTGACAACAGCCGATTTCGATATTCGGTCGACGGAGGCTGCAGTATCTTCAACATTTGAGAATTGCGGCCTACTCCATGATTTAGATCAGCAACAACGGCTCGCAGAAGTCTGTGTTGCACAGTTGAAGCTGTGCCACAACGTCTCCCATGTTCTGAAAGCTCGACACAAGACTATTGTACCGAAGTTTGGGTGCACGACGACGAGGACGTTACTCTCGGTTCCCAAGAGTTCGAAGACAAACACGCCTGAAATTCAGAAATGCGCGCATCAGCTAAGCTCATGGTTTCACGACCTCGACATGTGGTTACAATATAAGTCACCTCCTTCTCTGAATTTCAGCCCCGAGCAGGACATACTTATCTTCCACTGTGCCTTACTGAACCTGTGCTACTACTCCTTAGTTTGCACTTTGCACCGGCCATGGCCTCCTCCAATTCTGCGCGCCTTGCCGGCTGGAGAGGTCTGTTCTCAACGGAAGTCACGCCATGCAGCCAATGCGATTGTTTCCATTTTAAAGGACTTACAAGTCCAGGAGATGATCCAGCTCCTGCCCACTTCTGGTCTAACGTTTCTTGTTCAGGCGGCAGTAACTCATCTATCCGATTCGACGACACATATTGAACCGCTGAGGCAGCAAAGCAGACAGCATTTGGAAAGTTGTCTGGAGTTTGTGGATTGCCTTATGGAGGTCCATGCCTATGCCTTTTTCGCAAAGTCGTTCCTTCTAGCTGCAGCTGCAAAGCTCTACCAGGAGCCTCGGTTCTCCCGACGACTGGCCAGCATCAGCGTCACCGGGTCCACTACACAGAATGCTACTCCAAGCGTGCCATCGTTGGACTTGAATACTCCCTACATTGACGGCAACGGTCTGCAGATATCGAAGACGTCATTGTTCTCATCAGGAAAAGACCGTAGTCTGATGTTGGATGAGAATCTCGAGGTTGCCACGGACAATGGTAGCCAGGGAAGTATGTTTGATGTATTTGATTTCGGGTTGTTAGACTTTGACTCTAACATGCCCTTCGAAATCGAAAATGGCCAGTTGGATCTCTTATTGGCGTGATCAACATGGCCACTATTGCCTTTTTAGTTGCTTGTTCTTATATTGATGGTCGCATCAGGATAAAATCAGCAGAGAAAATCATATACCTATAGCTCAAACTACTCAATATCCCACATTTCATCTTCGCTGTTTCTTATATATGGCACCGGCATTGTTTCTTTACTGTAAGATTCTTCAGTGATCGTCAGGCCATTGCCAAGAAACGCAAAGATGTTGTCTGGATCATGGTACATAATATCATAGTGTTCATATCGAGGTCTTTTCATGTACTTCAAGTGGTGATAGAGACTGCCGGGCCATATGTAGATACGTCCGTTTGGTTTGTTGTCCTTCGAACTCGGTTAGCAGCTTCTCGTCATTGACGCGTTGGGTCAACACCTACCTTGTACCAGCTCCTGCAATTCTCTGCCCAGACAGAGTTCTTCTGGTGCCACGCATCCATGAAAAGGTTCATCTGAAGAGTTGTTTCGAGCTTGGGCATCATATACTTAATCCCATCCTGTTGCATCTTTTTACAGACCTGCAAGATATACTCGATCTGTACCTCATGGCTCGGGAGCGCGCAACCCTGGCCCCAATTCCCTCGTGGTCCATTGACAACAAAGTAATTTGGGAAACCGGGGCATGCTATGGAAGCATACACATTTGGTTCTGTATCCTGCATGACTTGGCCGTTAAGTCCCGTAATCTTGAAATGTGGTAGGTATTGGATGTCGAAACCAGTCGCACATGCGATTATATCCACCTTGTGCTCTATCCCATCATTCGTCAAGACCCCTTCGGAAGTGATTTTGTCAATTGCTTCAAAAGTAGTTGTTACGTTTTTCCGGGTTAGGGACTCTAGATATCCCTCCCCAGGAGTAAGACGGCGGCAGCCAGGGCTCCATTCTGGAATGAGCCGGGCTTTCAACTCTTCATGTCCCGGTCCAATCTTATCTCTCATTGCGTTCTGCATTAGAGATCTGGCCTCTAAGTTTGCCTCGCTGCCACGATAGAAAATTCTGAATCCGCTTACTACCGCACGTTCGACAGCTCGTCGGTACTTGAGATGATATTCGGGGTCTTGACGGAAGCGTTCTTTCTCCTTCTCGGTATATTGGTGTTTACCAGCGGCTAATGGGTCCATTGCTTCCGGGTCTGCCTCCTTGTTCGAGATATTGGAACCGATCTGTGGACCGATATATGTTTGGTTTCTCATGAATATAGAGACATGCTTTGCAGTGTCGGCAAACTTTGGCACCATTTGTATAGAGCTGGACCCTGTTCCTATGACGGCGACTCTTTGATTTTGCCAGTCTAAGCCATGAGGCCAATTCGCAGAGTGGGCGATGGTCCCGGAGAAGTCTGTGAGGCCGTCGATATTAGGCCATTTCCATTTATTGAGAATACCTGTCCCATTGACGATAACATCACAAGAGTCGATGAAAGTTGTACCATCTTTACGCTTGAGCTGGACGTTCCACTGGTCGCCACTCCAAGTGCACGACAAAACTTCCGTGTTCAAAACGGCATACTTTTCGATTCCATATTCTTTCGCAAAGCGTAACATGTAATCCTGGATCTCATGGCTGTAGCTATAGTAGCCGCTCCAGTCCGGGTTAGGGTACCAAGGAAATGTATAAGTATGCGCTGGAATATCACAAGCACAGCCTGGATATCGGTTTTCGTACCACGTACCCCCAATAACCGGATTCTTCTCGTAGCATACGAGTTCAAAGTTTCTCAGAAATTTTTCTGCCTTGTGAGCGAACAGTAAACCCGAAGCACCCATCCCCACGTGAATGATCTTGACCTTTTGAGGCGTGCATTGAGGATATTCTGGTACTTGCTCAGGGAGGATCGGCCTACTAGGCTCAGAAATCAACGGCATTATGCAAGTCACCACGTGAGATAACACCTCGATTGGCTTGAAAGTGCTCAGTCAATCCATCCATGCTTCATCTGAAGGAGTTATATAACTTGTAGTCCGAAGAGAAAAGGAGATTTGGTGCCAATCCTGAAAGCCCCAAGTGAAGGGCCTGGCAGTCATCGTCGCATTCTAACAGGATCGGCTCAACCGAGGAAAGTCTGGGCCGCTCACATTCGTCGGCAATGATACACAACTTCAGAGCAAGGCAGCTAAGTAAGTGAGTAACGATATCGTGGCTTGGCCGCTTATTTTCTCATACCTTTGGTCTCCGAGGCATAGCTTAGATCATATTCGTCCAGAGTCACATGTTCCCGGCCCAAAAGAGCCAAGCTATACGAACTTTGGGTAACTCGGACCAGCACCGGCTGTTGCCTCGGCTTGCATTTGCCCTACCGTGACACATTGGTTGACCCTCCCTCGGTCTAGAACTACCACATCACCTGTACTGCGTTGTGTTTGTATGTGTAGCGAACATCCATTTCCGAAGCTATGCAGAGACCCTAACGCATGACACGCTTACTGACATTGGATTTTTGTCCATCCAGATGCTCCCGCATCGAGCTCAGTTTCTCGACATAGCTGGTTTCCACTCATCAAGAGTATGGCGGCCAATATAGGCTCCAGCGAGACAGACCGAACGCACAGCCCACACATCACAGCATAAAATGAACATTAAGACTGCCCGGATCACCTTATTGGAGGTAGGACCTTGGTAAACCTCTTGGAAGAAATATATCCGCACAAAACGATCTCCCTCAACTCGGCAGAATCGTTCTACATACTTTATCCGTGGAAAAATATCAGGAAAAGCCACGTGAAGAACTGAACTGCACCGACAATGGCACCAATATCAATCCAAATACTCTGCTTGGACCTCCCTGGAATGCTCTTTTGTCTCTGCACAAATTGTGACCCGTATACCATAGTCACTGAGCTCCGGCAGACTGTAGTAGAGTTCCTTGACACATCACAATCCTCCCTATAGTTATCAACCACCGGTGAGCTGGAAGTAAGACCGGAATTGAAGAGTGTCAGGGGCCGGCTTTCGTCGGACATTACTCTTCGGTAGATATCTTCACAAAATGGAGGCGCGTCCCCGGCTGGTGTGATAATCCGGTGTAGATCAGTAATCTGTGTCATTGACAGCACAACGTTATTATCTGTGAATGCGGAAACAGCAGGAGGTTGAACCAAGCCACATTCTAGGATAGCAGACACCGGTATTCGCGGATCAAAGATTGCCAAAATCATTTGAGGGACATTCCCAGGAATTTGTTCAGCTCTTGTCGAGTTATCTTGTAAATTCAATGTCAGAAAGGATACAGCTAAGTACTGACATGTAACAAAGGGGTCTCACAGGTTAGAAACACAGTGACTGCAATTCCAGTGCCCATTGGCGAGGCAACTTGTGGTGAAAGTGCAGAGTTATTAGCCACGATAGCTGTGAATGAGCCATACTGGTGTTGCTGGATGGTTTCATAGTATATCCCTCCCGGAGTATCTGTCGTTGATTGTATATCGAAACCTGTATACGTTACAGAACTCGCTGAGATCCCATCAATAAATGTGTAATTAATGGGTAGCTCTCGTCCACTGCCATCTGTGTGCTGAATAACAAATGCGATTGCAGGGACCGGTACTTGATCAAGAAACTCAACGCCGCTCTCCCAGATCGGTGTGTTGTATGTCGGAATCGCGCTTAGGAACAGGTAGCAAATAACAATCGCAAAGCTAGCCAAAGCAGCGAGGATATTGACAACGTTCTTCCAACGAGGAGCTAAAGCATTCATTAGTCGCACTGGCCTTAAGTCTGATGCACAGAGAGCCTATTGATTGCCTAATACGTACACGAATCACGTTCGCTGAATGCATTCCGATGCTCTTTCAACGCATACGGCCAGGGCGAAAAGAGTAACAGGCAAGCCGGCAGTAAGGGAGCGAATGTGATGGCACAAGCTACCCCAAGGAAGCGTCCTCTATCCGTGGCATACTCCTAGAGGGCGTATTAACGGGATTCCATGTACTTTCATAACAAGACTCACATGTGCAGCATAGATGATGTAGAAACAACCAATCAGAAGACTGATGTTGAGGAAGATCCCAAGGAGTACGAATCTTTTAAATGTGAGAATGCTGGTATTTTCATCCGGCTAGGTTCCCAACATACGGGTACCAATGGCGCTTTATTCTTCTTTCTCTGATTCCGCCATGTTCTTGTGAAAAGGGTTTCATTGGTAGCTTCTCCCCGTGCCCTTCGGCGTTGGGCTCATCCTGCCAATGTCTCCGGTTATGCACTTGTCCTTTTGAACCTGTGTAATTGAAGGAATTGCTGTTGCCCTGATATTGTTCGTCATCTCCGCGAGGCTTGGATGGCTGATCTCGTCCGTCTGTATGCTCATTCTGAACTGACCCCATGGTGCAGGCTTTCAAGCGAATCCCCTTAATAGTAATGGATAATTGATTATGCTGACTTTCCTGGCAGGGATGAAAGCTTAGGGAAGCGCAGACGATTGCGCTGATATTCGAGCAATGGCACAGGGCGCAGGGGCTTTGGGTGTGCCTCGATACACCACGACGGTCACACCAAGGTGTTAAAGGGTGGCATAGCGCTGCTCATGGAAGACAAAGAGTAGTTTTCGCCTGAACGTTCTCTTTCCCAGAAAATGTTTCTCGCGACAGCTTAGGAGTCGAGAAGTCCAGGTGCTGGCATGTGTCAAGAAGCTCACAATAATAGTGAAAGTATCAGGCGTCCTAGCCAACGTGAAGTGATCGACCAGGATGTCCCCGACGGGAAAATAGCGGAGACTGACCTTTTCCATTAAAGCGGGTCGATCATCTGCAGGCCCACTGTACCCGAATCACTGAGGCGTGATTTGATCTTTCACGAGCCGGCCGCCAGCTTCCAAGAACAAAAATGACGTAAATGGCCCCAGATCTTCACACGTCGCGTACTCGTACTCTGGTGAAAGTGCTATCCTGTCACCGAACCTTGGAGTGGAAATCCCAGTCGAACATGACGAACATGCAGCTTCTGCGGATGAACCTCTCGATTCCAGCTAGATCTCATATAGAAATCTACAGCAACCTCCTGTACCTAAAACTAGTTCCACAGCTGCCACTGGGGAATTTGGTATGAGGGTCAGATATTCAGCCATGAGCTGGAGTCAGCGTCCCTCTGCTATGTCCTCGAGCTAGATCCTATTCCTCCAGAACGACGGGATGATCAGGAGTTTTGGCGCTGCAAAAGACTCTTCGAATGGGCAATCAATTGCTTCTCTCCCGCTGCAGGATTTTCGAAAGTGCCAGTGCTGTCGGAGTGAACGCACTAATATGCTGAATCTCAGCAGCTTCTGTACAGTACTGCTCCATCTTTCCAGTTTCCATTTCAGCTTGCTTCAGGTATTTCTCGACTGTGTTGGAAAGCTAGGGTATCAGATGAGATTGGTCGAAATCATGTGCTTGTGAAGACAATATGATAGGTCGAATTGATATAGCCCTTTGTTCGAGGAGATTTCTGTGTGGTCATTCTGGGTTCGGTCGGTCTGGAGAGTTTCCATAATATACACCCGTTTGAAAGCTCCATACTGTGTGGTATGGCGGGCCTGCGCGACCCAGATCCCATTGCTGGCCAGCATGTCCTGACTAGTAAAGGGGCTTACTCCCTGTTGCAGAGATGTCGGCTCAGCGCCTATATTCATGACTCTGGATCTCTGAGTCGCGACTCGCCGCTTGCATGTTCATTTGTCAGACTTCTGTGACTCCCAGAGTGGAGTCCCCAAGGTCAAGTCATCTTGGTAGTCTTGGTATGCCTGTGGAGATGTTACGGGTTACATCAGCGCCATTTGTTCAAATCCCGATACTATCTACCAGCGCTATCTGGCGAACTACCCTTGAAAAAGTACTCGCGAAGGATATCACACTGACATATACTTCTGAACTAGATTCTCCTGCATACCGTAGCTTTTTGGTATTCTCTTATATAGTGCGGTCCTGGAGAGAGAATCGAGACATCCCTGTGGGGCATCGCCAAGAAGCGAGGATACCAGTCTTGATTCTGTAGACAGGCTCCAAGCATGTGAGCGCGATCAGCACATCTTAGCATACTGGTTCCAGTTATGGAGACCATTGTAGGTACACAGTGGAGTCTGGGCGACATCTGGGGTGATGGAAGTGTTCTGGACCGAGGATATGGCAGAGTCAGACACGAATGATATGTCTATATATTGGGCCATTCTCCTGGGCCATTCTATAAAACCATGTGGGACCAGCGCGCATAACACTTGAATCGCCTATCCTAAGGTCTACGGGGAGCTTACTCGACCTCTACCGCCACGATGAACACCTATAACCTGTGGTGTGTTTTGTATGTATGTTTTGGCGCAGTCTTCTACGGATATGACTCTGGTAAGAGTCGCTCAAGATCATGTTCAGTTTCCCTGGCTAATATCTCTAAGCTTGTACCACGTCGGTCCTGGCTTACGAGTCATTCTTGGTATACTTCAATCTCGATGCTCATACCATTGGTGTCATGGGATCAGTCTACTATGCCGGTGCTGTTGCCGGCATGGGACTAAACTTTTACTTGCCTAATAAATACGGTCGGCTAAGGACGATCCAGCTAGGCTGCGTGATTTCTCTCATTGCGAACGCACTGCAGACCGGCGCTCCCAACTTTGGAGCATTCTGTGCAGGTCGTGTAATAGGTGGCATTGCGTCGGGGCTAATGTTGGTCGTCTGTCCCGCATATGCCTCTGAAATTAGCCCTCCCAGAATGAGGGGCCGCATCGGAGGATATTTTGCGTGAGTTGTTCTTAGCATTATGCGATCGGTGAGCTTATATGTTTCATTAAGGTTCAATATCTGCGTTACCTACTGCTTTACACAATGGATGTAGGTACCGGAATCCTCGGTTGTCTACCGGACCTAGCTAATCTAGAAAGTGGACTTGGCTTCTACTTCATTAAAGGGGACGCGTCATGGAGAGTCCTCCTTGGATGTCAACACCTCACATCCCTCGCAATGCTCATTTTTTCGTTCTGGATGCCCGAATCCCCACGATACCTCATCCTGGTAGAAAGGTACGAACAGGCTGAAACAATTCTCAAGAAGATGCACTTCAACGATGAAGATGAGACCCTTTATCTCCGAGAGTTCCATCAGATAAAGGCCCAGATTATGCTTGATAAACAAGAGAGTCTGGGCATGAGAGGCATATGGGCAAGGCCTTCGTATCGAAAACGATTTCTGCTTGTTTTCTGGTACGCAATAGCTTGCATGTGAGTTTCATCCCCTCTCATATACGACTGTACCTAAACATATAGGTTGTCTGGTGTGATGGTAATTCAGAACTACCAGGTTATTCTCTATCAACAAATCGGCTTCACTAGTGTCATGTCTCTCATCTTGACTGGTGTCTGGGGTATCTGTGGCGTCATTTCTGCAGTTTATGCAACATTTTGTTTTGACCTTCTCGGGCGTCGGAAGACAATGGCAAGTCAAAGTCTGCACAAGGAGAAAAGTCGTGTCTAACAGTTGTTCTAGTTCATATCTTACGGCTTGATAATCCTGGGCACTCTCTTGACTAGTATTACTTGGGCTGTATTTGAAAACACCGGCAGCACAAACGTGAGCCTTGCACGGGGCCTTATTGCTTGCATGTTCTTCGTTACCTTGGGGTACTCAGGCCCAGCAAACACTTTCATGGCAACAGTGAGTCAAATATTTCTATATTTCATATTGACATTCCTAAATGCGTTTTCCCCAGTATCCCGCCGAGATCATGCCGACATCTATGCGCCCTACAGGTGTTGCAATAGCGTATATGACACAGCATGTCCTCATCATTATTTTGATCCAGTTCACACCAATCGCTCTAGAAACTATTTCGTGGCGATTTTTCCTTATTTTTGTTTGTGGATCAGCTATATTTGCAGTTGTGTTCTACTTCTTCTATCCGGAGACGCGATATAAGAGCTTGGAAGAAATTGAGGCCATCTTTGGAGATAAGGTAAGAAGACTATATTTTCTTCTTATCTTTTCGTGCTAACATTCTCTAGGTCGCAACTGAGGTTGAAGAGCCGCCTAAGGATCTCGAGGACGTTGCTGTCGATCCTGACAATAGAGACAAAGTCAATGATCATTTCATCCATAGCGAGCATGTCAAGGCTCAGTGAATTGGAGATGTGTACTCAGTGCCGACTTGCTTGTCTGTCGGTAGATATTAGGAGGAGAATCAAAGGAGAAAATAGTACTGGGATGACGCGCCTATAGTTGTTGGAATTTGAAGGTCACCTAAGATCAGATAGTAACTTCAAACAAGCTTTGCTGTCGCATTGGGTGAATGATCCCCCAAAACATCATAAATCAGCTTAAGGTAGGCTGCTGCCCTTTCAGAGCCTAAAGTCCCTGCTCCCATCTTGTTCATCACGTACGAGATTGTGACTCTCTTATCAACATCCATGATGTTAATCGATCCGCCCCATCCACCCCAAAAGGCTACTCGCCGATTCTGACCCTTTGGCAGGAACGGAACTGTTTGTTCAGTGCCTCCACCAGCAATGCCGTATCCAATGCCGAATCGTATTGGCTGGCCCAGGACAAGATCTGCGTTGTTTGCTTGCTCTTGGAATATCATGTCAATTGTTTTGGACGACAGCAATCGATGTCCATCAACCGTTCCGCCGAGGCTCACGGTAGAAAGAATTCGAGCGAGCGACCTCGCATTGCCATGCCCATTAGCTGCACCAATCTCGGCTTTTCGCCATCCCTCGGTGTTTGCAGCGTTGGCGTCCAATGCCGGAGCGCTGAATGTTTTGACAATGACACTTTCGGGGTCCATGGTGCTCAGATCGAAAGGAAATGGCGGGGGAGGCGTGACATTTGTTATCCTTGGCCAGTCTGATTGTTTTGCCCCAATCTGGAAATCCGCGTTCAGAGGACCAGCAATGTCATCAGCGACGAATTGGGTGAGACTTTTACCAGTAACTCGTCGTACAACTTCTCCAATCAAGTGGCCCATAGTAATCGCGTGATACCCCGACGCGGTGCCAGGCTCCCACCAAGGAGCTTGCTCAGCCAAAAGGTTCGTTGACCTTTCAAGATCGTAGGCATCTTCTGTTGAAAACGGCCTGTTCCAGCCTGACAGTCCAGAGGTATGGGACATTAGGTGACGAACTTTGACGCTTTCTTTGCCGTTGGCAGCGAACTCGGGCCAGTACTTTGCCACATTCTCATTGACGTCGATAAGGCCCCGTTCATGCAATATAAGGAGAGCTAAAGTCGCCACAGTCTTGGTCGATGACCAGACATTCACGATAGTGTCCTTGTCCCACGGTTTGCTGCGGTCGACGTCGACGTACCCACCGTAGACGTCAACAACGACATCTCCGTCAATGTTGATAACCAAAGATGCACCTAGCTCCTCACCAGAGCCAATGTTGGCCTCTAGAAGATCCAAGACTTTCTTGAACCTTGGATCCGTTTTACCTTTCAGAGACGCCATGACTACTCGAGTGGTGATGGGAATGGAGAACGGAAAGAGAGAATACCCAAGTTTTTGTAAAGGAGATAGCTTTTAACTCAAGCTTCCGGCCGAAAGCTCGTCATTTAAGTATGGTTTGTGCAGACGAGGGCGGTCTCACCTCAGGCCGGCCGGAACCATAGTTCCCGGGACGTGCCCGCTCCTCGTGTGGATTCTACTTTGACAACTTGCATTGGGCACACGTTAAAGATTTGGTTTGGGGTACTTTTCATTCAGCTTCATCAGATGCAGAGGGGCAACGAGGAGTGACAAGCCTCGGCTCCCCACGTTCTCGGCCGAAGCCCGACGCTCTAATTCGCCCCTCTTTGCCTTTGAGATCCCCTTGCCCCTCGTGGGTTGGTCGCTTGATAGATTAAAATCATTCAAGGATCCCCGCAGCACGTGGGTGGGATGGATCTTTGAATCGAAAGGTAAGCGCAGACTTGCCAACCATGTGAAGTATCAGAAGGTCGTCACAGATGAGGTTGAAATTCGTCGAATTCACCACAGGTTCTTGACACCGCCCCCTAAAAGCATTCATGCAACACGGCGTACGTTAGGTTGTGTATCGGTAGAAAGGGCTTTTGTCTCCCAAGTCCAACAACTCTTGCTCGGTGTACCTGGCGCGAATTGCATCCGCTCCCTCTCGTGTTATAAGTTCATCCCGTCTGTTGTTCTCCCGCTGATAAGCCTTTCGGAGGATGAATGCTGCAATTATTCCTGCAGTACAGATGCCCAGACTTGTACCATATCCAGCATAGTATCGGGGTGCTTGTGCTGTGAAGTAGATGTTGCTGCCGCAAATGCCTCCTAGGTTGCCAACACTGATCAAGAGTGCCATTCCAACTGCTCTTTTCGATGACGGTGCAACATTGTTGGCGATCAAGGTGACAATACATGTAAATGGGCAGTACAGCCCTACTGCGACAAGGAAGAGGAAAAAATATGTCACTCCAGGATATCGGGGGTGAGGAATAGCAAGCTCGGCGATGAAACCTGCCACACCTATCGCGAATCCACCCATGATGAACGGTGTTCGTTGGCGCGCGTAGTCCGCCCAGAACGCGACGATTACAGTAGCCACCATAGCCACCACGTAAATTGGGATGGTCATCAGCTGTGCATGAGCTGACGTGTATCCCAGGCCGCGAACCACAGCCGGCACAGTGGCGGTGAATCCGTACGTGCCGATACTGCAGGCCCAGAAGGGTATAACAGCCATCCAAATCTTCCACTCGGTAAACGCACTTTTGATGTGTTGGATAGTGATCTTGTCATCGTTCGTCACACGGCCATGGCCTGACCCTGTCCCAACCGCAATTCGGTTGACAATGAACTTTCGTTCCTTTTGGGTAAGAAACCGGGCAGTTTCTGGCCTGTCGGGAAGGAGGAAGTACAGTGTGAAGGAGACCGCCACAGGCGCGAGGCCCTCAAGAATGAATATCCACTTCCAGCCGGCCAGCCCTGCGACACCATCCATCTTCTCAATAGCAAATGCCAGGAGTCCAGAAAAGGCCCCCGATAGGGATGCGGCAGCATAGAAGATTGCCATGCGACGCTGAACCTCGTATCTCTGGTACCAAATCGTAAGCAGATATGTGGCCGCGGGGAAAAAACCAGCTTCAGTCACCCCGAGGAAGAACCGGGCAGCGATCAGCCCATGGTAGGTTGTGACGATGCCCATCAGTGTCATGACCAATCCCCAAGAGAAGCAGAGAATGGATATCCATATTGATGGGCGCAAGAGTTTCAACACAATATTGCTGGGGACTTCGAACAAGGCGTATGGCACAAAGAATACTGTAAGGGCAGTGTTGTACCTCATCCCGTGTAGGTCGAGATCTTCATACATGCCGGCGATTCTTGCATTGCCAATGTTGCTTCTGTCGAGATATGCCAGTCTGCACCCTGGTCAGTATTAGTGGCTTGTCCAAACACACATCACTCACAGGTACAAGACTCCGAGAAGGGGGATCAAGCGATAGTCAATCTTCCTCAGGATTCTTCGAGTTTCCTTTTTGTCAAATTCTATAACCTCATCATGAATAGGATCATCAGTGTGCATAACTTTAACGTCCTTCGATTCTAGGTCAATGTCTTGCGGGACCGGAACATTATTGGATGGGTCATCCTCGACGCGGCTCTGTTGTGTCTTTGAGTCCATGATTGTTAGGCGCAGGATCAGGGATCTGGAATGAAGCAAGTTAGGGAAACAAGCGAGGTAGGCCATGCTTTATAGCAAATCGCACCCCAGGCTACCAGAGTGTCATTCGGTCGATACCTGCCATTGCTTTCCCCCGGAGTGCAAGCACCGCCGGCATCCATCTCTGGGGCATTGGAATTGCCTAGCGGAGGGACCAGGATCCATGCTTGGCCCCTCGTCCCCGCAATTTGCTATAAACGAGAGCGATTGTGTCGGTCAGTCATAACGAGCAACAAGGCTATTGGGTAAGAACGGCATGGTGTTGCCTGTATGGTAGTATCTGGGATGAGATACGTCTAGGGTCAGGAAAATGTCCTTGTTCTGTCTATCCGGTGGAGGTTAAACTCCGTCGGAGGGTGGTATGATGGCCAATCATGGCCACAACAGGGAGAATGTCTTATGAATTGGATCTGAATAGTTGAGGTTACCCTCAGGGTGTTGAGACCCCACAAGACCTTGAATTCGTGCTAGTAACTGCCGATGGTCCAGGAAAGGTATGCCGTGACCCCTCTCCAGCGCTCTATCAACTCGCACATCATCAAGTAGGTGTCTTTCGGCTCAGCCATGATCAAAAGGAAGCTGAGATTCGCTCACCGACACTATCACTATTCAAGTAATGGTGAAAAAATGCGGGGGATATGGCAGCCAGTAATTGTAGAGGCTCACCAAAGGTACTTAGGCGGTGCGACATCTTCATGGCCGCGAGATACCTCGATGATCTTTGCGTTACAACCACAATTTTGATGTCAGGGGATGGGTTTGCCTCAGAACCGTGGTTTCTGGAAGCCATGCACACAAGAATCGCGAAGCTTTTGAGTGGCTTGCGGGCGCCG
Organism: Exophiala mesophila; assembly: GCF_000836275.1. Classification (NCBI taxonomy): domain Eukaryota; kingdom Fungi; phylum Ascomycota; class Eurotiomycetes; order Chaetothyriales; family Herpotrichiellaceae; genus Exophiala; species Exophiala mesophila. The sequence goes on from NW_015622512.1 coordinate 22,871, forward strand.
TGCAACAAGACAAAGCCGTGACTTGGGTCTCGGGCACAAGCCTTTTGGCCCCTGGATCCCCGCACCAAGCATAGGCTTGGTTAGAACATCTGTCGATTCCTCATCTCCACGGGCAGGAAAATCATAACAAATGCAGCGAGCCAAATCCCTCCAGCTCCTAGCCACAGAATCCCCGAGCTATCGTTGGCAATGTACCGTGCCCCTGAGGAAAATGTCAATAAAATCTCCAAGATCACGCAGAAGATGTCATCTTACCAGCAAATGGTGCCACAATGCCAGCCAATCTCCCGAGGCATGACAACATGCCACTCGCACTCCCACGATAAGCAGTGTCAAAAAGCTCTGGTGCGGATGCGTACAGCACAGCGTTGAAGTACTGAGTAACCAGAAGTCAGCTTTGCCTTCTCCGAATTTGACTGCAACCTACCGTTTGCATAACATATTCGAGCGCGTTCAAACCCACATATCCGGCGGTTGACCTGACTTGGGTGTACAATGCCATGGAAAGGCCCTGACAAAGTGCAGAGAAGACCAAAGACCACTTCCTGCCCACGAGAGGTAATTGTACCGATATCAGAGCAAGGACTGCGCCCAAGATGCCAGGAAGATAGATATACACGTACTGCCTGTACGTCTCGGTAACGGTGCCAGAGCCTGTGGACACATTGAATTGCAATAACACAATCGGGAGGTAGGCACCGGCAAGATTGAACGACCAATAGTCACCCTGCGCAGGAATAAGTTTATCTTCGAAGCAGAGCATTGCAAGGACAAACCATGTATGCGATCCCCAGAAGAACAAAAATGAATGCCTGGAGTCGACTCGTGAATAGACCCTTCAAGTGCCTGAAATGATCCAGAAAGTTCTTCAATACATTCTTGGTTGTCTGCCTGGTGTCAACTGGACCAGCAGTGCGGTCAATGTCCTGGAACTGTTCGATTGTCAACGTGGGTGGAGGGGCTTTGTTGAATTTTGCGATTTTGTGAAGCACCTCAATTGCTTCAGCTTCTCTGCCCTTGCTGATCAGAAATTTCGGTGACTCATGAAAGCGGAATACAAAGAAGCGCAAAAAGAACACTGTCAGAGTCATGCAGCCTAGCACAATGACCTGATATCGCCAACCCATATTACTGGAGACTGAGCAACACGGTTCGCCAGATTCCACGGCGTTGCAAGCAGGGAGCGTTGGCTCACATCGATACCTAGCAGCAGTGCCATATGCAATCGCAGATGCCACGACAACTCCAATGGGCTGCCACATGGATAGTAATGAGACCAGAAATCTCCGATTCTGTGGCAGGAACTCAAGCGCAATCGTGGCATCAATTGGAATATTGCCTCCTAGTCCAAGAGAAGCGAGGAAGTAGATGCCACAGATCGCTCCGTAGTTGTACTTTGGTGCAGCCTATTTCGACTATGGTAAGAAGAAATGAACACCGGAGTTTCAAGTTGCCTGCCGACTTACCAGCAGCATGCCAAAGACTGATGTGATTAGGCATGTGAGGTTGAACGCCCAACGTCTCCCGATAATGTCGACGAGAAGCCCGAATGAAAAAGCTCCAATCCTAGCAAACTATTAGCGCTCAACCCATGTTGACAGCATTGATGTTGCTTACGCCAACCCTGCATTGGCCAAAGCCCAGATGTTTCCGCTGGGAGAAGATGTCAGAACTTTCAGACAGGTCCATCTATTATGGTGAGAAACACTGACTAGTCACTTGGTGCAACGCCCATTTCCTGGCTGCCGTATAAACTCATCAGCCTGAGGACATGGATTTATTGGACGACTCTTTCATAGTCACAGGATATGCAACCTACTATACCGCTGTGGCAATTAGACCGACACCTTGCGCCCATGCAAGGTCAAGGAAATAGCCGAACCCGCAAAGAAACCAGATGCAGATCTGATAGCGACCGAGTCCAAACTTGTCAAATTCACTATACAGGCAAAGTGTCGTATCAGCGAGAGAATTATCGGGATGGATATGTTCTTACGCATTGATCAGTGCCGCCTTTCTCTCAAAGACTGTCAATGGTTTCACCGCAGTGCCTTTCAGAATGGATCCGAACGATAGGTCAGTCTCTGATACAAGTTCCAGTCCGTTGAATTGTGGTACTGTCTGTTCTGGCGAATGGGCCTTTTGTGATGGATCCTTTATGTGGTGGGAGAGGGAACTTGCAATGTCGGCACCAGAGGTAAACATCTTTGAGCTCATCTTTGCAAATAGATATTGAACCGATTAAGAGTGTATCAGACAGAATTACGAACGCTTACCATCAGAATACAGTGGGCAGGTACTTACAACCCTAAGATATAGAAGAATCTTTTCCTTGAACAGAAGCCCGAAGTGGCGTAAACGACATATCTCCACTTGTGAAGATATCTTTATTAGATCGATCCACCTCGGGTAGTAGATTGAATTACAACTCGTGGATTCATCGCACACGCGTGGATGGAGCAACCCGCTTTAGGCCTCGCCAGCCCAAACTCAATCATTCACCCTGCTGTGTACTCCGTGAGGTAGCCATAGCAGCCAGGTTGTGAAGAAAACATCAAGCGAATCATATTGCCAGGGCTTGGGGAGTCTGGTAGAGTCGTCTACCCACGCGCAGAGCGTCATGAGTTCATTGTCACGTCATACAACACGGTTTCAAGGCGCGACCCTTCGCTCTAGGCTCTTGTGCTACTCAACTGTGGAGGCCGAAAATGCATTTTCGAGGTTGGTCAGCACGAAAGAAGGAAACCCTGGTTCTGTGCTGCAATGGTGATGTAATCGACTTCTTCGTAGATGGCTGAGAGGCGGATCCAACTGGAGTTACATTGCCATCCAAGACGGCGCTAAATTCTGGGCGCGGAAAGCTTCAAGGAGAGAGCATATCATGAACAAACCTAGCCATGTCTATGAAGGCTTAGAGTTTGATCCAAGTCCGGACATGCCCTCCTTCCAATAGCGAACGCGAAGGGGACATAGGGTGCCGAATCTGACGGCCTCGGGGAGGTCCGTCTTCATTCCCTATCTCAAAAAAGTTACGATCCTGATTGCACCTCTGAACTAAATGGTTACATAAACGTTGTACATCCGGCATACATAGAATAGAGTAACCGACCACTTACGCCTCCACAGGCGAGTTGTCAGAAGGTCGTTTTCAGGTCGTTCTTGCCAACGGCTAGAAAGGGTATATGCCTTTGAATGCCAGTTATGAGATGGTACCGGAGTTGTCGGCGCAATTGAACACTTTATCAATAAGACCGCTCGCATAGGCCTCTTTGATCGATACGGCAACGCCATAACTGCAAAATTGTCAGCCAGAGTAAGAGCATCAGATTAGAACAGCCTTACGTTCCACCAACCACCATAAATAACCCAATGAGGACAATGAGGCCGTGGGCAGTATAGACCAACTTCTGCGTCATGCTACCTCGTCTATACGGCTTGAAATCGTACATCCACAATAACGCTGGAAAGACTAAGCTAAATGGCGCGAAGCACAATGAGCCAGCCAGACCAAGAAGATAATTGAGGATAGGCACTGCTTCTGCGATGATGAAACCGAGAACACCAAGGATGAGGTTGCTGCCTAACCAGATGGACCAGTGGGTTACGGTATTCTCCTGGAGGTGTCGAGATTCACGAAGAAGGCGGACAAAGATAAGCTTTGCAGCGACATGTTGGTAAATTCCCACGCCGATGACAAGTCCGGGCAAGGCGATTCCATAGGATATCTTCTTAAACAGAGGTCCAGCGCTTCCAAAGGCAGGGGTCGTCAGCCAAACGCCACACCAGCGATAGATCACCAGTGAGAAACTGAGGTACATCGCCCCGACGAGGATTCCAGTCACAATGGCAGCCTTGCGATAGTCGCTAGGCTTTTTCATCTCTGAAATGACGGGCAGGTACATTGATGATCCACTGCCGCTAATAAAAATATTAGCACTTGCAGTCATGCCTGCCACGAATGTTGGGTAGGCAATCGCAGTCCAGCCTAGATCGAAATCTCCCGTAGGTGGCGCAGCCGCAGGCCTGTCTTGCTGTGTCACAGCTACTACAAAGATGAAGACAGCGATGAAAAACGTGAAGAATCCAATCCAAGTCAGCCAGCCCAATCGAGAAAAGGTGCGGACGGAGGAGAAGCCAGTGATAAGAACAGCGGACACAAAGCTGAAGACAACTGTGCAAGCCCCATGCTCAGACAGGGCGTTGAATGCAGTCGAACAAGACACGATGCCAGCAGCTGTGATGAGGACCTGTGCGACGAGAATTTGCATCATGACAAGCTCTCTCCCAATCTTTCCCCACAGGAATCCACACATATCGGCCAGGGCTAAGTAACAGATGAGTATCGGCGGTCACCGTTGGATGCCTAGTGCCACTTACTATGACATTCGGGGTGGCGATTTCTGAAGTCTCCCAAGATAACAGCCGTGTCTAGCATGTCTAGTCAGTCTTAAGGTCTCGCAAACCAATTACTATAACTCCTCACAGGTGTTCAAGACTTCCCAACCGACAATGGATAAAGCACCACCGACAGCGCCCAACGTCGCCAACGCCCCCGGAACGCTTAGGATGCTCATGGCAAACTGGATCTTAAGGAAAATGATAGTAGCGCGCTGCCAACTGACAGTCCGGAATTTGACACCATCAGCTGAGTCCTTGAAGATCTCTCGGGAGTCTGGTTTCCCGTCATCTTTATCAGAAGAGACTTTCTGGGACACTGGAAAGGATAAAGCATCGCTCTGTATTTCGGTCGCATCTTTGTCGTGAGTATCCATCTTGTGGGAATGCTGGCGCGCAGATTGTTATTGCAGATGCATGAGAAATAGCAGAGGGGCACTTGCTTAGGATCCAGACAACTTATATGGTACAGCGTTATCAGGCCAACAGTATGGGGCCTGATCACTTGGTGGGGCTTCGGAGATGTCCATGACATGATAATGTACCCCAGTTAGCCGACGACCTATTGATTGAGACTAATGCGAATGAATATGAATGCGCGGGCCGCAATCGAGATAGAACAGATCCGACACGTTGAGGCGAGACTCTCCTCTCAGTAAGCGGCCGGGAAAAGGACAAGTTTAGCTTGTCCACGTGAGATTAGGTCTTATCGGGGACCCAGACAAGATGGCCTTCTAAGAGGCTTGCGGGACCGACGGTCGACGGATGATGCAGGAACAGCGGTGAAGTACTCGTGGTAGAAGCGGACGAGTTGTGGGTTACCACCAGGGCGGAGTCGATGTTCTACCAAGGTTGGCCAACGCTAAGCTACATCACTATCGTACCAATATCATGGCCAGATTTATTCAGCATCTGCAGAACCACGGGTCCAGGCCTCATCGCCGATCATCAGTCTCTGGCGTTATACAAGGAAACAAACCGATAAAAAGGTCACCAGTCTTGCGAGTTGTGAAGATTTGACTGTTTCCGTGGTCGAGCGCGATCATTCCTTAGATACCAAGTTCGACTTTCTGGCATCTAGATAGAATCATATCAAGGCATATTAGCCAAAGAAGGTTGACGGAACATTGACGGCAGAGCTACGGCGCCTGCTAGGCTCAACCGTGGCCCCTCGGCGCTCTGTTCGTATCCTGAAGCGCTCCCGGAATCTGCTTGTAAGACCCTGTCGTTCGGCGTCAGTGGGATGATGCAGTCTCTCTAATCGCAGACGCCGGAGGGCCGTAATCCGTTCGTCTCTTGTTCCAGACGCCAAGTCGCGCAGGTGACTCGTGGAGTCTCTCCGGGCCCCTTGATTGGAACCAATGTCAGGAGGGTGATCACCCAGCGGTGGGACGCCATCGCCAGCGGCTCCATCAACCGAGGAGTTACTCGGGGCATCAGGGTCAAGTGTTGAATTAGGAGGCCTCAAATCGATACGACACAACGGGCAAGTACCGCTGACATTCAACAGCCACGGATCGACGCAGTCAGGGTGGAACTTATGGTTGCAAGGCAAGACGCGGAGCTCCTGCCCTTTCTGAAACTCATCCGTGCAAATGGAGCATCCGAGATGGCCCTCAGCATCAGTACCATCTGCGTTATTTGTCGCAACGACAGCGCCTGGGTGGTCCTGGGCTTTGGCATCGGGGGATGCTTTGGGATCAGAAACCGCCTGAGCAGCGACGTTGGGGGGCGCTTTGGCAGAATCTGCAGTCTGGGTATTATGAGAGTCATTCATCTCAATGTCATTTCCGTCGGTCGACTTTTTGGAGGCCTGGTCATGATCGCCAAACTTGACAATGGGCAGTGTTTCCAGCATGGCACGGGCAATACCTTTGGCGCGACTCTGTCGACCCCGACCAGCCAGATTGCGAGGGCCATACCGTTCTGGATGTCTGTGGGCACGAATAGTGCCAGTGATGATGATGGTTACAAAGAGGGCGGTGATGATTCCGGTAATGGCGTATAAAATGATCATGGCGACGGCTGTGGTGGGTGACTGACCAAAAGCGCCAGATCCCTGGCCCCAGCCACTTTGACTAGAATTCGTGTACGAAGTCATGTCTGGGAAGATTGTGGCAACACCAGGGCTGTCTTGACTGAGACTGAGGTTTGCCAGTGCTGTAGCTAACTGAGAGTCGGTTGTGGTCAGAATACCCCCTACAGTGGGTAACTGTGACAATCCTGTTGCCGCGCAGTGGTTACTTGTCTCACTGTAAAGGATGATGATGTTTGTGCGAGGCGAGTTGACGATGATTCTGAAGACATCGCTCGGGCCAAGGTTACCCGAATATGCTTCAGGGTCACAGGAGACGTATGAAAATTGTTGAGTGTTGGCGATATCGTTTGCGTTGGACGCATCGACATTAACGATATGACCTTGAACTCGAACTTTTTGAAAAGTTGTGTGCGACAGTTCGGCATATTGACCCAGCGGCGCAAGTGGAACGGCGGGGATTGTGTCGAGTTGTGAGCCATTCAGTATAAAGCGAGGTGAAGTGGCCGGCGAATAGAGGTCTTGAGTGTCATTCGAGGGGGTGACAGACTGTGCAAAGACGTATGAAGAAAGGCAGACGAGGACAATGCTGGCCCAGCCAGGCACACGAAAGGACGCCTTCATGGTGAGATGATTGTTTTTCCCTTCCTGGTCAATTTCCGATCACGCCTGGTTGGTAACTCGTGTTTTCCAATATGGGAGACGATGCTCGACTCGGCGAGGGCGATTTGCCTCCGGTGGAGAGATCTGGGGTGGTTCGAGGAGGTTGTGGCCTCACAAACTGGTCAAGGCCAGCATTCTGCTTGGAGCGCAAGGCGGGCTTGCGCGGGTTTGAGAGGAGATAGACAGAATGAACATTCAACCACTCAATATCAATAATGAATGAATGATACAGCCGACGTTGGGATTCTCATCCGCGGAGGAGGACGAAGAAACGGATCAGATGGTATGTCTTTGAGGCTGTGTCGGGTTGGCGACGAAGAGCGTTTCGAAACCAGTTCTTGTCGCAGACACCTTCTGGATGCGGCGGATTGCAGCTGACCGGAAGCCCGGGTATGGCTGCACATTTGCATTGGGCGAGCGCCTTTCGGAGTTAATGGTGACCGGGTTGAACAACGCCATGGAGGGGGACCTTGCGAGTGGATAAGAGTCATGGCGGGCGAGGATAGGGCCCCTCGGGCCAGGATAGGGCGAGGACGGGGCGAGGACAGGGCGAGAGGACGTTCAGGCGCCTGGGCAGATGAACTAGTAAGCAGAAGCCAGAAAACTCTCAGCACCCCTCCACCCCTCCAACGATGCTCATCCAACCTTTCCGATAGTGGACACTCGGCAGCCTCTTTTCTGCTCCTCGGCGTTCGTTTCCTGTGGGGGATCACTCGACAGGTGCCCACTGAGAAGAGAGAGAGCGCGCGTTCCTTTGTTCAGCCAGTCGAAGACGCTCTCTTCTGGATACGAGTATGTACGAGTATGCAGGTTGCGTGGCCATTCCCCAGGTGGGACAAAAGCCTCGCCAAGGGTCTAGCAATGGATGATTTCGATCTCTTCAGCTTCACTCAGACGACTGACGCTTCTTGGTAGAAGTTGAAGAGGGAAGAAGATTCAGAAAACTCATGGATGGCGGGTGCGAGTTTGATCTTGAGAATTGTAATTCCAACAAGTGTGTTGCTCCTGCCTCAAGGATGCACAAGACCACATCACGTGCCAAAATCGACCATCGTGGACTTTTCATATTGCTCACGTGATCAAGATCTGGTTCAACCAGAGGCGCATCAAGACCTAAGGTAGATCGCATGCCTCGGTGTGGCACAGCTGAATCACACCACATCGGCAGCCTACAGCAGAAGCAATTCTTATTGAATGGTTGTGAGTTTCTTCACCGCAGGCCAAGGTTGTCGCTACGCTCTCTCGTCCACAACATGTCTATCTATTACTTGGGGCTATCACCGCAGACCGAATGGAAGTCACCGTACTTGTTTGCACCTTTGGCGATGGCGTCTGCGAACTTGTCGAGTGGACAGCTTGCGCCTGGTCCATCCTGACACTGTGGGATAGGCCGTGGTGCGGTGTTGGCAATGACGCGGATATAGTCCCCCTGCTGCCCTGGTCGCTCGTCACATGACATCTTCTCCATTCCCACGTGGCCCAAAAATGGGATCAGATCACTCATCCGCCATGCTCGAACCCAATTGACGTGGTCAGTCGGAAACTCTTCCAGGGCCGCGGAAGATGAATTGAAGATGCCCAACGACGTTGCCACAAACGGGGGTACTTCGCGGTGGGAGAAGCTCAGGAAAAATCGCTGGTCCTTGGGCCATCCAGGTCCCGTGGATTGGCCTTCAGGGTCATCAGGTGCGTTCGAGTCCAATTGTTGAAACAGCTCACTCTGCGCCTGGATCCAGGGAAATCCCAGGTAGGGTGATAGAGGGTTCAACGGCCCCATCATGTGAGCATAACGCAAATCCCACGCATACTCGTAGGCCATCCATTCTGAATCAGTAAACACTGCACACAACGGGCTCCTCTCCCCGCGAATGGCCGATTCATAGCCGCAGAGCCCTTGGAGGCCAACAATGTCATTGTCCTCCAGTTTAAAGGGGCAGAATCGCTCCAGTCTCGCCGAGACATGAGCGGCGTAGTGGGAGACAAACTCGGCCATTTCAGCTTTGCCGGGACTCTTGTTGAAGGCAGGACATGATTTGTGTGGGATCAGGCTATCCATGCTGCCATTCTTGTCACGCTTGATCTGGACCACTTCGATTTTCTGACTTTGTGGGAATGCCTCAACCAGCGCTCTCGCCGTGTCGTAGGTCCGAGCCTTCTTGTCCGCTAGAACTCTGCCTACTGTAGGGGCCAATTCAGGGTAGTGCTTGAGCAGGTGAGACCCAACTTTCTTCGCGTCGGCGGCACCCGACGGTGTGATGTCTTCGAGCTTATCCTCGAGAATGGGCGACTGCCAGGTGGCCATAAAGTCCAAGGGACCAGACCAGCCATCGCGGTGTTGCTCTAGTTTCCAGAGAAATGGCTTAATATATTCCTCATACTCGTCATCGTTTGCATAAATTGCCGCGTGTCGAATAAGATACGAAGCTGCCGTGACATGACAGCCTTCCGGCGGGGCGTGATCGAGTCCAAAACCCAGAGCGTCAAAGTATGGCGATATTCCTGGCAGATGCAGGAGAGGATCAAATTTATAACCTTGAGAATGATCCTTTGGTTTCAATGGTTCCTGCGGGAAAAGAGTGGGAAGCGCAGACACGGTGCAAAAGAAAGTGACAAGGAAGCCAAAAGCCATGGCAGTGGGCAAAGAGCCTGGACAACTTTGGACGATGCGGTCCTTGCGAAATGCGAGCAGATGAGGTCCAAGGGGAATCAAGACTACTTATTAGCTCTGACAATGGTTAGCATGGGATGACGTGGGCGACGATGGAACTGTAAAAGTCAAGCAGTCATTCTAGTCTACGGAGTAAGAGTCCAAGCGGGTGAAATCGTAGGGTCAAAGTCTGGCAATCCTGGTCCGCAGAGCACGGGCTGTGGGTCGACTTAGAGGCCTTGATCACAAACACCTTGCTGGAGTCACAGTGGATGGACACGGCCAACATGGACTGGACGTGAATCCTCTATTGAGCTCACTGGGTGTCTTGAAAGTCCTTTTGTGTCTTGATGCGTCAGAGAGATTCCCAGCACTCCCACCTCCAAGTGAGAGATCTATGAGTCCCCCACTTCACTTTGACTCATCCCCCGTCTTGGGGCTTAACCGCTGCGCTGCGCTACGCTGGGTTGCCCTGGTTCCTGCAGTAGTTTGTCCTTGAAAGGGAAAGGACGGCGTGATCTGCGAGTTGGAACTCATGTATCGCCGTCCATTTGAACAAGTCGAAACTCGGTCTACCTACAGTTTAGTACAAGGGACTCGAGGCCACAAGTCCCTGTGTTTGGATATGGCATGGTACATATTTTCATTTTTCCCCAATTATTACGGGCATTGGTCGATTCTATCATCCCGTGCCCAGCCTGAACCCGGTCATCCCAACGCCGTCAACATTCATAGCTTCAGTGGCATCAAATAGGTGGTGTTAGCGCCGATTATTATCGATACCACTGCTCATGCCCTTAGCAATATCTTCCGTCATATCACGGGCCATCTGCCATCCTTTTGAGCCACGATCGCGGGGATCTTGATTGCCATCTGATCCACCGAGCCAGCCAGAAACACCAGAGGAGATCCAATTACCACTTGGGCTGCGGCGTTCCGTCACGGCTTTCGGGGGAGTCGATCCGTAGCTTGAGGTACCCGTACCCGGGGTGTGGGTTGCATCATCGTAATCGACGTTTTCGAAAGACTGTTCGCTCCTTGACTTTGTCTGAAGGCCTGAACCTGAACTGGCTGATCGTTGACCCGACGATCCATAAGCAAGGTCAAGATTTTGCTGCTCCGTGTCCAGGGCCCGCAGCAGCGAAGAAAGTCGCTCACGCTGGGATTGGATGTATGATGACTTCTCTTGATTTGATCCGCCTGGGATCTCGCTCACAAGCGAGTTGGGGATGTTGCCAGCCTCGGTCGCCAGAGAACGTGAAGTTGAACCAGACTGAGAAGCAAAGGCAGCCCCGGCAAGGCCAGAAACCAGACCATAGACTCCAGCAGATGGCTTTCCTGGGAGCATCGGGGCATTAGACCGCGCTCCGGGAATGGCAAAGCGAGAGAGGAGGTCAGAGGCATAGCTTGTGTAGCTAGCATCCTGGGGCTGTTGCGGCTGCGGGTTTTTCTGGCCCAGGACTCGTTCGCGCAACCATTCGACCAGGATGTTGACGTAGCCGAGGCCGACCTGCTGCAATCGGTGATGAACGTCCCCAATGAACTGGTCGATCCGAGTTTCATGGGCAACAATGTAGGGTTCAAGGTAGTCGAGATAGAGGATCTTGGCCCCTTGGGTCTGAGGAAGGACAAGGTAAAGCATGAACATGAGGCGAAACCAGCTGTAGAAGGGCACCCAGCCCAGGATGAAGATTGTCCAGGATTCGGCGAATAGGGTGAGGGTGAGGATGGTGAAGTAAATCAGCCATGGGTGAATCTGTGCTGGATCATTTGTGCGGAGGGCTTTGTATGAAAGGTAGGCAGGCAGGAGGATGGTGGTGACAGAACTGTGGAAACCCGAAAGTCAGTCTACTGAATTTGAGCAGAGAGTAGGTCTTGACTTCTGTGTGCAAATCTACATACGCAATCAGATCTGCCACAATTCCGAACATAGCTATAGCCAGTTGAACACTGGAACAGGCAGGGTACAGAGGGAATGGCTCGAGCGAGGGTTTGGGGGCAGACGACTGTCAAGATAAGACGGTGACAGGAGGTATTGTGGACGAGGAGGAGAGAGGGGAAGGACGAAGACTACGGAGAAACCCCTTGCCTTGAGATCAGGAGAAGAGAATAAGTGGTGTTTATGTGAAGTTCTGCTTCGTGTGGTAACGAATGATGAAGATGATATATTTCAGCAAGAGCAGCGGCAGCAGCGGCAGGAGCAGCCTAGATGTGGACAGTAAGTGGTGGGTGGAGGCAGGTGTGAGTGATGTAAGTATCCGTAGTTGCTGTACGGAGTACTTGGAATATTATTATGTACGTGAAGGATTCCCCACCTGAGGAGACACATACGTAAGATTCTTCAACTTCTTCTAGAGGACCCTAGGACCCTGCAGGTTCCCTTGGGCGTTGTGTTAGGCTAGGGGGCGGTATGTAACAGGCGCCTGTGCCGCTGTGCTATTTAACAAACTAACGACAGAGGCCTGCACTGGGAGGTTAATACTCATAGGGACCTAGTACCTTGCACCCTACTCCGTAGGTAAGGTACCTACCTATTACAATGCGGGGTATTTCACCCCCCCCTTCCCATCCCTACCTAATATACGGAGTGGCTAGGTTAGGTACCTATACTAATGTATTTGGCGGTATTACCTTTTTCTGGTGATGCCCCAGAGACACATTAAACATTAGTCTCCAGAACTTGTACTGTAGATAGCTATATACATAGGTTACCATCCCCAAGAGTACCGAGTACCTTCACAAGCACCTACTTGGAACCTGTTTGTGTGTGTGTATGCAATACAATGGCTCGGCAAAATCGTCATCAGCATCCTCCCGACGCTTGGCCAAAACATCGACAAGAATGGACACATGGGTCTAAGATGTCAGTCCTGCTGAGACAGAGCAGTCTGGGCAGTTATCAGATGTGTCTGCTTCTGACAATTCTCTTTAGCCCAGGCCTTTCCACCTCGATGGGCGGGCTACCATCTAAGTTCGGTCATCGTTATATCAGTCGACTATCATAATAACAAGTGAGACCCAAGAACCCCTCTGTTCATACAGACTTGGCACCCTATAACTGTGAGTGTGACACCCATGAGCTGGCACGTCAGTCGATCGTCCCCCCGCTCATGCCGAGCAAGGCCGAGGAACCTCAAGCACAGAGACTCGTAGGAAGTAGGCTTAATCTGGCCACAGCTGGTGCCCAAGCTTTCCAATCAATAACTCTGTCACGGCGCGCCGATATTTTCAACAGCTGCAGCGAATCTAATCGAGGTTTCCCACCATCGCATTCTGATAGCACGTCGCTGAAGATGTGCATTGCATTGATCTCCAGTGCACACCCATCATACCCACTTATTCTTCTCGACAATCGTGACGAATACCTCAACCGTCCCACCGATCAGGCAACATGGTGGCCGGAACCTGACACCCATGTCCTAGGTGGACGGGACATGTTGCGTGATATTCATGGCACTTGGCTGGGAGTGAGTAAACAGGGCAAGGTCGCCGTCCTGACCAATTACCGTGAATATGAGACGCCGCCTGCCTTTGCCATCAGCCGTGGTGCCATCATCAAGAAGTTTCTCTCTGAAGACGTTGGCTCTGTGCAGACCTTTGTCAAGGACGTTGTCAATACTGGCATCGCCAAGGACGCAGGTGGCTTCAGCCTTGTTTGTGGCAATATCGGTGACAAGCTTGCTGTCATTTCCAATCGAGCAGAGGACCAGAGCCAGGTTCCCTTTATCGTCGGCGACACCATTCAGACCGTTGGCTTGAGCAACGCGGCGTTCAACGATCGGTCGTGGAACAAGGTCCTCTTAGGCGAAGAGCTCATGCTCAATTCCATCCGTGCCAGCATAGACCAGGCCGAGTCTGAAGATCAATTAATCCACAGATTCCTCCAACTTCTCAGTCACGACACTCTTCCACGGGTAGACCATGGCGATCAGACTAGTCTCGAAACCTACATCGAAGACCTTCGAGAGTCCATCTTCGTCCCCGCCCTAGGTAGACGAGACATGACTGGCCTTCCCAAGGACGAAATCCAAGCCGCCAAGAAGAGCGAAAAGGTAGACGTTGTCGGCCACAATACCCCGTTACGGAACGGAAGCCCTGCTCACGCTGCCTCGACGCAATCTCATCAATTAGGTATCAGTGGTCTCTACGGAACCCAGAAGCAAACTGTAGTTCTGGCTGACAAGACTGGCCGAGTACGCTTTTTCGAAAGAACCCTCTACGATCAGAACTCGGAGCCTATCCCCCTGGGACAGGGCGACGTCGACTTCACCTTTGAGATATCAAACTCCTAAGCCGGATCAAGGGACCATTGTCAGTCTGACCATCCAGATGCTTTCGCCCTCTGAAGTGAAAGCTTCTGGCACAGGGGCAGGCTCGTGCGATTGATGGTTTCGAGCACCACTCACAGTCAGCAGCTGGTGGCCATCTGCGTGTAGGTCACGCAACATCCGTGATAAGCAGTATTTGTATGACCTCGGCCGGTGTATTGTTGTCACCATCCAAGGGCCCAATACTTCACTTCCATTCAATGAAGCAAGAAAAGCGACATCTCATCAAACTTATCAAGTAGGACGACGTAGACCGAGCTGAGAATACTAGTAAACCAATCGAAAAGCCTGAGTGGGTGGCTCTTCTATGGGACACGAAGCACTGATGTTGTTCAATCCCAGTCACGCCAAATCCTGTGTTTTCACGAGGGGAGCATGTGAGCATTGAATAATCCACTCCAATCTTCTTCCAGTAATTTGTAATTTGCGAGCATGTAACATGCGGTCTGTCGTAGCAGGTCCCAGATACCACCATGTGACATCCTCAACTTGTCGTTAAGGCCCAGCTTTAACTTGTATATTTTATATTCCAATGCCAAGACTTTACTTTCCCACTTTTGATATCTCAACCTCACCAGGAGTCACTACTTGAAAGGTGCTTATCACGCTCTGACCAAGCAAATATGTCAGACAACTGCTGAGACAGCAATTCGAGACCTTCTCCTCTTTTCGGATAATGATGTGACGGTGGCTATACAGAGTGTGTAAGCCCCGGCTCGCTCAACCTATAGAAGCATAGCAGGCTCGCATCAGTTTCGCCCACGCCATGACCAAAAGCAGCCTCAAACCCAAGAACTGGCCCCAAGAAGTCCAATATCTGACTTCACTCTCCTTGATGCCTTCAGTGGACCCGGCGACGCTCAGATCACCGAGTCCTGGCACTCTGCCACTCATAGCGTCTCGACCAGCGGCGCCGAGTTTGTGGACAAATATCTTACCTATCACCAACCCGACACACCCCGCCTTTGGACAGAACGGGCTCTTTGCTACGAGATCCCTCTCACCAGGATCATTTATCTTATTCTATCTCGGTCTTGTGCATACCAGTGCCACCACTGACCCTGCCTCAGATTACGATCTTAGCTTAGACCGAGAACACGACATCTCCATCGATGCTACACGATGCGGTAACGAAGCTAGGTTCATCAATGACTACCGTGGCGTACGATTAGAAGGCCCAAATGCCGAGTTCCGCGACTGCGCCTTTCAGGTGAGCGCAGGTGTGTGGGAGAAGAGGATAGGTGTCTTTGTCCTCGACAAAGGCAAGAGCCTCAAAGGCCCTCGAGCCAAAGGCATTGCCAAAGGCCAGGAGATTGTGGTGAGCTACGGGAAAGGTTTTTGGAATGCCCGGCATGTCACGTCAGAGCTTTCCGCGACAGTCGAAGCAAACCTGAACTGAGACTACTTGGTACCAAGATTCAGTTGACCGGCGACCCACTTCACTGGACAATGGGCTTCAAAGGAGACTCCATGATCCTCTTCCATTCAACATTTAGACCTTCTCCCAAGTGAAATGCGGAGCTGATCTCAACAGTTGACGCGCAGTCTGTGCGCGTCATTGGTATCTGTACCTCGTCGTCTCGTTCTCAATCAAGTCACAGACCTCCTCCTTCTGGCTTTGACTCTGGCACTCATAGGCGGTACATGGTTGGGCCCGGCCCAGAAGCAAGGTGGTCTCTCCCCCTTCTTTGCACCGACAATCTCCAGATCGTAGTGTACCAAGAGGTACGCCAACAACAGCTTCAGCTCGGCGCTTGCGAAGAATCGGCCAGGACACGCGTGCCTGCCATGCCCAAACCCGAGGTATCGCTCGCTGGTCGCAATAAACTGAAGATTCCCTCCATCCGGAAATTTGTTGCCATCGTCAAAATCGCCGGGGCTGTTCTTGCACATCTCGGCGAAGCGGAATGCTTTGAACCGGCGCGCATCAGAGTAGATGTCTTCATCATGGTGCAATCCCCAGCTGTGGGTTGCAAGCATGCAGCCTTGTGGGAGGTGGATCCCATCTGCGGTTGTAATGCCTTCCGGGGCCACGACATAGTGGTTGACTCCAACGCCAATGATCGATGCCTTCCTAGCAGACTCTCGCAGTACTGAATCGAAAAGGTGCTGCTTCTGCAGCGAAGCTCTCGACCAGGACAACGAGGATTTGGATTCGAGCCCCGACTCGGTGTCAATGGTATCAAGAGCTTCTTGGCGAAGGGTTTCAATGACTTGGTCAGATGTTGGCGCAGCCAGAATGTCCAATATTGCGTTTGTACCAATGAATCCTGTAGTGTGGACACTGGCAAAGTTGGTGTGCAATAATCTTGCACATATTATCTCAGGGTCTGTCTCATCAGGGCCTTGGCCGTAATCTCTGTTTATCGAACGAGTGAGGAGCCACTGCAGGAAATCATTCTTAGCGATAACCCCTGGCTTTTCTGCCACCTGCTGCTGCTCCGAACTTTGACGATGAAGAACCTCGGAACGAAGAATGTCGGTGTATGCTCGTGCGTGCTTCCTATTGGAGTGGGTTGTAATACGTGCGACTACCGGTAGAAGCCACGTGGGCATCAATCGAAGCACCGTGGCGGAGAGGGCAATGTCTTCTGCAAATCCGATCGCGTTCTGCAGATACTCCTCATCTCGACCTACATAAGACATTGGGTGCAAGTCAGAAGGCACGACGATCAAGTGACAACACAGAAACAACTCCGATGGTTCAGAAAAGGAGTTAAGTTTCGCTTGGGAACGACACGGACTTACAGAGAGGCAGACCCACAAATACACGATTACTCGTCCTGGCGATAATCTTGATGACTGCATCAAACAACTTGACTTCTCTCCAGGAGTTGGGATCCTCTCCAAATACGTCGCTGATGGCCGCCCGCATCTCATCACTTACCTCGGACGTGATGGAAAACATTTGACGTGTAAGTTCAGATCTGATCACATCAAAATGGACCGTGGGGTCCATAATCTCGGGTCGCGGGAAAGAGTACTTTGTTTGCAAGATGTGCTTGTGTGCACCGTTGACGGAAAGGATATGCGAGGGTTGCGAGATCAACCAGGGAATACTGGATGGTGGGAGCAATACAACTTCCCCGTCCAGAGTGCCGAGGATACATGCCTTATCCTTTTGGCCATACTAACACAGTATAATCGTTAGGGCATGCCAGCATGGGAGACGAATAGTTCATCTCCAATGAGCGAAATCTCCAAGGGTCGAGTCTCAAGGGCTGATCATCACATCGCAGGACTTACCTCTCGATACGCGAGGGCTAATGCACTCTCGTAATTTAACATTGTCCACCATCTCGTCCGAAGAATGCCAAACCATCTAGTGCTATTGTTGCCGACCCACGGTAAGTCTGGCAACACTGTCTTCTGTCGTCGAGCAAAGTGAGAAACGATCAAGCAAACGAGGGCTCCAACAATGCCGACAATCACAAATGATATCGGATACAGGTGGCTTGGAAGGAATATGTGCAAACTGTCAGAGTTCAGGCCCATCTTGTCATATTCCTGCGTAAAAGTTGATGGCATCGACAGGGAAGAAAGGACCCTCTGGCGGTGCGACTTCCGAGCCCTCTTTATGTAATCACGGAGTATCTCTCAATATCAAGATTTTTGACAGCAATGCAATGCATAGCTGTCCAATCATATAGTGCCACATCGGGTTGACAAGGTGAGGGTTCATGACGCATGGCATGAGCAGTCCCGGCAATGATTCTCTCTCGAATCGATCGATCGGCTCCAAATCAGCCAACGTCGACTTCAACGATTGATGAGAGGTTGCTTCTCGGACAATCCAAGTCCAGATAAATGGCCCACGCAGACACCCTGAAAATGGTGCTGCGCGACAGTGCATACTCATATCTCTCTACGTCGGCAAGGCCTGTGAACGGTCCCGTTGTAAGTAGAAGCATGCGAAATTTAGTCGTCAGTTGTGTGGTGGTTCTAATCAGATTAGTGGAATGCTACCGAGTCGTGACTCTACCCTCAATACCATAGATATCAGTCCAATAATGCCAGAATGCATTTTGCATTATACTTGGACTGGCCACAGGTTCATTGCCATGTTTAGCTCACGCAAGTCCCGATAGTTGCTTGCCTCTTAGAAAGAAGATAAACAGGACGGGGACAAGTCGGGATGTAGGAGATAGACGCAACTCTTTCGATTGCCTGCATTGGCCATGACAAGGGGGCCTGCCATCCTGCGTCCGGGCCGAACTCGAACGCGTAGCCTTGGGGCTTCAAAGGAATTCACGACATTCAAATCGTATGCAGGTCACGAGATGGGTGGTGATAGGAGCAGAGAGTAGAAGAGAAGAGAAGGAGCCATCAACGAGGGGCCATGCTATGAGCAGGACATCAGCGCAACCAGCGTATCAATGTTTGTAACAACAGCCTCTGGTCCACAGGCTTGGCGACATAGCCGTTCATGCCTTTTGCTAGATAAGCTTCTTCATCGCCCTTGAGAGCATTAGCGGTCATTGCAATAATGGGGACCTGGGAGCCCGAGGCCCTGATCTGTTGTGTGGCAGTGACTCCGTCCATGACCGGCATGCTGATGTCCATGAGTACGATGCTGTACGTCAATGGCTTCTGCTTGATGAGCTTTAGTCCCTCGGCGCCATCGGCGGCAACATCAACTCTTGCAAAGCCAAAGCCATTCAGAAGTCTCACCATTACTGTCTGATTGATAACGTTGTCTTCAACGAGGAGTAATTGCTTGTTTTGTGCAAGCTCCCGGATATCAACGTCGGGAACGGGGACAGATGTCGCGGTTTTGTTTGGAATTGAGTCTAGTTTGTGCACATTGGCCGTAAAGAAGAAGGTACTCCCGGGGCCATCCGAATTTTGGCGATAGCCAATGGATCCGCCCATGAGTTCAGCTAAGCTTTTGCAGATCGATAGACCGAGTCCAGTACCTTTGTAACGCTTAGTAGAGAACTTGTCCAGTTGAGTGAAAGGGGTGAAGAGGAAGTTTTCTGAATCAGAAGGCACACCAATGCCGGTGTCGGTGACCTCAGTCCTCAGGCAGTACGACTCATCATCCTCGTGGCTGACGGCTACGGCAAGACGGATGTAACCGTGCTCGGTGAATTTGACCGCGTTAGAGACGAGGTTTTGAAGAATTTGACGGTAGCGGAGGGGATCACTTTGAACGACTGAAGGCACTCGAGAGTCAATGGCAATCTCAAAGCTTGGGCCGTGATCTGAGCCAACTTTGCAACATCGTTGAACGGCGGCGACGATTTCGGCGACGTTCATGGCCTCTTTTGTGATGGAGAAAGCGCCGGAGGCCAACTTGGAATAGTCTAAGATGTCATTGATGACCTGTAGCAAGATGCCACCGGATTCATCAATGATGTTGGCGAGCTCTCTTTGTGGCTCGGTGAGGCCGGTATCGATCAAGAGGCCCAATGCAGTAAGCATGCCATGCATGGGGGTTCTGATTTCGTGGCTCATATTGGCAAGAAAGTCAGACTTGAGTTTGGAGGATTCCTCGTAAGCAGCAATCAGCCTCGCCTCGCCTGCCTTTCTCTCCGTCAGATCACGAGTCACCTTGCTGAAGCCTTGCAAGACACCTTCACGATAGACTGGTGCGATGATGACGTTGGCCCAGAATCGAGATCCGTCCTTCTTGACCCGCCAGCCTTCGTCTTCGACTTTGCCGTCTCGTAGAGCGAGTTCGAGCTCCTTGTCAGGCTTCTTGGATATGCGGTCGGGTTGGGTGTAGAAAGTGGAAAAGTGTTTGCCCAGGATCTCATCGCGTGAATACTGTTTTAAGATGCTCGCACCGGTGTTCCAGGTCGAGACGTGGCCCTTCGGGTCTAGCATGAATATGGCATAATCTCTAATATTACTGACAAGATTTCGATATGTTTCAGAGGCAGCGGGCTTGGCCTGTCTGGAAATGGCCTGTTCTACCTCGTGGGTTGCATCTTGTCCTTCGATGATGACATATAGTAGCTCATCATGTTCATTGCAGATAGGCAGAGCCCGAAGGCGCCACCAAGCAGATGATTGTCCGGGCTGAAGTGGCTCAGTCCTTTGTTCAGAATGGGATTGGGCTGCGACATGGATGGTGTGGGCAACGAGGGCGAGGTTTTCTGTGACGATGCTACCTCTGACAACGTCGAAGAAGTTATGACCCTGAATATGCCGGGGAGGGGTTCCAAAAAGGAGAGGATATGACTTTGACGTTTGAACCACACAATTGTCTTTGTCGAGAACCACGACGGGATTTGGAAATAGGGAGAAAACATGGGCTATGGGGTGCAGGCGAGAACAGGAGCATGTTGAAGCGATGCTGAGTGGTGGACTTAGCCGACTTGAGGGAAACGATGATTTAGCGTCAGAGTTTTGGAAAAAGGCGTGGCCAGAGCGAGTCCCTGCAACGTCAGGCTCGTCGAGGGCTGGACGCTTGAGAGGATTCATGACGGGGACCTCACGGAGAGGTGGAACTTTTCAATGAAGGAACAGGCATTAGGCTGTCGAGGGAGAAGCACCAGCAATATGAGGTGGGAGGTATAGTTGATGTCGACATTAGAGAGGGAAAGGCTGAGGGAACTCTGATGGGCTTTTGACTGTGCGATGGCTGGACTTGGATGCAGTTTATACGAAATGGACGTTGGCTGGAAGCTGGTATCTTTTATTGCCACAGTGTTTTCAGTGGGTAATGAGGAAGAGGAAGCAGCTGCATCATTTGCAGATAATGGTAAGGTGGTGATACTACATACAGTCTAACAATAAAATACTACCTAGGTACTATGTACCACAATACTTGCCAGTCGAGGTGCCCCCCCCAGATGATCGCACAGGTGGGTCTCGGGTCAGTTGATTGACAGATTTTAACTAAGATTTAGCGGGTGCGGAACGAAGCATTAGCTCCCAGGTCACGCAGAGCTCCCCCATGCGGATCGTACGATATGTACAATACATAAGGCAGGCCGGAGGGGCCAACCACCAGGGAGGACTCCGTATGCCTATGGGAGCCGAGGGAGCGTGGGGGCGAGGGGCTTCTCGGGTTCCCTATTGCCCCTCCCCCTTCGCAATAGGCTGGTGGCACCTTTAACCACAGGGATCCACAGACCAACGGGGGGGGGGAGGGTCCTCAGTGCCGCCTACCGTCAGCCTACCACATACCTAGGTACATATGCCCATATACAGCATAATGCTTTATTCCAAGCGTGCTAAATATGTTCAGGAAGTATGTGCCTCCCTAAGAATGATGCAGAATGTGCAATATACATTTGTCACAGTCAATCGATGTGTTGAGTCACATTTTAGTCGACCATGAGAAAGCCTACAGGACATCATGTACTAAGTAGAACCCGAACCTGGATCTGTGACACGACCTGTCGACTTGTGGCGTTGCTAGTAGATCAGATAATATTGCGCTCTTGCGGTATTCACGGGTGATTGGGCCGTAATATCACTACTGTAGAGAGCAAGCAACTGAGTAACATGGCTTGAGATCCCTGCTTCCACTCGACAGCAACAAGATCCCTTGAATGAGTCCTTTGTTCGCCCCCGGTGAAAGCGATGTCGATATGCTCCTCTCCTGGTTCGCTTCGCAATTAGACGGCCGTCTGAGACTTCTTTCAAATCGGCTGAGAATAGATATTTGAGGCTGCAGGTTGTGGTCGAGGCAGCTTCTGTGAGTGCACAAGGCTTCTTGGGCTCAACCTTTTGCGTGAACCAGGGCCAGATCATTCCACATTCCCATGTCCAGCTTCATTGTCAGTGGGGTGGACTAGAACAAACCCCTGTCTGACCCATGAACCTTTTCTTGTTCGTATTCATGGCAGGCAACAGGTTAGAGATGTCCAAAGACTGCTTGTCCTGATCCTTCACCGCACACGTCCACTCGTATCTTTTGCGTTCACCGCCTACAGCCTTTGCCCGATATCGATGGTATTCTAGTCCTCCATATTCCCTTTCTTTTGCCACACGACCTATTGTACGGTGCCTGATGTCCTTGGTTGATCGGCGGTAGGTAAGGGCTTCTCCCTACCTTATCGGTCTTTGGGCATTTAGGCCAGAACCATGCCAATCTTGAAGTACATGGGCGCCAACAGATCCTAGATGTCATGTCGGTGCACGTGCATACTGTATGCGTACATACCGAAAAAATTGTATTTCACCACTGGTCGAACCCAGATCTAAATGTAGCGAGATTGGATCTCGGAGAACATCCGAGATACCACGCACATGATTATACGTGTGTGACATCAACGATGTTGTAGGCAGGAAGCGACGTCGATCCCACTCCTCGCGACCTTCACAGAAGACTCAAATAGAGCTCTCATAGCTTTAATGAGTACTCACATATTGTATTTATCTGGAGCGGTGTCGTGGGTGTGCCGTCGTCCCCTCATTTGGTGGCAAGCTCCGGCTAGGAGCCTTCGTCACGCCATCGCCAAGACGAATCTGCGATTGTCATTCCATGTCACCTGGCAGCCGGTATGTGATCAAGTTCATTGCCCGAACGAGGACGAGACTTCACCCCCATCGAGGGGGGAACGGTCGCATGCTCAGAGTAGGTAGATCAAAGGTAGCCACTGGTTTTCTAAGAACCTGTCTCGAGTAACTGTAATTCATGCTGCGGCAACTCATCCCAATACATAGAGCTCTCGCCCCGTGCTTCTTTTTTGCCTGGCGCCTGACGCCTTCTCGATCGTCTGTCGAGGGGATTTGAAAACTAGAGTGCTCCGCCAATCTGAGGCAATCAAAGAATCTCAACAATCCATTGGACTGTTCCAAGTTCTCTACGCATGTTGTGATATCTCCAAAAGCTGAAACGTCCGCCTTCAGAATATAAACGAGGCATGGCAGGTCCTATTTGAGCCCATGCCCCGAGGTAGCCATCACTTCGTTGTCCTAATCTTTCGTGACCATTCAGTGTTTCGCTAGATCTCGCAAGTCCGCTTAACTTTGCCCTTGTTCATGGCACAAATATCTTGCATCTCCAGGCCTGGCAGTGGCTTAAAGACTCAATCGATCCAGGCTCCTCACTCTGCGACCCGTTCCCCCAGTCACCAGGCCGAGTTTGTAGAATGTTTCTTCTCCTGCCGCATTTCGCCCGCCGATGTACCACTTTTCGTGACCAATGGCGTCCATAAAGCCCCCGCTCGAATTGGAGCTATCACTTCCCCGTCGCTGCCGGCCACGAGACGTCGCTGGAGGCGATATTGAAAGGCTAGCAGGATTGTGAGATGAATTCGAGTGTGAATGACCAACGGGTGATGAGGTGCCAGGAGATCGAGAAAGTGGGGTGGCGTAACGGTGATGGGAGCTGCTTGACGCAGCTGAGAATGGTAGAGGACCTGTCGGGGATGATGAAGACACTGCCTTAGACTGGCTCTGACCCTGAAGCGTTTGCGACACTACAGGACCGGCGTCGCTTGCTCTTGTCGTCATCGTCCTGCTTCCGCCGGCAGTGGCGTTCGTGTGTGTCGTTGATACATGAGGTGATGCAATGAGACTGTTGGACGAAACGACATCATATGTAGATGCCGTCTTTGCAGAAAAGGTTGGGCTGGTGCGGGCTCGGAATGCCGAGAAGAAGTTGGCAAAGAAGGGACGATTGGTTCCCGGCATCATGGGCAAACCCAGGCTGTGTAGACCGAATTGCTTTTGAATAGACCTCTCGTCGCAAGCGGCACAGAGCGCTCGTCTCTGGCAGATTCCCAGGTGTTAAGGGTTGCCAAAGCTTTCAGTCTACACTGCCTGTCGTTGCGAGCGAGTGGCTGAGTGTCACTGCAGTTGGTTTTTATCGTGGAGGTTGAGGTAGAGAGCGCACGTATGTACAACAGCGATTCGGCCGCGAGGTTCGAGGTAGGAGGGATGAAAAACTGGCCGGGGTGATCAGAAAGCTGATTCAGCCAGGTGGTGGACTGCGATGGTTGCGAGGTAGACAGTGGGCGGGCTAGTCGGATGTCGAAGCGTACAAGTCCGACATATGAGATGCGGCACTGCTTGAAGGGGGACGGGGCGCTTGATTCACGCTGCGTCTTCAGTGTCTGTACAAACGACGAGCGAACGTGGCGAAACAAGTATCGTCTGATGATGGGAGGAACTCGTGGGAAGCAAAGAAACGACGACACGAATGAATGCGTGATGATGACAAGATGATGGGGAAGTGGGTTTGCTTCGAGCAAAGAGCTGATGGACGCTAAGCCCATCAACATGAACATCGACGGCGAACGGAGAAGGTCAAGGCGTCACAGGAAGAAACCGGGTGTCTGGAAGCGACGGGGTGCAGCCAAAGACCAATTGACAGCCGCGAATTTCAATTGTCCATGACGGCCGCGCTCGCCACGTTCGGCATGATTACTCTTGCTGTTATTGCCGATCCATGGTGAGAGCCGGGGTGGGTAGGGGTCGACGGTTGAATCATATAGGGGCCACGGGGCCCTCAGGCTTTCTTGGTAGGCATGATGAATTGGAGACCAAGGCCTGAGCACGCCCAAGCTAGCCTACGAGGATCCTCCCATGCCGTATATGGGCGAGGTCAATGCATCGCTGCCTTAGGTCCCATAGGGATCTACCACTGGAATGACGAACCCCCCCAGGTTCAGCCTCTTCGCCGACACACAACACAGTACCAACAACCCCCACCGTCCTCCACTCACCTCTTTTCAAAGTGGCTACAAAGACGAAATATCGCCAGAACCTCAACTATACTTTGAAATAGAGATGATTGATCTCGGCAGCGCTCTCTAGCGGCCGCATCTACATTCACATCAACACCTGCCTACTGATCTGCGTGGCTTCCCGTGTCATCGTCAAGGTACCTATATTCATTGAAAGTTATCACCTGGATCACGGTTCTGCATGGTGGACTCGCTTCCAACAACGTGACTCGTTGACATCTTTCGGCTTGGCTCGACAGAAAATAGTAGAACCCGTACACAATTCCAGAGCCAATTCCTTGACACTTGAGCTGTGTCTCATAGTGCAGATTATACCACGTGTCTGCTCACGTTCCAATCTCCTCAATTCTATTCATCGTCATCGTAGTTGAAGTCGAGGATCTATTGTAAGTTAGCCATGTCTCGGTCCTTGGTTTATTAAAGACTCGATGATCGTCAACGTACCATGTTGTTCCAGTGGCCACCGTGGCTGGTCACAGAGCTGGGGCCCATGTTCTCAAAGCCAAAACTCTGGTAAAAGGGTACAAGATGGTCATGCGCCAACAGCGCCAGCCGTTGCGCCGACTTAGAATCCTTGATCCGCGCAATGTACGACTTCATCAGCACAGTCCCGAGGCCAATCTTCTGATACTTTGGAGACACTGCCACTGAATGGATACAGATGGTCCCTCCTTGGTCTTGGTGGCCTAGGGGCTCGTTGTCATCGTCTTCCTTGCTGGGAAGTGACGAGCGGCGGGATTTCCAATCGGCGGGAACCTCCATCGACGCCTCCGTCACACAAGGGGAAGGCGTCCTGGTCGAAATGACGTGCGCAATCAAGCTTCTCTCTGCAACGATGGAGTTTGCCTCGGCTTCTGCTTTGGTGGGTTGAGTGAACAAGCCCAGGGTAAGCTCAGGGCATCGAGTCAGGCGATATTGAAACTGGAGACGAATTAGTGTTAGCTATGACCTCAAGCGTACCGAGTTAGATACTACTGTTAGACCTCGCTCGACGTACCTTTTCTCGACTGGCCCTTTCTTCTGGAGGAAAGGCTTGCTCCTCAAGCTCAGTGCATTGATCCACATTGGAGACCGAGAGCGCCTGATTTTCGGGATGTAGATGATCCCACTTGTGATTAGATCCGCGGCGACGCGCGCCCAACCTTCCGCTCAACATGTTCAGTAAAGGATGATTTGCCATGGGATCGTGGTCATCGTCTTCAGAATCGTCTTCGACGGCATTCGCGTCGTCTATGTCCTGCAAATTGTTGCCAAACCGTTGCAAGTCTAGATGCTGAGATGCCGACGTGCTCTCATCTATGTCATGGTCTTGCATCTCAATGTCTTTGTGAGTGATGGGAACAAAGTCGCCCTCGGAGAGTTGATCGGTTGTCGTTTCGAGATCCTTGGCAGGGCTAGAACCGCGGGCAGGAAGATCTGATTGGCTTATCGAATCCGGGTTTTGAGCCATGCTTTGTTGCTTCTGCGGCCAACTTGTTTGGACAGAGTGCCGAGATTGGAAACGATAGCCAACTGTTCAGGTCGTCGTGCGATGTGGTGTACAAGCCTAGCGAAACCAGGATAGGCTCGATCCTTTGCAGGACTGCCAACTTGGGGGATCCGATTGAAGATGACTTTGTCCTCACCGTTGGCGGTTCTGGAAAATTTTCCGTGGGGGATTTGCAGGACCCAGCGGAGAACAAGAATGATGGCTATAGTCTCTTGTAGGGTGTGATGCAATTTAAAAGTGGGAATCAGGCGGCGTCTTTGATTGAGATGAAAGACCTAGAAGTTCGGACACGCGAATGGTATCTAGTGATGCCCATGGAATGCACAGAAACTAGAGGTAACAAGGCCCGAGAACAAATGTACAAGAGCAATGAACAATTTCTCGACAGGCCTGATTTGAGGAAGAGGAAAGTGCAGCGATGAGGGATGAGCGATCTGCGACGGGGGAGCGAGAAGGAGCCCTTGCCGGAGCCTGGACCGAGTCGTTTTGTGCATTTAGTTGCCTATATTATGGTAGCACCATTGTGTCATTGTACGGTGGCTAGCTACCTAGGTACCTAGTCGGTGATTGTAGGTATTAAGTTTTTGATCAGGGCGGGCAGGTTTAGGAGGCTAAGCTTATGACAATGTCCCGAAAAGAATCCCTCAGGCTTCCTGAAGGTGGGCCGAGGGGGCCATGGGGCCATTGGGGCCAACTAAGTACAGTAATAATTCCAGGCATTGGGTATCCCTTGTGCCCGCTTCAGCTGTCTTAGGTGCTTCCCTTAGGTACCTATTCCCTGGTTAGTAGGTACCTTAGAACCTTGGGTTATTGGTTGTCAAGGACCGTCCATTATCCCCTAAAAGTTACACATGTGTCCAAACTATACCATTGACGTCGCATTTCAGATTGCAAATTGGGAATGAAGAAATTTCTTCTCACTTTGACATCGACTAAGTCTCTGTGCTTTTCGTGTCTGTGTCGCGTGAGCAGGAAGCCAAGCGCAGTTCATGGTATGGTATGTGTACGCATATCGTCGTCTGCAGCCGTGCTGACCCCTCTTTCTACCAGCTTCCGAAAATATTCAGAGCGTTTGAATAGTGCAAGGCCCAGGCTTGCCAGCTCTAGGTGAGACTCAAATTTAGATGCACTCAATACCTGTAGCATCTGGTACATTAATATGTACACATGGCACTGCGTGCTAGCGTTCTCCAGGTCAAACAGGCGATTGATAGGCCTCAGAGGTCGATCTCAATTGAGGACGACTAATTCATTGTTGCTTCCACTTGAGCAGCTGAGGAACAACAGAGTCTAAGGCGAAAGCCCATGGAAGTGAAATCACAAGTGGCCGAGGAGCCCACTCGGCCGACGGATTTGCTTAAAGTACTTAGGAGCAGAGCAGTAGTAGGTGGCAGTCGCGGAACTTTTAGCCTGACTTTTAGGCATCATAATCCTACACATAAGCAAACGAGGCGGTGCGGGGAGGCGAGGGACTAGAAGTACCTCACGTACCTTCTAGGTACTGGCCATGGCCTAATGTGTACTTAACTAATTGAGCCATGGTGACTAAGCCAGAACTGGAGGCTTCCATTCCCCACGTCATCGGCCTCACAGGCTTCAAAACTCCAGTCAAAGACACGAACAAGGACCCAAAACAAACTGATACTCCTTCAAGGGCAGCGGACGATCCCCTGACTCTATTCTTACCCCAACAAGCCAACGAGGGGAACTATTGTTTGACTCCGTCCTGCTGCGACCTTTCTTACAAGATGTATGTGACAGTCAGGGTCATTGATCTTCATCCGCTGACACATTCTACATAGGCGGATCTCAGTGTCCATCATCGCATCCGACGTCGAAATCCCTTCGGACTTCTTGAACCTTGATGTCTCGCCTGACATGACCTTGAATGATCTCAAGGCCATTGTAGAAGCCGAGACCAACATCCCTCCGTCCGCACAACACTTTCTCCAGAATGGCACCCCGGTGCGCGATCCAAGTCAGAGTTTGACCGGACTAGGCATTGGCGAGGGAGACAATGTGGCCATGACAATTCAGACAACCAGGTCTCGAAGACGTCCAGGCCCGGATAGCACCGACGGCCAGCCGGCCCAGAGAACACGGAGTGGAAATGACCCCGAGTCTTTGAGATTGAGAATCCTGGGAGATCCCGCGTTGTTGGAGCAATGTCGACAGGCCGACCCAGAGCTCGCAATGGCCAGCGCAAATAGAGAGGCCTTCCACAACCTATGGGCGGCAAAGCAAAGACAGCATGAGCAAGTTCAACGCGAGAAAGAGGAGCAGATAGCGTTACTCGAAGCCGACCCATTCAACGTCGAAGCACAACAAAAGATCGAGGAAATGATCCGGCAAGAGAGGGTGTCGGAGAATCTTCAAAAGGCAATGGAAGAAAACCCAGAGTGTAAGTTGACTCGGTTATGGCCGCATTTGGCTGATTGTATTGCTCACACAAATTGTAGCCTTTGGCCGCGTCCATATGCTCTACATTGACGTAACAGTCAATAATACACCGATCAAGGCCTTTGTCGACTCGGGTGCGCAAACGACCATCATGTCTCCACAGGCAGCAGAGCGCTGCGGCATCTTGCGGCTGATCGACAAGAGATACGGTGGCATCGCACGTGGTGTTGGCACTGCGACCATCCTAGGTCGAGTACATTCGGCCGACATTCAAATCGGCCAGTACAACCTTGCCAGTAGCTTCACGGTCATGGAAGGCAAAGATGTGGATTTGCTGCTAGGTCTCGATATGCTCAAGCGCCATCAAATGTGCATTGACCTGAAGAAGAACGTCTTGCGCGTGCAGGACGACGAAATCAAATTCTTGTCAGAGAACGAGATCCCGAAGATGATGGATGAAATCCTTGAAAGCGAGCCCAAGGTGTCCGCCCCCGATGGCAGCACCGTAGGTACGACCACAGGCACAGTGCAACCTCCTACTGAAGGATCAAACCCGCCGACAGCCCACAGTGAAGCAAGACTACCTGCAGCCAGTGACCCGACATCGTCAACTCCTCAAGGTGGTGCGGGTGCTAGCAACTTTGGTCAAGCGAGGCCTATATCAGCCGAATCAATAGCGCAGGTGACGGAACTCGGGTTTTCACGAGAAGAAGCGATCGCAGCTCTCAAACAGGTCGATGGCAATGTCGAACTAGCCATCGGGCTACTGCTGTAAAAGGCCCAAAAGCTGTGATTTGCCTGAATTGCGCCGTGCCATGAGTGCTTTAGCGAGTGCCATTCAACTAGGCGTACTAATCAGAACAATTCGCGAGGACACTAGACAGACAGGTTTTGCTGTAGACGCTTTCGGTCGTGTCATTCGTCGACACGTAAGGAATCGTTGTTCTTACGGGGCCACCGACGAGATCAGGCAAGGAATGCCATATCGTAGGACACTTTAATGAGTAGAACATCCGAGATGATGTCCTAGATTGCGCTCGCTGGCTAGCTTCATAGTTACTGTCATTGGGCGATCTTTTGATCAGGCGACTCCAGGTGTCTACCCTGGCCCAGGCACCATAGTCATCCTTGGGATGGCCTGTGACGAGCCCCTTGGACCCGAATGTTAGGCGCCGATAGCTGCTTCTAGGTACCTAGGTAGCTACCTTACTAACCTACCTCCTCAATGCTGATAGGGCCATTTGGCGCTCCATAGGTAGGTATCTGGCTAGAAGTACTACTTAGGTACCTATCTAATTACCTTAAGGTACCTAGGTACCTACATATGCACACCTACCTATGGTCAAGTTCCATCTAGGTACTGTATGTACCAGGGGCACCTACTACTAGGTACTTAGTCGCCCATGTGCAGTGCCCCCAGGCACGCAGGTACCTAAAGTTAAGCGGGTCGTAAAGCCTATTTTGGTGTGAAATGGGTGGGGAGCGATACCTTTTGGCATAGTGCTGTTCTTGCAGTCTTCAACTGCACTTTTCTTCAAGTGCACTTTGTGACTCTCCACACCCCACTCCTCGCCTTGGCTCCCGCCATCTGCGTCTGCGCCTGCGCCTGCGCATCACAATCGATCTCCAGTCTGCACTTCAATCGTGAGTTCAAGTCTTTTCCGTCTACCATCGATATCCCAACGCCGTTGAACCATCAATCCTCATACCCTCGCCCCCCTCTCGAACCCTCCTTACGAGCCCTTCAACCCTAGGCTGATATGAATCGAACAGGTACGTTATTTCGCAGCCTGTCTTCGCCCTCTCCTCTCCCTCCACTTCCTATCGAGTCCACTGCAAATCTCCACCTCCTCCATCCGGCCTGGTATCAACACGTTGTTGCGCATCAGCATCTCAGCGACGGAGCAATTTGGTTTTGCATAGAACGAACTGAGGTCATCCCCAACCCACACCCTCGATTTCTGCCTCTCCAGGTTGCTCCAAACTGTGGTGGATAGTGATCTCTGCTTCAACGCGCAGGCCAATGGACATCATGATGATATGAGGAGGAGGCGATTTGCATTGGATTCAGCCCATCTAACAACCATCATTCATGAGTCACGCCCGGAATTGAGGAATGCCGATGGCATGACCTCTTGCCATGCGCCATTACATTCCGAACCCAATGCGAGCCAAAGCACAGTGCTTCTGGCCGTTACCAGTCCTTGTTAGAAGGGTGTAAGACTGTGAGGAGAGGTACTCGGCATAGATCGTGCAACATCTTAGCCTTTTGCTGGCGATCGATGTTCCAATCGGTTTTGGGGGCCTCCGTCGATCACCCGAGTTCTGGACTGACGCTCAACACCTTGCATTGCCCCTCCATATGATCCATCAACACCTTTTGTCCTTGGCTGAGATGAGCTATACTGACTCTGGATTACATAGGGCAACCCCGTCCTGGTCAGCCCACCACATCCATGTCCCACAACCAACCCAGATCCACCAGCAATGGTAAAACATTGGCATCAAGAAGCGGTATGTTGGAACTTCCGAGCAGTTTTCCAATGGGATGGGACTGACGGCAACAGGCACGTGGGCTCAAGCTGGCTTACCGCCCTCAACCCAGTCACAAGCGATAGCCCAACCGACCAGAGACCAAGCCACCCACGACAACTGGGCAGCAGCGATGAATCCAAGATCGACTGGACCCTTGGACCTTTCCTCGTCATCGTACGATTATTCCGCCCCCCAGGCTTGACTACCAACATGAGCTTACCCTGACATCAGCTTTCCCAGTCTAAACAATAGCGGTCTTCAATCTCAAACTCACAACGCTGCTACAAGTGCGTGGCAGACAGGACCTCCACAAGCCGAACAGACCCAAAGACAGCAACTGTCGTCTTCCCGCTCTCACCTCTCGTCACGGCAGCAGCAGCAGCAGCAACAGCAGCAACAGCAACCAGCCAATCCAGGTTCGGAGGGATTCTACCCGACTGATACCTTTTCCAGAAATGCGCCCATGGAATTTGCCTCGGAACTGCCACAACAGCAGATTCGCCGGAGTAGCCAGGTCCCTAGTGGACCTCCGGGTCTGGCACGACAATCCAATCCACACAACGATACATCTGGTGACCCGAGCAGAGTTACGTCCCCTTCGGGGCATACCCAACTATGTACAGTGTGCACTTGATTTACCATTGTTTACGACTAATGATTAGCAGCCCGGTCTCCACCTACTCAGAATATAAACGCCGTCATTGGACACGATCGATTCCTCGGGCAGCAACATAAAGACTTCTCTCACGATGTCGCATCCCAAAACCCGCCGAGGGATAGTCTGGACCGAGATGGGGGCTCACGTGGGGAACAGTCCGTGGGATCTATTCTTGGAGCCATGACGGATCGTGACAAATACGGGATGAAGGGGTACATGGCCGAGCAGGACAATTCGAGCGCGCCTACTAGGGCAGTGATGCGGGGAATCGATTTATCGACATTGGGGATCAACATGAACTCGCAAGAGCCTCTACTCCCAACATATACAGGCCCGTGGGCAGATCCTCAGGCTCAACCGCTCAAGCCACTGGAGTCCGAGTACACGATCCCCGACTGCTACACGGTCAAGAAAATAGGCAACCTCCCAGATCGTCTTCAAGGTTTTGTGGACGAGACGTTGTTCTTCATCTTCTACACCATGCCCCGTGACTACACTCAGATGCTGGTTGCCCAGGAATTGGTGACACGGAAATGGCGCTATCACATGCGGGAAAAACAATGGCTGACACGAGACGACGCCTCACCAAATCCAGTCTTGTTGGATGATAAGGTCAGTGAGCAAGGTTACTACATTTGGTGGGATACCAAGGTCTGGAAGAAGGTCCGACGGATATACACCTTGAGGTATGAAGATTTAGAGGAGCAGCCGAATATGGGCAATCGGACCATCCACCCAGGAGCCATCGCTGGGGCCAATGGCGGAATGGGTCTGGCTAACTTCAATGCCGTCCCTAGTCTTGAGAGGATGGCCGCTGGGGCTCGAGGCTTTTGAGCACATGGTGCGATCATGACCTAGGCCTGATGTGTAGGGAGGGATCCTCTAGATCTCTTCTCGTTGATCATGGCTGCTTTGGAGTACACAGCCTCTTGGCCGCGATTCATACATAATTTCTTTCATGTGGCAGTGCTGAAGACTTGATTTGCGTCAAGATGTTGAGCCGACCAAGGGTTCCAATGCTCGACTATTCCAAAGATACAAACAAGCAACTGGCAATTATTTGCCAATGCATTGCGGCCATGTGCGTCTGGTCGAGCGAGAATACCAGAGCTCGCTACCGATTTAGCCACTTATTCTAGGCTAGGAGTCCATTGTAGATCCGCACTGAAGAATTCGCGACGATTATGTATAAATCTCTCTAGATGCACGTGATATCAGGCAGATCATGGCACGTGCAAAATCACGTAAGCATTCGGTGGTCATCATAACTTGACAACCTCTCTCTCACAGATCAACGACCATCCGACATACAACAGTCATCCCATCAGCAGCGCTCTAACTCTGAGTGTTCATCGGCATCGTGGGTACGAAACAGTCTTCTCTTTTCCAACACCTGTACGACTGTCAGAATGCTGGCAGACTCTTTGATGAATTGGCACCATCATTGACCCTGCTGAAAGACTCATCTCCCACATCGAACAACCATTGTATGGGCTACATCAAAGTGACCATCCCTGTGTAGTTGGGCCGAGGCGGAGATCGTCTTACTTTCCTGCTCTTGGATGT
The DNA here is from genome assembly GCF_000836275.1 of Exophiala mesophila. Classification (NCBI taxonomy): domain Eukaryota; kingdom Fungi; phylum Ascomycota; class Eurotiomycetes; order Chaetothyriales; family Herpotrichiellaceae; genus Exophiala; species Exophiala mesophila. The sequence goes on from NW_015622512.1 coordinate 56,236, forward strand.
CCAAATTTGGACTCACTTCTCCCAGTCCTAATATCGCCATGAGTGGTTCATCTGATCCATCTGATTACCAAGGAAGTGCATAGACCTTGAATTGTCGCCCTCATCACACTCCTTGGCTGGTTTTAAATCCCACGGACACCTCGAGACTTACTTCGTCTGCTGTCGCATGACCAGACAATATCACCTCGTCGTTTGTTGGTCATTAGAGCAAATACATTGGCAATGTCATGGTTTCCCTTTCTCAGCTCGCAGACTGCCTCCACCACCTCGAATTCCTCCCTGACCACCGAAGAGCAACAGATGCCTGATCTCGACAATTCTGCCATTCAAGAGTACAACTTTGACGATATTGCTGATAAGTTTGACGATTTCCAGAAAGAGCTTCAAAAAGCCGATGCCAGACTTTCCCAGCACCAGGCCGACATTCAAGAACTTAACGAAGCTCTAAGATCCAAGTCTCGAGATCTCGCATCTCGAGAAAAGACGCTACTAAAAGTGACCAAGGAAAATGAACGCCTGAGCGCTGATCTGAAGAAGGAACGAAGGCAATATTCCGAATCTCAAAGCCGACTGAAAGCTCAGCACGCAAGTGCTCTCGCAAGGGAAAAGGGACTGTGTGCACAGCTACAGGAAGTATACAAAACCCAGACTGAATCGCTCAATAACCTGGAGGCGAGATACGTCAATGCAAAATTTGACCTTGAATACCTCAAATGTGTCGCTGAACCAAGGGCCCAAGCGCCAACTCTCTCGGGGCGTCACAGTGAGATTCTATTGCCGCCGCAACCCTTTGTGGTGGTGTTGGTGGACGGCGATGCGTACGATGTAAGCTGACCAATTTTCAGACGCATGGAATGAGCAGTGCTTACTATGAACCCTTAGTGGGCACCGGAGATCTTTGCTCACGCCTTTGATTCCAAAGGGGCCCCGGTCGTTGCACGCAATATCGCCGAGCATCAAACCCCAGGCTCAATCGCGGCAAGCCGCATCAGACAGCAGGTTCTGGCATACATTCTCGAAACCAAAGGCCAGATCCCGGGTTCGTCCAAAATCATTACTCGAGTCTTCTGCAACATGAATGGCTATGAATCCCATCTCAATCTACCGGCTAAAAGGATGAACCGAAGTCCGCGGACATTTGCCCTGGACTTTACCCAGAAAATGCCACTGTTTGATTACTTCGATGCTGGTAGGGGAAAGGAGCGAGTGGACGACAAGATCCGAGGTGAGTTCATGCCGCTATGAAATTTCTTGCAAGTATTTAGAGACGAGGCATGTCTCTCCTCGCTGCTCGCCCACGCGGCCAATTTTTAATAGTGTTCCTCGCGTATCGCACTTGAAAGTACCATGCCCGCTCAGTGAAGAGACTAATGCTCATGCAGAAAACTTCAATCTCTATCTATCGACGCCGAATTGCGCAGCCATCTTTGTTGCTGCGTGTCTCGATAATGGTTTCGCTCGAATGCTGGAGCCATATACTGGGCATGAGCCTGCCTACGAAAAGATTATTCTCGTCTCGCCGGGTCACATGGCGCTTGAGATGTTCAAGCTCGATTTCAAATCGGTGACCTGGCCCAGCGTCTTTGCCCCACCAGACGTTCGCCCAGAGGTTCTGCAAAGGCATAGGCAAGAGGTTTCGAGACGGAAAGCTGCGGCCACACAAGTCACTAGAGATGAAGACAATAAACCACTATTGGCAAATCAACAAGCTGGCCAGGCAGTCTTAAGGAGTCTACCAGCCCCGCTTGCGGACTGGAAGGGACCGGTCCACAACTTGATTGCTGCCTTTACTGCCGGTCGAGGTCTATCCGCTGCAGGCAAGGCGGAGTCGAGTTCAGAGTGGATACGAGATGGGGCAGATGAGTTGAAGGCTGCAGTTGATTGATGTTCATGCAAAATAACGATGTTATTGTCTCGGAGAAGACAATGGGACGGTCGAAATACGACGGGTACCTACGAGCACTCCCAATCAAAGTAGCGGTTCGAGATAGAATCCACGCGGCAGAGATCGAGTTTACAGCAAGGTCGCACAAGTCACTTGACGAGAAATGAACTGCTGAGCACGCGGCCAATTAGGTGAAGGTAATAGGTCCTTCGAATGGCTCTTTCTGTACAGCGAGCCGGGATCATTGGTCTACGAATGGCTCCATTCAGCCTTTTTCTTCTCCGCGAAGGCCTTCATGCCGATCTTTTGGTCCTGGCTTCCAAACAAACTGTGGAAAATGCGTCTCTCGTACTCGACGCCCTCCCTGATTCCCAAGTCCTGGGACTTGTTGACAACCTCTTTGGCAGCGATCACTGCGACGCGTGAATAGCTGGCGATTTTGGCGGCAGTATCAATTGCTCCTTGGAGCACCTCCTGGTGTCCACCGTCAAATGCTTTGGCCACTAGGCCATGCTTTTCCGCATCTTCACCGGAGAAGTTGTTGCCCGTCAGAATAAGCTCCATAGCTTTTGATTTTCCAATAGCCGCTGTGAGCCTTTGGGAGCCTCCTGCACCAGGAATCGTGCCGAGTTTGATTTCGGGCTGACCAAAGTTGGCCGTTTTGGTACTGTAGACAATGTCGCACATCATGGCAAGCTCGCAACCACCGCCTAGAGCATGTCCGGAGACGGCAGCGATGACAGGCTTGCGCAGCGTGGTCAGATAAGACCATGGGGCTATGAAGTTGTTGACATAGGCATCGGAGAAAGTTAAAGGGGCCATTTCCTTGATGTCAGCACCCGCTAAGAAACAGAGTTGTCAGTATCATGAACGAACATGAACAAGGTGTTTCAACATGAGCATACCGGCGAAAGCTCGTTCGCTCCCGGTCAAGACGATGGCACCAATTTCCTTATCTTCTTCAAACTTTTTAAGCGCATCATTCAACTCGACGAACAAGGCACTTGAGAGGGCATTGAGAGCCTTTGGTCGGTTTAGGGTGACTGCGAGTGACAATATTGTATTAGCTGCGTCCTTGGGGATATGCTGACGAGCGTCGGGCAGTCACTCACTCAGACCAACTCCAGGCTTGGGAGCAGAAACGAGGATATTTTCATAGCTGCTTTGGGTGGACTGAAAACGGACGAGTCTCGGGAGAGAGCGTGCTGCTGGGGACGGGACAGGGATTCGAGAAGTTAGGAGGGCAGCGGTTCGTGTTCGAGCCAGGACCCGACAGGACGACATGGCTAGTGGTTGGAGGACGGGTGGTGAGAAGGGAGAGGAGAAACAGCGTAGTGAGATCAAAGGGGAGGATGTTTACACAGATTAGAGCATTCAGCAAGATTATTTTATTGTTGTCCTGACTTGTGAGTACCAAATGTTCTGCAGAGAAGCTCCGAGGGTAAGCGTTGCCGTCATCCGTCATCCACGGTCATTTATTATCGTGGAGCATCACGTGACTATCCCATCATCCAGTCTACCTCTCTTCGCTGCTACAGGGATTAGCTATTTCCATATTTTTACTACCTCGAATGGCGTTCCTAATGGTGCCTACAGCCGACAGTTGGAACTAAGAATGAGGAGGTGCATTACATTGGTAGATCTCGGTGAGATGAATACCACAGACGCACCCCATGCGATAACTGATGGACTGGTGTTTGTCACTCCTCGGCTGCGGCGAAAAGAGCGAGAACGGCCCGAACAAGGGCGGGGTGACAGTCCGTGGGAAGGGGTTGGCTTCAGGAAATGAAACCGGGGTCTCACGTGACGTTTGACTGCTCTCGTCACATGACTTTCGTCGAGGGCGCTGGGGCATGAGCACGTGACCATCTGTCGTCGTTCGATCCGGCTTAGTTTCCTGTTTGCCCCTGCCTCATCACCGCAGGCAAACCTTGTTCACCCCATCGACTTTGCCTCTTTTGCCCGGCCTGTGGATGGTGGGAAATTCGTCCAGCGAAAAAGCACGACGTGGCTTCAACTTGCGCATCTGGTTTACAATCGCGTCCTGCTAGTCTATCCCACACCGTCGTACTCAACTTAAAGTCGACCTCCATCGCGACAATCCTCCTCCCCCCTCCTTCTACCCTTATCAGTTTGTTCGACTGTGTTACTTTCTTCCCTCATAGAAAGTTCGATCTCCACTTGCAACCTCGAGTGGCCGCAGCGAAAACAGTAGTCAACGCTTCTGCGGATGAGCAAACCTGACAAATTTCCTCAATTTTCATCAACCGACCTCAACCATGGATGGGCCTGAGCCTGAGTCGACTCCATTTGATGCCATTACCACCCAGAGCAACAAAATTGCCAGAGTATGTGTCTCCTCCCGCGATTTCGGTCACGCGTCACATGTCCTTGCTAACATATCGCGTTGTAGCAATATCAGACGTACCTCGACAAGTCAACGCCTTACACTGCCTACAGATGGGCAGCTACTGGCACCCTCCTTTTCCTCTTTTTCCTAAGAATCATTTTCGCACAAGGCTGGTACATTGTGGCGTATTGCTTGGGTATCTACCTGCTCAACCTCTTCCTCGCCTTTCTACAACCAAAGTTCGACCCTAGCTTAACTCAAGACGAAGGCTTGGAAGATGGGGAATCGGCTTTGCCCACCAAGCAGGACGACGAATTTCGTCCATTCATCCGCAGGCTCCCAGAATTCAAATTCTGGCATACCGCCACCAGGGCTGTGGCCATCAGCTTTGTGTGTAGCTGGTTTGAAATCTTCAACTTGCCAGTATTCTGGCCAGTCCTTGTCATGTACTGGTTGATCTTGTTCGCTCTGACGAGTATGTCATCTTGCTTCCTAACCCTGTCTTGTACCAAATCGGCTAATTTCTTCAACAGTGAGGCGCCAGATCCAACATATGATCAAATATCGATACATCCCCTTTTCGATGGGCAAGGCCAAATACTCGGGAAACAAATCATGATAATTTGACGTCACTTTGACTTCATTCGGACATGGGTTTGTCCAGCTATGTGTCCGGCGGAGACCAGAAGACATTGTGACACAAACGGGCATGTCATTTACGAAGGTGGGATCCCTCCTTGTATCATGATCCCGGATTCCTAGTCTGGGCATGTCGGACAGCGATACTTGTAATGAATAGATTTGAATGATTCCGCGCCTTACACCACCTTATACACATTCTCAGCAAGCTCAAAACACGGGACGACGAGTTGCTAGCCTGGCAAATGTATCTGACTGAACAGCGTATCTCGTCATCCATCTTGTCCTGGGCATGACGACTATGAATCATCATTGCCGCGTGGTCACCCTGCCTTCACCACAACCCCATGAGTGCATTGTTCTCCTCAGTATCCAAATTCAACCAAAAGGAGCGAAGACGTTCTTGAACGACGGAAACGAAGCATCTATCGGCGGGGTCTTCCACAGAAGTAAGACGTGTGTCGTGTTGATGTCCATGTAGATGAAGTTACTCGTGGTATTGTTTGCATTGTCCAGCATCTAGTCGTGACTCTCCATTACACCCCTTTCGCCTTTTGCACATTTTCTTTGGCCCTCTTCAGTAGATTGCTGACTTGGACGACCTTCTGGCTGTCGAGATATTCCACAATGTGTTGAATACGGTCGCCAGTCTGATTCAACGTGAATACAAAGAGGTACTCCCCATGGTATTCCCACTCCAGCTCGTCGTCAATGGCCTCTTGTTGAAATTGGGCTTCGCTCGTTGCCCAGATGGTGACGATGTTGCTGCCCGGGGAGTGGAAGATTTGTTTGGGGGCCACGGGGAAGTGGCTGATAAGGGGTTTCAAGCCTCGACAATGCGCGCCAAACTGGTCATTGTTCATGCCATCAGGCGAATACCCCAATGAAGCCGGGCCCATTTGATGGACACAATCCGGGGCACGAAGCGCCAAGTTTGCGTCAACATCGAGGTCTCGAAAGGTATCCAGAAAAGCGAGCGCGGTTTGACGCTGTGGAGATGTCATGTTCGCGTTTCCGAGTCGAAAGGGACTTTGACTGATATAGAAGCGGTGATAGTGGTTCGGAGAATCTCTAGCCAAATGACAGTCCCCACGAACTCAAGTTGCAACAATTTAATCATAAATAACAATAAGCCGAGTCTCGTTACGTAGTTCTGGCGGTTTGTCGTCAAAAATTCCAATCCCCGCTTATCTCCAGTAATCGCCGTGCACAATTATCTTGTCTGCGTACTCGTATAAGCCTTGGACATGAACAATTCTCTTGCCTGCGTACTCCTATAAGTCTTGGACATGTAGTATTCCGAGGTCACTCTCAAGCATCTTCGACACAGCATTTGTCACGACAAGTTTCTCCGTTTGGGACAGTCGCCACATACAAACCATACTGCCCCCATAGTCTCGTGCAGGGGCTTCGGACAACGATGAGGTACGGAATGGAACATCCTGCACCTTAGTTGCTGTTATCCCCCACTTCAAATATATCGATACAGCACCAGAGGCCGGTAGCATTCAGTGAGATCGTCCATTGCTTCCTCGGGCCTTTGAAACTGTCTTGGCGATCCGAATAAAGGTCTACGAACACGATACCGGAAGTCGGCATGTAGGACTGCTCAGGCATGAAATCTGATCGAAGGAAGAACAGAAGCTCTGGAAATAGATAGATCTTATGATCCGCTGTAGTACTATACTACGGCCGAGTATTTGCACAAATGGCAACTCCTAACTCGTAACATCTTCAATTCTTCTTTTTCTTTGAAATCCTCCCGCTTTTCACCAGATTCAGCCTCCGGTATCGGCAGATAGACTGGATCGAACTATCCAACGGTTGATTGGGTGCTGGGTCGCACTGTCTCAAACTTTAGCATGTGCGATGCAACAATCACAAGCGTTAGTATTCTTGCTTATCCTCCATACCGCCACCAACAAGAGACACGCCACCACTTGAGAATGGCTGGGTCTAGATCGCCATGGTACAGTCTGCGATGACTACAAACGCCTGATTTCCCCAGCGATCTCGGCTCGAGGAGTCTGATGCCACATAGCCGAGTCCGACACGAAGCTACGTGTGCCTGTGGTTGGAAGCTCAGATCAATTCCCTCTTGCCCACCGCCATTTGCTTATCAGATTATGATTAGATAAGATGGTGTGGAATGTCTGATCATCATCTATAGGTTTGAGTGGCACTCACTTTCCGTCCTTTGCCCACTGAACAGGGTATACCGTTCAGATACCGACCCTGGTTACAGTGGGCTATATGAGCGATCCTCCGTTCATCAGCATTCAAGCTTGCGAATTTTCGTCGGCTGTGCGACAACCCAGGATGGGGCTCAATTAAGACTTTAGTCTGTTCCCAAGCCATGTATCAAGCCTAACTACACAAGTCAAAAGCCAATGCCGATCGGAAGACTAACCGTTCGCAAGAGACATCTGCGGAGCTCTCGTATCCAGTTTACCTTAGCATCGGAAGAAAGGAGCGAGGACATGGTCCATGTTGAGAAAAAAACTGCCGATCTCGTTGCTGCCACTTTTCTGGGCATATGGTGCTTGGTTCAAAGCTTGAGTATCCAAACTAGGCTTGTTTTCTGGCCCACTTGCAGAGTCTGGTCCATCGTAGCGCTCCACAGGCCCTCCCTCGATCTGGGCTGATGAAGACAATATTCAAATGCCCTTTATGGGCTCTGGACCAGCAGATCCCGTCATTTTCGGTGGGCGAGTCGACTGCAAAGTCTCTCAACGGGTCACATCATGCCACCATCCTCGCTGCCGTGACATGGAATGCTGCGATGCTGCGAATCCACCGTCGCTTTAGCTTCATGCAAGCCTTCCAGGCGTGATCATCTGCATGATTTTACACCAATTTGCATTTGAAGAGACGAAGCTCGAGACAGTGGGTTGGAAGTGGGGCCCTGAGGCATAGCACTCTTGTGCCATAGCTCTATTACTATATGAGAAGCCGCACTGGCTGCCCCTTCAGCATTGAAAAGTCTCTCTCCTCCTCCTCGGTCATTTCCCAGGTTTTCAGCAGAAAACGCAAGATGCGACACTTGTTGTACATATCAATTTTTCCCGCTCTTTGGAGCTCTGCCCTCAGCAGTGGCCTGCAGACTGACTGCGTCGATGGTGTTCGGACCGTCATCGCCGACTTTGTCTTCACTGGAGGGGAAGACGGAGATTACTGGGGCAACTTATGCGCCAACAACCTGAGCACGCTATCTATGTGGTCGGCAGCAAAAAAGTACTGCACCCCGGATGAGATATCTGCCGGTAATCAGCTCCTGGGCGGATACTGCACTGAGTATGGCGGAGTCGAACTCATTCCTTACTCTGATGTATCCCCTCTGCTCACGGACAGCTTTTTTGCCAATTTGCCAATCGTTGACTACTCGGATATCAACGAAAGCGTTGTTTGGGATCATGCTATTCTCATGTCTAGAGATCTATACGCGGCATCGTATAGAACCATAGTAAGCATTTCAAAATGTCGATATTCGCGGGAACACTTTACTGAACAGATCTAGACAGTGTTTGAGGAAAGTTATCTACTAGATTCAAAATACGGGTACGTCGTCCAAAACGAGTCTCTTGACCGTGTATTGATTCACCCTTAGTTGGGGAGTTTACGGATTTTGGGGCGCTCTTCTCATTGTTGGCATGGCCCACAATTTGAGCAGCTATCTTTTGTCATCGCGACTGTACAAGGGCTCCGGAGATGTCGAAGGCAAAGGCACCAGTGCAAATCACAAGCCCGCCTTTGGCCCCTTGGGCACAGTGAATCATTGGGTCCGAGCTAATTTGATTATTCCCACCGCATTTGGCACTCACCATCGGCGGCTTCTGTGGTGGTGTAACATTCCAACGAGGATGGAGACTCTGGTGGTTCTCTCATACTGGTTCCTGAACCTGGTCCTATGTGCTGTCAGCTACTACATCTTCACCCCAAACCTTTAGTAGGTTTAACTTACGGACAACACTTGCTTGTCTGTGGAGCTGACCCTTTTGCAGTTACAGCCCGGCCCAGCAAAGGTGGCGATACATTGCTGACCGCACTGGCGTCTTGAGCTATGCCAATCTGCCTGTGCTTTGGATGTTTTCTGGCAGGAATAATGTCTTTCTCTGGTTGACTGGGTGGAGTTTCCAAACCTTCAATATCTTCCATCGCCACGTAGCTCGCATCGCCACCATCCTTGCAATCATACACTCAATCTGCTACACTGGACTAGAATGGGATTGTGAGTGACAACTACAAGCCGCGACCGTTTTGGCTAACAAATGCAGATCTTGCCGCAGATTGGGCTGAAAAGTATTGGTACATGGGAGGCATGGTATGATGGCACTCTTGTGCCTGAGTCGAAAATGTGTTGATGAACTAACTGTGGTCCAGGCAACAGTGACCATGAGCTTCCTGTTACTATTTTCATCAGTGTGGCTCCGAAAAAGAGCCTATGAGATCTTCTTGTTGATACACATTGTCATGTCTGTCTTGACATTGGTTGGCCTATGGTAGTGAGTGTAGTCACAACCTCCGACCTATAGCAATAGACTGACACCTTGCAGTCACACCGAAATCTGGGACGGCGAATATGATCCTTATATTTGGCCACCGGTTGCCATATGGAGCGTCGATAGATTGGCACGTCTTGTTCGCATTTTGTGTTGCAATCTGCGGGTAAAGTTCTCCGGCCAAGTGTCAGCGACACAAGCATTGGTCACCTATCATACGGAAGCAAACCTATTGAAAATAGAGATTACGCCCGTATCACACCTTTTCAAGCCAGGTGCGGGTCAGCACTACTATCTCTACCAGCCTTTGAAGTGGAAAGGGTGGGAAAACCATCCATTCACGTTAGCTGGGTGGAAAAATGGCGACACACAGCAAAATCATACGACCGCAACGCAACTCGGGGCTAACATATCAGGAGTCCCTGACGACTCCAAAGGGCACGATAAAGAAACACAGATCATGCCTGTGTCGTCATCATCGAGTGATGCAGATATGTCGCAGAATGCCCCGATCAGCCCCCAACGCGAGAGTCAAGCTGTGCATGTCCCTAATCATAATTCGCGGGATACCTTTACTTTTTACGTGCGACCGCACAGCAGCTGGACGCAACGGCTTCGCAATGAGTGCAATAAATCAGTCGAAGGAACCATTAGCGCCCGCATGCTGATCGAGGGTCCTTATGGTCATCATAGCCCGTTGCGGGCCCATGAAAACGTGATATTTGTCGTCGGTGGAACGGGCATCGGCGGTGCCATCCCATATCTACAGGAACACAGCGAGAGTTTGACCTCTGAGAGCAAGATTATGGCAAGTCGTACGAAAAACATAACACTGATCTGGGCAACGAAGCAGTCAGCCATGATTCGGCATGCAGCAACCACGGACCTGAAACCATTCCTGACCCGCACAGATGTCACGACCCAGTTTTTCGCAACTTCGCGCACGGAGTCGTCAGAGAGCGTGCAATCAGACAAACTGGAGAAAGTCAACAGTCTTGACCTCGGACTGAGCCCGGCTATTAGACGCGGACGCCCAGATGTTACAAAGGCCATTCTAGATTACATCAACACTGTCCACTCGGGAAGTCGAGCTAGTGGGCAAGTCGCCGTCTTCACATGTGGGCCAGCGGCTATGGCGGACGATGCACGGGTGGCGGTGCATAAAGCTCTGAAGGAGGGCAAGAGAGGAGTCGCATACTTTGAGGAGACCTTCGGGTAAGTGTAGACTGATGGAGTGATCCTCACTATGGAAGTGAACTCTGCTAACAAGGTGAATTAGGTGGTGATGGCTCCATCAACAACCGACCGGAGAAAGATTGATCTCACGTGCTATGGACACCGAGTTCCATTTTAATTTTCCGTAGTTTTCTCAGGTAACAGAATAGGATCAATGATTTTCAAGATTCAATTGATAAGATATAACATCACAGAGGAATTGCGGGGGATGTAATTGTCCAACTGTTGCTGTCAAAGTGGCCAATCAGGAGTCGACAGATAGAGGATGACGATGCGGGGAGAGTAATTTGCCTTGGGAGCCTTTGCGTGGGCGCGCTAGGTTTGACCACAAAGCTTCCACTCCTTTCGGGACACAAGGACTTAGACCTGGTTATTTGCAGAAGCCTTGCTCTATTGGACCAGACAGAGAACAAGATCTATGACGAAAAGGGTTGCGAGACTACTTATCAAAACAATTGGGCACCAGTGCAAGGGTCACATCACTGGCCATGTTCGAAGTCATCTTCGAGGTTCAACCTCGTACCGACCAGTGGGAGTCGTATCTTGCCACAGGAAAGGCATTGCGGCCAGAACTTGAATCTACACGCGGCTTTATCGCTAACATCCGCTACCGATCTCTGAGACGGCCAGGTTGGATCCTGTCGTTATCGGATTGGGAAAACGAAAAGGCGCTAGTGCGGTGGCGCACGGCGAGCAAACACCATCTTGCGCAGGCGACTGGTAGAGATCAGATTCTTAGGGACTATCATCTCCGAGTTGGGGAGGTCAGCCTCGACAGTGATGCCAAGAGGGCCGCCCAGGGAATGGTGCAGACGAGGTTCGATGGGACTGAGGTTGGGAATGCAAAGGTGGTGAGTCTGGTCAATGCCAGAATGACACCGTTAGACGACGGTGGGCCAATAAGAGAGGCGGACGATGTGGTCAGGACTCTCCAGGTAGAGCTTTCCGAAGCACCGGGCTTAGTCGAGTGGGATACTTTTGAAGCCATCTTGACACCAGGCGATGTGTTGCTGATGTGTTCGTGGAAAGACCAGACTTCGGCAGCTGGCTTCAACAGGTCTCTGACAGGTACGGCAGCCCACAGGACCAGGCAGGTCCGAGTTATCCGCGACTACGGCATGTATGATCGTCGAGAGGCACCTCAGTATTACCCAGAAGTTGAGCCGCGATAAGGAGGATCGAACAGTATCCATAAGGCAGGAGAGTAGTTGCAATTGGCGTACCAAAGTACATGTGCTACTACAACCCCACTGTCAGAGAGATCAACAATACAGACTAATGTGATTATCATCTGCGTGACAACTCTAACCATAGCAGCTTATAAATACCCCAGGCTAAAATATGAGGGGGAGGCGCGGCCTAGGTATAGTATGGAGGTTGGACTGGTACAGTAGGTAGTTGGCTGGAATGCCCCCTCACACCAGTCCAAACACTGAGGCCCGCGGATGTGGGTAAACATGGAGCACATAATACTCTAATCGCCTGACCTTTGGGGATAAAAGACGGTAACTTCTCAGTTGACTAAGGTAAAGCGTCCTGGACTTTAGTCCCGGTTCAACTCTTGGTCATCGCCTGTTTGGCTTGGTCCCTGTTGAAGTGCACGAGATCTCCACGACACAGGCCCTCCTTCATCCATGGTCAGCACCTTTTATGCATCGCTGATGCAAGCTTACGAGATACAGCCGGGCCTTGCGATAGACAGATGACCACGAGTCTGAGGCGATTGAAATGGATTATCTGCGGGTCATCTGACGTCTTGTTCTCGATAAATAGTAAATGATATCCCCGTGTGCCATGTTGAACAGGTACCCAAGGTTATTCACGTACTATATGCCAACTCTTCGGCATATCTCGGCGGAGTGAAGTTTCAGTCCGATTCCGAACCTCTTGTTGTGGGCAATCTGTCTTCAAACCAAAGTTCCCTGACTTTCCAAGCGATACACTCGTCTCCAACCGGGTTTCAACTGATGTATGTGTACCCATATGAGAGCATGCCAGTATGGTTCAGTGTACCGCATGGAAGTCCGCCGGTTGGCCCGCTGACTGCAGGCTTTTCCTTCTCCCAGGATGGGGCACTGATGAATTGGGGAGCCTACCATTTCCACGCATGCTGGAACGCCAAATTGGAGGATCTCAATGCATACCAAATCTACTGGTTAGGCTCTGGTAGCCCGGCAGGGCTTAATTGTACGGGTCCTACTGCGATTGTTGCCGGTGATGCATGTTCGAGATATTAAGGATAGAAAGGAAGGGGGGAGGGGATGAGAATAAGAAGGTTATTGGTGCGTCGAAAGACATCGGTGGTTGGTTTTGATGGTAACTTCTTGGATCTACTGACAATAACAGCAGACATTACACCTGTCCATACTTGCTTTAGTTTCAAGACCTTATAAAGATTAGCCCAGGATTAAATGATGCTGAGGCTACATGCGATTGGCTTTGACTGAAGGTGTACAGTTTACGAGGCATTTGGTCGACGAACAGCTTCAATTATATCAAGCCTTGGTGCTTGTGTAGAGATGCTGTGAATGCACTTGCACGCGACGAGACTGAGGCAGCCACGTACGACCGATACTGTCTGAGCTAATCAGACCGACGATAGATGATAGCTTGTAAAGAGAATGGCAAGGTCTATCTATCCCTAGGCACTGTGGGATCGGATCCAGAAGAATTTGCGATGCAGGATACTTGGAGCTCGCGCGTCGAGGTGGGAGGCTGGCATGCGATCATGAACGACGATATCGAATCAAGTTCGGTACCGCCTACCCACAGTGAAACCTGGACGCCTGATATTTTGATGGTTATGACACTGCAAGTATAAACGTAGGTAGATGGGTAGGGTTGGAGACATTGGGACTGTAATCCCGTCAGATCCCTTCTCGGCGTCAGCGCCTCTACATGTTGCCCATATGCTCAAGGTGGCTACTCAAGCCGAGGACCCGAAGCAATCAGAAAGGAGATCAGAGAGAATACAGAAGAGCACGCCCACTGATCGCCGCAGACCCAACCTATCGCGGCCCTATGTATATTGCCCGGGCACATTACAGTACTTCCAGCCGCCCTGTTGGAACGCGTAAGCTACGCAAACGGGCGTTACCACTTTAAAGCTATCCATGCCACAACTCCGTAAATATGAGATGCTCGATGGGACATGGCATTATATGGCTCTACCAACTGATGTTCAACCCGGGGAAAGCCAGGGTTACACCTGCCAACCAGGTATGAATTGTAGGTGGTTGCCGTTTACAGACTAGGTAAGCTTTAGGGAAGCCAGAGCTGACGTCATGATCAGCGTTTTAAGCAGCAGATATAGATGCTTGGTTGCTATTGGCACACAAACAAGCCCCAACAAGAGAGCCAAGCCTTTGAGCCAGGGCTTGTGGCTTCCCCACCGTTGCAATGCAGATCCAGGCGGGGATTCACAGTCGATCTTGCCTTTCCGCTTCCAGCATCTAACCCATTGATATGAGGGAATCGTCATGCGACTCATCGATTCACCATCCATATTGACATGGAGGCGGGTCAGGTACGTCAGCATACATGGTTTCTCGGCTTTCTGTCCATTGATATGGTCCTCCCTCAGTCGACGCCATCCAGGCCGTCTACTATATCCCCTGAGAGGTCCACACTCTAGTCCCGTCCTTTCGCCTTCAGAAATGGACATGCGGGACGTGTCCCATCGGCCTCTTCAAACTTCAAACATGTCACGCACGGGCCAGAGTTCCCCGCCTTCACTGGAATCGGCTGACAATTCAGCGATAAAACCAATCCCACCCTGCGCAATACTCTCCATCTACATCCAATCTCTCTAACTTACCAGCGAGAGCATAATAAATTTGCGATTCCACTCAAAAATGGAGTCTCGTGACACTGAGGTCCAGCAGCAACCACGAGTGAGGCAAGGCGTTCTCATACATTCTTTTATCGTCTACCATGCTGACAGCATATCCCAGTAGCGACGATGAGAAGCATGTTGGTCAGGTTCCTGGTACAGATCACGTTGACCTCCAAGATAGTGCAACTGCAAAGTAAGCAAGCTCCATTGGATACCAACTACCATAACACTCACACTGATCCACATCAGGATCAAGAATCCCCTGGCCCATCTGTCAAACGAGCAGGTGATCAAGGATGTGGAAGAGTTTGCCAAAGAAAACGGCTTCCAAGATCTGACAGGCCTTCTGGTCAGGGGTGCTTTGGTCGCAAAAGACCCCCCAGCTTTTGAATCAGTTCCCGACCTGACCGAACCCGAAAAGGAGGCCATCCGCAATGAAGTTTTGCATAAATGGCGTCAGCCCAAATCTTTGTACTTTACCATCATCCTGTGTTCAATTGGTGCTGCAGTGCAGGGCTGGGATCAAACCGGTTCCAACGGCGCCAACTTGTCCTTTCCTGACGCTCTGGGAATCCCCGTCTCTTCAACTGTCGATGGCCAACCCAATCCTGAAGCCGCACGAAATCAATGGTATCAAGGCCTGATCAATGCCGGCCCATACATCGCCTCTGCCTTTCTGTCCGTACCATCCTGCTTCCTCTCCCTGCAGTGTATCACTCATGTTGACCTTTCACTAGTGGATGTTGGTGCTCAGACCCTCTGAACAAGTATTTTGGACGACGAGGAACAATCTTCGTCTCTGCAGTCTTCTGCTTCTTGGCACCTATTGGTAGTGCTGTCGCTCAAAGTAAGTCATGACATCAAACCATCTGTTTTAACCGATCAACTGATACCATTTCAGCTTGGGAACAATTACTTGTCACTCGTTTACTACTAGGTATAGGGATGGGCTGTAAAGGCTCCACTGTCCCCATATTCAGCGCCGAAAACGCACCAGCCTCTATCCGTGGCGCTCTAGTCATGAGCTGGCAAATGTGGACGGCATTTGGCATCTTCCTGGGCACGTGTGCCAATCTCGCTGTTAAAGATACTGGTTCAATCTCATGGAGACTACAATTTGGCTCTGCGCTTATTCCAGCATTGCCTCTGTTAATTGGTGTATACTTCTGTCCAGGTTGGTTTCAGATACCAATTCCCTTTGAATTGCCAAGATGACTGATACATCTAGAATCTCCTCGTTGGTACATCAAAAATGGCCAGTACCGAAAAGCATTTCGCTCACTTAAAAGACTGCGCAACACAGAGCTACAAGCTGCTCGTGACACGTATTATATCTTTGCACAGCTGAGAATGGAGGCCTCTTTGGTCAGCAAGAATAGTAATTATGTCTCCCGCTTCATTCAGCTTTTCACCATCCCTCGAGTTCGACGTGCTACTCTGGCGTCCTTCACTGTCATGATCGCTCAGCAGATGTGCGGAAGTGAGTACTAGCAATCACCGTCCCGCCGGTCGCCTGGCTGACATTCCCAAAGTCAATATCATTGCATTCTATAGCTCAACGGTGTTTGAGCAAGCTGGTGCCTCTGTCACCGAATCACTACTGGCCTCCTGGGGTTTCGGTCTCGTCAACTTTGTCTTTGCCTGGCCAGCCATTTGGACCATCGACACTTTTGGTCGTCGCTCTCTTCTGTTGTTCACGTTCCCACAGATGGCATGGACTCTCCTAGCTGCTGGACTCTGCTACTTGATTCCTGAGAGTAACACTGCACACCTTGGTCTCGTTGCTCTGTTCATTTATCTTGTGGGTTGACCTAAGAATTACAAGAGAATCTACACTGACCCAGCCTAGTTTGCCGCCTTTTACTCTCCAGGAGAAGGCCCCGTTCCATTCACATACTCTGCTGAGGTTTTTCCTCTCTCTCACCGTGAAGTTGGCATGGCATGGGCAGTGGCAACGTGCTTGTTCTGGGCAGCAGTGCTCTCCATCACCTTCCCACGGATGCTGGATGCAATGACTCCAACGGGAGCATTCGGGTTCTATGCGGGCCTGAACATCATCGCTTTAATCATGATCTTCCTTTTTCTACCCGAAACGAAACAAAGGACATTAGTACGTAATTACCGTGCAGGATGGGCACTATTGTCTCAAACATTAATCCTCCCTAACCATGTTATAGGAGGAACTCGACTACATCTTTGCTATTCCCACGAGGACATTCATGCGCCATCAAGTGGGTACTGTCCTTCCATGGTGGATAAAGACCTATATCTTCCGACGAAAGCTTGGCCCGTGCCCTGCTCTATGGTCGTTCGAAGGCCATGTTGATAACGACAAGGAGTTCGTCGAGACCATTCGCCGCCAGAGCGAAGCTATGGGCGGACGACGTCGCAGTAGCATTGCAGACAAAATCGTGAATCGATTTTAGGCCAATGGAGCCAAGAAACCCGATTCTGAGGTGGTCTTGGGACCCGGAATAGGGTGGGTTTCCACTCGTTCTTGTTGGGGGTATGGTCACAAGCCCGCGATAAGAGGAGTCCATGGCTGTTGAGCAGTCCTTCTGATCTGGAAGACTGATGTCAAAAGCCAGGACATGTCCACTCTGCGACGTGTTGGCGGAAGTGTTGATGGAAGTGTTGTATGCTGACCTATGGACATTCGCTTGAGGATTGGCATAATGCCTCAGGTTAAAGGACGAAACGTCATTTAGCCACTATCAGAGCAGCAATGATGGCCACGATAATTGTGAAGAACAGCTGCGTCTGCGTAGCAGGACCAGCACTATTCTGCGTTTCAAATCTCTTCATAGTGGGCACTTGATCGGGAACAGGGACTGGCTTTGGTGCCTCCAGTTGTGACACTTGGAGCTCCTGATTTTCGCTGATGCCTAGGCTGTAATTGCCAGCAGAAAAGAGTACCTCGCTCTGTGAATGGAATTCTTCGGTGCCGAACTGGATGGTTCCGAGGTAGAGGTCTGAAGGCATAAAGTCAAACTGCCAAAGATAGTGGATCAATGGCGAGTAATCGCCAGATGCATGCGTGAGATTGTGTTCAGGGAGCCAGGAGAAGACAGTTTGGCCTTGGGTGTTGTTACCATGAAACAAAAAGCTGCACAACAACAGTGTCAGACAACTTGCTACCATGCATGAGTGCATGAGAACAAGGGGGACCATGAGGACTCACAATCGGGTGCCGTTGACAATGAATTGATCCTTGTCGGGCGTCGACGTGTCGATTCCCACGGGGTAGACCCGGTAAGAGTAAGACATCCAAATCATGATTTCGTATGCCGGGAGCTCGGCCATAGCCTGGGTCTCATTGGCATCCAGAAACATGTCCAAAGCAACGTTATATTGCACATCCTCATCCGTCAACGCCTCTTCTCGAGCTTCCGGGCTCTCACCCACGGCAGACGTGACATTGATGCTGAAGTCGCCGGTGAAATCAACAGAAGCCAAGTCTTCCACCAAGAGTGGGTAGAGCGGCGAGTCGAGCTTGAAATGTGGGTATGCGTGCACCTTGTCCGAATTGTTGAGCCAGCGCCAGGTTGAATCGAAGGCTGTCCCGTTATTTTTCACCTGAGACGGACAGTTGGCATTAGCACACGTTCAGCCACCAAGAATTAGCAGGTAACGAGCAAGTTACGTACAGTGATACAAGAGAAGCCAGAACCATCGTTCCCCCAAGGATTGTTGTAGACTGATACTCGTTAGCAAGAATGAGTGATCAGTTAGATTTATCCAACTTACAGACGTATGGCAAGGTGGTCGAGTTATAGTAACTCTCCAGGCCAGTATTGCCGCATTTTGTCACAGATTCAGCAACAACTTCAGAGGCGAGGCTGACGAGCATCCCTCCGACAAACGAAGTATATCTCATATTTTCTGGGAGTGGATGTGAATTCTCGATGCGAAAAGCCTTGACTGTGAATGACGAACTTGCTGACTTATATTGTCCCGTTGCTTACCTTGAACCAGATCAACAATCACCCTGTGCTTCAAACGTTGTCTCGGAGGGTCTAGACCTTGTTCAGTGAAGAGATTTATCTTCTCGCGCCTGTGCGTCCAGATTCGGATAAATTGGCCCTATTCGTCCAGAGAGTGTTCGATAGATCGATCAACATTGTGCATAATCATAGGCTGTGGGCTCTGGTTGGACCTTTGCACAATAGGGTACTGGTAGGAGCGTTCTGCTCGCCACCCTCTGCGCAACTTGCTTGGGCACGAGCCACCTGTCTGAAGCTGGTAGCATGTGCCATGCTGTCTTGATGCCACGTACCACAGCGCCAATTTTTTCACGGTGACATAGCTTGGACCTGTTCTGCCCTGCAGAAGTCGCTTTCCGCCCTGATTTTCAAAGCCATTTTGACGATATCGATCAAGGTGTTCTAGACCTGAACCTCCCAGCACGTATTTCATTGGCCAAATGCCTGCATACGTCACGATAAGGCCGCAGAGTCTAAAAATCACCCTCGATGGCATAGGGATAGTATATGACTACTTTACCATCGCATCGAGGGTCAAACTACCTAGACCTGTAGACCCTCGATACAATGGCCCTGATACTCATCACGTGACCGCACACCTCCTTGATCCCATTAGGTAGGTCAGGGCTCATTTGGACGCCAGTGTAGTTAAAAAGCGGGAAAGACTCAGTCTGTTGTTATCTGGATTGAACACACCGACCTGGCATTTACATGAGGGAAGCAATGTGCGGATCAGGCATTCTCGCTACTTTACAATAGATTCCGGAAGAGCAGCATGTCCTTGATCTTCAGATATTTGTTCGATCCGAAATGCCGGGGTCTTGACGTTATCAAGATTTCCCAGAGCACCTTCCCCTTGCTTGAAACATCGATGGTCCACTTGACGCTCTAGATCATTTGTGAGCTCTACCTCGAGTTTGATTAGGTTTCTTGAAGGCGTTTCCCTGAACGAGGCGGAGCGGACCGACGCTTGAAGCCTGGAAAGGTGACGAGCAATTTGACGGAGCAATAGTATTTTGACAGCTGGAACTGAAGCCCAAATAATTGCAAGCTTCGCCTCAATGTCTGTTAGAGCCCTGGAAAACTAGCTGTCATTGTATGCGACTAAAAAGGAAAGCATCATATAAAGATTGGCTATCCTTCCCGTGTGATATCGTGGGTATTATGCTCCGGCAGGTAGGTCATGGTGACCTTGAGTAAAAAGTGCAATCTTGCACATCCACCACCACCAGTCAGAAGTCCGGCCGAGAATAAGGTGCACGATCCCACTCTCCGTCGAACTGTCAGATTAAGTTGAGCAGTGAGGAACATGGGCAGTATGGATGACTAGATGTCAGAAAGCACTGAAGCTGCTGCGCTGAAACAATGGGTGCCCTTTCATTCCCACATTTATACTTGCCAGCGTAGGAAGGATTGTAGGAGGTCATTCGTTACTCAAGAATCCTGCGACTATAAGAGAGTCGTCAATACCGAATTACCGAACAACAAACTGGCGACAGTATAACCGCATTCCGAATGTGACGACAAAGAGCGCAGGGTTGCCTCGTGTCATGGGGGTTTCATAATCAGGTTCGGGCCAAGTTGCGGGCCAGGCTGAAGGGCTCACAACGAGAGGCATGGTTTAAAGGATTACACATTCAATAGGCAGAAGAAACTGAGAGAGACTGAGAGAGATTGAGAGACTGCATGTAGCATAACATTTCCTTCCAAACATGGGGTCGGCCCAGCTTATCACGCAGAACTGATACGGAGAGGGCACCCCCATAAGGTACCACTGTTCCATAAGCCCACTGCCATTGGAAGCCAGGACCATCCGAATTGTACCCACGAGGAAGTGGGACCGAAAACAGCAACGGTTTGGTGTTAATCCACGATGCAGTTGCTTATTTTTTCTACCAGCAGGGGGACATGGGGACAAGATGGGGAACCCAGGGGGAGTCGGGACTTCGTAGAGACACTAACCTCGCTCCGCATCCCTTACGTAAAGGCTAGAGCATTAATGGCAGGCAAAAGAAGTTGATATCTATGCCGAAGTGTCAATCATGATGTTGATGAATGGTTAGAAAGAGGGGCGCACTGACGACGATGACGACAATGACGACGATGACGACGATGCAGGCGACAACGGGCATTTGCAGAACGGATATCTTTACCCCACCGCAGTGCCAAATTCGAGAGATACTTCAACGTATAAAATGCCAAGTGCCAAGCCTATATTTCAACCCTCTTCAACGACAGAAAATGGCTCTGTTTGCCTTGGATTTTCCCACCTCATGCTGTATCGCTCACGATTCATCGTCAAGGATCTTTCAATGTCACGAGTGTTCTCAGTTCCTGACGCCAATGATGAGCTTGTACACATTGAGATCTCGGAGCCAGCTCTTCGTGCTCATAATCTGGGTCTAATCACGTGGACATCAGGCTTCATCCTCGCCAGTCTGTTGCATAAATTCTCAGCCCCGATCGATACTTCGAGTAGGGTGCCTATCCTGGAACTTGGAGCAGGTACGGGCTTGGTGGGTTTGACAGCCGCCCGTCTATGGCAGAGGCCGGTCTTTCTGACTGATCTAACGCCTATTCTGCCGGCGTTGACCACCAACATCAGCCTCAACAAAGCCAACATCCATAGCACGGTGGAATGCGGTACTCTAGACTGGAGTGAACCCGATTTCATTATTCTCCCGTCTGGCGAGCGACTTTCAGCTGATACTGACAAGTCGCAAATCATTCTCGCCGCCGACACCATGTATTCCGAAGAGCACCCCGAGTTGTTGTCCAAAGCGATCTTTCGCTGGCTTGCCCCCGATCCGTCTGCACGGCTGATAATCACCTGGGCAATGCGTGTGGCATATCTTGATCAGATCAGAGAGATCTGGGACCTTTTAGAATCTGGAGGTCTAGAGTGCGTTGCTGATGGAAGAGAGCAGGCCGATGAAGATGGCGGCTGGGATGATGAGAAGCTCTGTGAGTGGAGTGTTTGGTCATGGAAAGTCGGCCAGAAATTCCCTCAAGCCATCTCAAGTACATTCTGGGACTCTTTGGACTTGTCTCCGATCAGGTCTCGGTGATTGACTGCATCCCTCTGCACAGAGACGTCTTTCCGGCACTTTTTTGCACTTGCGTGTTCTCCCGTCGCGATCTCAAACCCTTCCAAGGGCCCCTTTGATGAAGAGATGGCGGCCTGAAATGGGCGCAAACAAACGACCTCTGATGTGACCGTATATCACATCGTCCACTCAAGTTTAGTGGACAAGACCATGGAGATGATAATTGTTTGACAATTTCGTCGCATGATTTTCCATCTTCTGGAGCCACTGAGCATTTGGCCATGATTTGTCTTATTTGTGACGATTCTATCTGTTTTCACTGATCTCCTTTCCTACCACATGCAGAATGCCTTCTGGCTCGGCTGTGCAATCGCGGGAATATGGAGTATGCAAGCAGACCATCTCGATTGGGTGGATGTGGACTCAAACACAACATGCTACAAAGTTGGTCGATTCGAAGTGCATGCAACCTCTCGCCCTCGACAGACATGCAGGAGCCCAAGCGGGCATAACGAAAAACAAGAGATCTTCCGGACTGGGAAGCAACTGGCCCGTCATGGGTGATATTGGTTCTTTGAGCCCTCTTACGTTGTTTGATACTTTCACATCAGTCGAAGCGTTTCCGCCCGCGAGCCTCCCCACTGGCCTACAAGGAGAGCCGACGGGACAACGGCTGTCTGTTGATGATCAGAGGCCACGTCACCGACAAGGCAAGCCAGGAGAAGAGAAATGACAGTGAGATGCCAAAGAGGCGGTGTTATGCAAGGAATGGCGGGAATGGCGGGAATGAAACTGATGGCAAAGTTGATGATGACCAGGATATGAGAATATCTAAATGACACACGTGGTTTTACATGGCAAAAATATCCGATTCACACCTTCCAGGACAAGTCCATTGACAAACGCCGTACATGAAATCCCACATTCCCGTCCAGGCTCCTGCAAAGCCATTATCGTACAAAAGAGGGCCAACGGTCAAGGAAAATCTTTGAAGTTTGCGTTTTCAGGGTCGCGATCAATCATGAAAGCAAATCGCTTGTTATTGTCCTTGAGGTACTGGGGTAGATCAACTGTAGCATCGACCTTGTTGTACTTTTCACTCTCGCGGTCGAATAGGTCGAGGCCATTGCGGACGCGACGAACGATCTCGGCAGGATCTCGAAATTCTGGGCGATCGTATTCGGTGTGGGAGAAGGAACCGATCTTATCGTCCATCTGGGCCACGGTCTCGAAACAGCTGCTGCAATGCCAAGACGAGTTTGAGATGTCCCAATCGCCACGGCCCATACGAAGATCCTCTGGCTTGATGGTGAAACTCCCCTGGTAAAAGGTTGCCTGGGGATGGTTCCAATCACCTCCATCGTGCTCCCATTGGAAGGAATAGTAGAAGAAGCGACTTCGGAGCGTGGTGCGTTCAGGGAACATGCAGTTCCGGAGGAGGGTTATAGTGGAAGGACGGGGGATCTCGTCAATGTCGGAGACGAGCAGGACATCGTTCAGAGCCGGAGCTTGGCTGCCCAAGAGACTGGGAAAAACGAGGTCGTACATTGCGTTCCGTTGGTAGTGCTCGCGTTCCCAAGTGGAGTTGTCTTCCATTCCCTGGAAGTCGATCTGGCGGTATATGATCTGGGGCGCGAACCGGGCAAATCTTTCAAAATTATCTTGGAAGTGAAGGGGTTTAGGATGGTCGGTAAAAGTGCGAGAGGACTCGACAATGACAAAGTAGTCGACGTGCCGATGTAGTTCGTTGAGGCGGATTTCAAGCCAATCCAGTTCGGTCCCAATCAAGAAAAGGTCGTAGACCTTGCGATGGTTTTTCCTATCGGGAAAGATCTCAAACTCCTGGGTGCTGCATACCTGTCGTGCCTGCTCGAGCGGCAAGAAACTGTTCTGATATGGGAGTGGAGGTCGAGATAGGGTAAGCGCATAGGTTGATGACTCGACCAGGTGCGCCGGCCTGGCAGGGATGTGGAACAGGCTAAACAGAACAATCAGGGCAACGAGTCCCAGGAGGATGCGTCTCAGACGTCTTCTAACCACAGAGACGATGCCTCCAACAGACTGAAAGGACTCTTTTTCAGGATCACTTGGGGCTGCTGGCGACGGCAAGCGTAGGCCCATGATTGAAGGAAGGTGGCCGATGATAAGTGAAGAGAGGGTAAGGGAGCCGGTCGAGGATTGAGAGGATTGAGAAGGTAGAGGGATGAGCGTTGAGAGATGAAGGTTGAGTGAATCGATCGAAAGTCGAGGCTGCGGGGATCAAGACAGGGCGCTTGAAAGCCCATACAGTGTTGCAGATAGCGTGAGGGTGAGATAGTGATAGTAGTGATTAGGTACCCATCTCGATTGTCAATGGTGAGCGCATGCAAATCTCAGCACGGCATTTTACAAGTAGTTCTCGTCCCTTTGATGGAGCTGAACGAGGGTCGAAGGGGGGGGAGGCGAAGGGTGTTGGTGAGTGGCACCTTACGGGTTTGGGCCAGATTGGGTGACAGGGTTCTATTTTTGAAGCTAGTTCAATCTAGGCGAACTCCAGAAGATCTCATGGGTCATGGCATTTTAATGAGGAATGTGGCCTACGGCGGCGCTACGCGTCACTTAAATCAGGAATGCCACTCTAACACCGTTGCTCAGGAATGCTACTGACATGCCATAATAAATTCCCAATACACATACATATTGATGCATCACTATCTACATAGATACACAGTCTGGTGGTGTCGCTGGATTTTGGAAGAAAATTTTAAACGCACGGTTGAGGTACCACAGTTCTGGTTCTTGGGTGCTTATTCTTCGCCGTAGGTGGGGTCGCTCAGCACCATCTTCTAACGCAGCTGATTGGTGCTTCTCCCTTCCCCTGAGTTTCAGGCATTCGTCACGAAAGTCAAAGTCACGGGGTCTCTAGAAGTACTCCGTACTCCGTAGATTGTAACTCCGTGTTTCATGCGAGCATACCCCGGTACCTGATCCTGCCGCTGCATAATAATGTCCCGTTTCTCCAGCCCATCGTACCCATCGAGGAGCTTGGACTTCGATGGATATGTCATATGTCAGCTCAGACCATCAGACCCTGTCACTTTGGCTGATCCGACAAAAGCCGTCAAAAGCCATGTGGCAAACCTCAGCCTGTCCGTGCGCGAGGGGAACTGGCCCAACCTTGTGTCACACCCATCGTGACGGTACAGGCACCCGGCACCCTGGCCTTCCTGCTTGGCTTCCAGTCTTGGAAAAGGTACGCACAGGCCAGATGGGCCAGCCTAACTTTCAACCAAATTCAGGAACTCTCCAAGCGGCACGTCGTCGATCGCTCGTGATGAACCGACTCTAGACAGCACTCGCATCACTCTGTTGTCATTTACATTTCGCCACGAGTGTTTTCTCTCAGATCATACAGGTCTGTACTCGCTTGTAATGACAGAAACCTTCGATATGGCTGCCCAGGTGGTCATCCCAAAGCACTGTGTAGGGGACGGGACCTAGGCATCACCAGTTGTTGCATGCATTACCCCCGGGTAGCACCACTCTACATACGGCCAAAAGGTTAGGTAGCCATTGTTCTTTAGTTGGTTGGAAGTATCCCAGCGAGCGTTGTCTCGAATTCAGCATATCATTCACCACCCGGACGTCTCTGTTGAACCAGCATTCAACACTCAGCAACTCATCATTAATCCTATCTATTCCCGTTAAGCGACATGCGGATGATTACTCGTATACCGTCCCTGCTGGGCCTGGTCATACTTTTCTCGTCCTTATTCTACTTGTACGAGAACCGCAATCTCATCGAGCATGGCAATCTCCATTCAGTCGACTATTGGCATAGCATCAAAGATGCTGCTGAAAGTCACATTCCACGTCTAAACCCCCATCACCAGAAGCCCCTGGCCAACTCTTCAAAGGCGGCTCCTGTTGAGACGATCAAGGCCAATACAACTGCTTCGCCATTACAGGTGGCTTTGCCTCAAGAGTCCTTGACCCCACCACCGGCCAAAGCTGAGGTTCCTCATAACCCGGCCAAGTCATCTGTGTCCGAAGCCCGCCGTGTGGCCATCCAATTGCCTGAACCAAGCTCTGCTAGAGATCAGAAATCCAAGACGACAACCTCTAAAGCTACCTCGAACTTCAAAGAACCCGGCCACGATAAACTCAGCAGCTCTCGCAAGACTGGTGCTAGTCAGTCACAGCCACTTGTCCCTGTCAAGTCTGGCAAATCTTTCTCCGCCATCCAAGGTGCCACCAAAAAGGGCCAACAATATAATGGTCCTCGCCGAAATAGCCTTCCCATGCCTTATCCTGCTGGAATGTTGTCCTAAGCGTCGAATTAAGTGTGGGGAGCAATTGTTTTGAGAAATCAATGGGATACGATTAATTATATTGATTGTCGAAAGCCCATCTCAGTGTTCGAAACGCTGTTTCCTACTTCAATATACCTGGAGATAGTAACGAAAAGCTGACCAGAGCAAGTAAATTAGTGTTGTTTATTATGTCAATTAAGAGCCTGAGCTCAACTTGAGATTACAAGATCTTCGGTGCCAACCAGACATGCGGAAGCCCGATCCTATCGGACTCGATGAAGTGGTGACAGAAATGTCAATCTGTATTGGCCATTACTGATACAAGAACGACGTGGAGCTCCGTTGGTATCCAGCTGAAGCACAGAGATACAGTTTCTGACGACTTAAGACCTCCTAAACCATACCGCAATCGCTTCAAGAGCTAGATAGGGAAACCTATACTCGTAGGTGAGAGTGGTCTAACTGAGGCGTCGTATGGAGACCAGATTGTAGCTCCACCTTGTCCCCGCGACCTTGATCCAGATGAAGCGCATATGAGTATCTGTTACACACCTGGTTAGCCCCTGGGAAATTCCACGTCCCGTATGTTGCAGACATACCCTATAATTCCAACCACTGCCAACCCGATCCCAAGGGCGCTCTCCGGGCCGACCGCCTCACGCTTCACGATCCAGCCTATGCTGATGATGAGCACTGTTTTCAGGTGACCGACAACCGTGCTGCTGACAGGACCCGCATGTGTGATTATGTAGAACTGCGACACATTGATCAACATGGCGCATATCCCACTCTAGTAGTTTCGTCAGCTCGCTCTCAGCCGTCCTCGATGGAACTCTTACCGCTGCGATCATGATCCATTGCTTTCGATCGACCTCGGCCCAGACTGGATACTTATCCATGAAGTAGCTCGAGATCGCCAGCATCAAACCTCCAATGGGCATTTGATTGTGAAGGAGTTGGGCACTACTCATCTTTAGTTTGCGGTAGTATGCTGAAACCCACACTGTATATAGTGCGCTCACGGTGACCCCCGACAGCGCAAATACTACCCCTGGTAATGAGCTTGATGACCTCGACGTAGCCGACTGAGCGACTGTTTCGACGTAAGAAACAACTGCCACGCCGACACACGCTGGAACCAAGGCTAGAGTCGCCAGAAAAGGGATCCGGGAGCCATAGATGAATAGATTGATCAACGCCGTCAATGGGGTCAAAAGAATACGGATGATCTGATAAAAGATGACGGATGAATAGGCCAGTGACAAGTTCATAAGGACCACATTAGCTGCCATGGCAAGCGTCAAGGGCAAAACTCCCATAAGACTTGTGCGAACTGGCGTAAACTTGGCTATTCCTGGCCTTGAGGCAAGCTGCAATGTGGTCCACGTGATAACAAAGTGGAATGAAACAAATCCCAACTGGCATTGACGAAATGCTGGAGTGGAGAAGATGGCTTTGTTCACGTAGACCTGGATGTTGCTCCTGTCAGCATTTTCCCAAGATGAAGGCTATATCTAAGAGTGTCTCACGATAGCGACCGTCGCCGTTGCATTGATGGCAACCCATCTGGCCGCGGAAGCATCCAAGGATCCTCTTTCTGTCGATTCCAACACTGGCTCTGCGTTGAGTATTGGGCCATTCTTTGGAAGAACCTGAGTTGTCTTTTCCATTTTGCTGCTCGACCGATGATGTTGGTGTCCGGGAATAAAGCACCAATTCCTCACACCAGGCTATGATAAAACCTCACTGCCTTTTGCCTGCCTGATTTACACGGTTTATGCTGAGTCAGACTGGATTTGCATTCAATACAGAGAGGTCCTATTGAAGGGCAGCACTGAGTAACGCAGAACGTGGATACCTCGACGGACGTGAATACGATATGGGACCACCCCACCATATCACTTGAAGTTTGACCAGCTCTACTCCAGAAACATACAGCCTGAGCCAGGTAATTAGATTATTCAGTCCCTTCGGTGCTTGTGAAACCAAAGATACCACCAGTCATGTATCCTGATGTACTGACAGTGCTGACGATACGCTGTGGGCCCTCTTTCCGTCGTCTTCAGCTGATACATGGACATCCAGGCATCCTACGTGCAGGTGAACTACTGAAATTCTAAAGTGATGAGAGTAGGTGTAGGAGCCTTCGCCTAGGATGAACAAGCACGCGGCAGACTGAAACATGCGCCATTTCACTCAGCTCCCCAGCCGACAGGCCGTATAGCCGCATGGGAAGCATTCGACTCTCGACGGTATAGCAGTCAAGGTCTATATCAAAAGTTTAAAAATACCTAATCACGTCAAAGTAAGTTCCAGGGCGCGGTAATTTTGGTTCAAAGTTAATACCTGGTACGAGCGGCAAAACGAAAATGGGTTCGAGGACGCCCGAGGCTGAGACTAGGTATCAACTGGGGTTACTATAGCCTGACCTAGAACAGCGGCCATCGTTCGAAACACTGTGCCCGTGTTAAACTCGGTCGGCAACTGGTCCATATTCAAGGATGCTTTCAGAAAGCCTAGACGCCACCTACTAATTGGATCGAACACATGGCTGTCGCACCACGTGCATTATGGCGTCGAGCATCATCTTTATTACAGCGCGGCATGCTCTGGCCTTCGGACCCGGCAAATATATCGTACGATGACGATGGCGATGGGGAACTGCGATCTTCATCTGATCGGTGACAGGTCTCGGCGACTTAAGAGGGACTGGAGATCGTCGCGCAGGTCAGTGTTGATGTCTCAAAGTCGCAGATCTTCCCGAAAACTCCTTAGTAAATTCGAGGCTTTAGGATAAGTTGGCTGATCAAGCGAGCCATTGCTAGGAAGCTTTGTTGTTGCCCTTCGATGGCCATTTTCATCCCGACGTGTCTGTGCGCAGAGTGCACATCCCTCTCGACGGCCAGTGCACCACGTACTATTGAATGCGCACCGACCAAAGTGATCCAATCGGAAGTCGGATAGAGTGACGGCCTGGCCCAAGGGACCATTCCTGTTCCTCTCAACTTGGCATATCCGCATGCCCCTCTTATCTCCACGCGGACGGAGCACGCATACGAGTATGCAAGTGTATTCTCTAGTAGGCTGGTCCACTTTGGGTGCCTACTTCCCAGAGATGAAGGAAATGCTTCAGGCCAGTTTAGAGATGGATTAATCGTTACCAACCATCGAATATGATTCTGAATCTCAAAAATATACGGAGGCCTCCAAAGGAAGGGAGGTCACGTCCAGGGTTGCCATGTATGGAGCAGAAGCGCAAATGTCAAGCATTATCCAAGAAGACGGCGAGCGTTGTTGTCGTGATTTTCATATTGATGAGAATTGCTCTCCATTTACTTGGATCAGGGAGCCAGAACACTAACCTTGCACGATCGAAAGAGTCGCCATTGCTCGATGTCCGTCAACTCCGCTCCTCGGTTGCGACACCATTCCAAAACACACGTCAACAGGATGTCTCTGGAAAGATAGCAAAACTGCCGAAAAGGTCGACATTTGACAGTAAAATTTCGCCGTCAAAGTTTGTGGAGACCCTCAAGAAACCCATAGCATCTACCTCTTGGTCATCATCGTCGTTCGAAGGAGGTCTTCATCCTAAAGACTTCTCTGTTGGCAAAAGCCCAAAGACAAGCAGCTCTGTACACCATGGGGCGCAGCAAGGAATGCGCATACCGAACTTCTCTCGAGATGAGGAGCTGGAGAACGCACTCAACCGCGTGATTCATCTGTTGCCAGGGGAGATGCTTATGCGTGATCTCCTGAGACCCGTTGAAGGGACGGGAAAAGACAAGTTGAGGGAGGTGGGCCTCCGGACTCGTTCTTACCAGGAGTATTTTGACGCTTGGGAAAGGTTACACTTTGTGACGGATGCAGATGGCATCACACGTATCAGGGATGATATCGTCTGGTACCTGACCCAGCTTGGAATCAGTGGCGACATCAATGGCCAGACCTCAGGCATATTGTCAACCCATTCAATCGGCCAACTCATTCGTGCTTATGAGACATACAAGTACTTTCTTGCTCAATTCGGGCAGTTGCTATTCCCATACACAGCACCCTTTGCAGCTAACCACATGTCGTTGCATCTGCAATTTGAGAGGGCTGGCCGAGGCATCGTCTTGACAGCTGGTGATGCACAGGCACATTTCCTTATGACAACAATACACTCTTTCCGTGAGGGTAGCCCCAAATACTACTTGAGGGACACACTGACCTTGGAAAATATAGGTCAACTCGGCTGTACTCTCCCTGTTGAGGTTATGTATCTCGGTGACTCTGATCTGTCCGAGGATTATCGGGCAGAGTTAGAGGCAATTGGAGGTGTTGTCACTCGAGATGTGTCTCAGATGGTCAACGATGATGGGTGGAAGTTGGCTGGATGGGCCATCAAACCTTTTGCCATCTTGCTCTCGAGTTTTCGGGAAGTGATTTTCATTGACGCAGACAGCGCATTCTTTCAGAATCCAGACGTCTTATTTGATGAACCGGCCTACCAGAAAACAGGGGCTCTTTTCTTCAAGGATAGGTTATTCATGCCCGAACCAAGAAAAAGGTGGGTGCAGCAAGTCCTACCGAGACCATTCTCTGCGCAGGTGAAGCAAAACCGGTTTTGGACGGGAGAAAGCAGTCATATGCAGGAATCGGGAGTGATCGTTGTCGACAAGTGGCAACATTTCATGGCTTTGTTACTGGTCACGAGAATGAACGGACCAGATCGAGACGGTGAAGAGAATAAAGGGACTGTTGGAGTTTACGACATGGTCTACGGTAGGTTGACTGATCATGCCGCCGAGAAGCTAGAGTGACAAACTGACTATTTGCAGGTGACAAGGAGACTTTCTGGTTAGGATGGGAACTGAGTGGGGACTTCCAATACTCATTTCACGGTGGTCAGGCTGGGACGATGGGTGTGGCCAACATATCTCATACTGTCATAGACGGTGCGAACGATGATATTGACAACCAAGACAGTGGCGACTTGTCAACAAGACGTGCTGACGGCGAGAAGAACTTGGACAGGCACACTATTTGCGCTCCTCAGCTGCTCCATCTAGACACCAACGGAAGGCCATTGTGGTTCAACGGGTGGGTAGTGGACAACAAATTTGCGGACAAATTGCATCAGAATTTTGCCTCATTTGAAGATTTTGTGGTAGAGCCTCCGGCACAGGACGTTTCGGAGCCGTGGAAACTACAACAGGACAACATGTGTTGCCTGACTACAATTTCCTCGCTGAGGTTCGAGTTCAGCAGGGAGGAGAAGGAGACATTGAACATGATCATCCGCCGTGCCAAAGAGGTAGAGGCAATAGTTGTTTGATAGACTGAGTTACTATACAAATTTGTCGAAATGATCACCTCGGCTCGCCGCAATGTCGAATACTTTTCATCATGCTAGGTAAGAATTGGAAGTGGAGGAGCACATGGCGCGTAGAAGCCAAACACACGTGAGGTGGACCGAGAGAAGGGCACAAGGCTCCACTATACTTGGCAGACCCATCATACCTGCCAATTAAAGCCTAGTGTCCCATTTAAGGTTAAAGATTACCTCATTTTCTGACATGGGCAAGCGAGGATATAAATGGGACGACACCAGATGCTTGTCTGCACGTACCACCCTCTATTGCTCTCCCATCGTCCGAGCGTTTCTGGCACTTACACAAGCATTCCCTTCACCTTCCATTCCCGGCGATCTCCCTCATTCCTGACGAGAGCTCGGGCTTTTTTCAAATCCCTCGCAGGCGTACAGCTGCCAAACTTGGCATTTCGAAGACGATATGGGATGTTCTAGAAGCTATTGTCAAGGAGGGGGACCCTACATTGCGCTCGAACACTGCCCGTGACGCTAGCTAGTGACAAAAAGAGTCCGGGTAAACATAATATGTCTCCAGGCTGGGTGAGAAGCGGACAGGCGCATTCCTCGGAATATCCCCCGGTGAGGGCAACAGTGATGCACTGCCCAAGAAAGAAGAAGAATGAAGACCTGAAGCTAGCTAGGTACGTTGCCCAAATGAGGGGCCCGCTCCACAACCAGGTCCCTGTTTTCGCTGGATCTCAAAGAGAGAATTGTTCTCCAAGATAGCATCTCAATCCCGATGATCGACATTGGGGATTTGGTTAGGTGGGTCAATGGATCTTCCATTCCGCAGCGGTGTCACTTTGATCTGCCTGACGCTGGAAACACCTCACTTGGAAGCATCAACGTAGTGATGCTACGAACTCAGAAAGGTAGCCTCTGCCGGGGCTTGGGCGACTTGGGCAGCTTGGACCAGGAACAACGTGGTTGACAGATTATCTGTGCGTGGAAAGGATTCTCCCGGGAAGGGTAGGCAGGAATTACCCTACAAAAACTTAGCTGCCCAGGACCCTAGCCCTAGACACGATAACTTGTCCTGTCTGTGGAACCTGGAATTGACCGGACCATGTTCCGATGCTCCAACTAATTTTTCTCCTGGATCGTTTGTGCTGCCCGCCGCCCGTCGAGCAAAGTCTCTCGGCTGCTGCAAACAATCATGTCTGACTGATCTGATTCCATCTCTTGGACCATATTTCGCCGCTGCACATGGATGTTGATGTTGCAAACCAAGGATTATGACAGAGCAGTTCCCCAGAGCCATCGCATTGGACCGTTCACAAGCACTGGGTCCATCCCCGCTTCGTGACGCTTCTCTTGTGCGAAATACAAGGGTGACAAGTGCAAACACATCGGGGTGAGATGTATGTTCACGGGCCTACTGGTGCCCTTTGTGGCTCTGTGCAGACCATGCGCCACGTGGGAACAACCAAGTTGTCGGCTCAGATGCCATCAGCCAGGTGTGGTGTCTCGTCCTGGCTGTCCGGCCGCTACCCATGTCGGGTGGCTGTTTGAGAAAATACGCGATAAAATACCACTATTGATATCGCAAGAATGCTTATTGAGAGCTCGGATCATGTGCCCGGACCACCACCCTAACTCCACTGTTGAGCTCGTCCCAACCGTACCAGCATAGTGGTAAGAATGACTGCGGCAGCGGCGAAGTGGCGCCTCTCGCTACGTCAAGACACGTCATGATGCCACTCCAAGATTCCCATCTCAGCATCATGAACATGTAGCATGAACATGTAGCATGAACATGTAGCATGAACATGTAGCATGACCATGGTGCTTTTTATGTGCGTTGATATCCGTGAGTCGATATTTTACGGAGTTAGAAGTGGCATGAAAGTATACCTGAGTTTGGGGAATGGATGCATGGCGATGTAGCCGCCACCCTCCAACCCTCTTTGTGCGGGAACGTCAAAGGTCTACTTGATGGCTGAGCGCCTCCTCGTGTACCTCGTGGGAAAGCGATCTGCAGGAGGGTCCGTGCGCGGTACCTGAAACTCCTTCCCGAGGATGCGGCTCGCTGTCAGGGATCTCAGATGGGGAAGTGTACTCGAACGCAAGCGCATACGCATACTCGATTTCGGGAAGAACTGGAGCAACTATGCTAAGCACGTCGCTGCAGATCGAGTGGATCTCGCACAAAATTCCAAACCTAACACTCCCGTGCATGTGTCACGTGACTCGCACTTCAGCCTCACTTCCTGTCGCGTCTGGTCGCGTCGCTTGAGGTCCTACAATTCCGAAGTGCAACTCCAAAGTGCAAGACGGAAGAACCTAGTATATTGAGGGGCGAAAAGAGACAATGATTAGTTTTAGTTGTACTCATTTCACGATGGTGCGCTTTGCGAACAACTGAAAAGTTCTTCTGCCATCCTGTGTATGTCCTCCACTTGTCCTCACGAGCATCCGGGGATCGACGGACGGTACCCACGTCAGAGACCCGATGCCGCTGACTCTGGACCCGGTTTTGACGCTGTGACCAAGTAGCAGGCAGTGATATCTCCTGCTCATGGTGACCCTCGCCACGACATGCTCCACCTCCCAACTGGCTGTATGCTTTCAACTCATGGCGCATTCTCACGATGAGGTGAGGAAGCTGTGGGTCTACCACGGCCATTGTATGTTCATTTCTCCCTCCCTAACTCTGGAAAGTGGATCCACACGATGGGATCTTAGCAAGACCTTCAGCTTCAGTCTCGAGAATGCTCGTCCCAGGCTAGTGGCGCTGGTCTGGATGAATTCAAATGACCAATACCATCAGCTAGCCCTTGCAATCTCGATCACATCAGGATGTCCTTGACGACCATACTTTTCGTGGAGACATGTCCCACCAGGCACTATTTGCTAGTCCTGGTCGGTAACGCAACCAAGGTAGGTTAATGGCATCGCGCACCACTAGGCCACTTCCCAGGACGGTTTCCTCATCTTCGGACTTGCATGGGTCCCCACGTCCCGACCTGAAGAGTTTCCAATATGGGATCCGTCGCCCACCACAATCGTGGGAGCAAGAAGAGCACTGACCAGGTAGGGAGCATGTTCGATGTCTCTTATGATCCTAGAAGGAGTTGATAGCCTCGCCCAACGTTCCTTTCTTCTCCTCGACAGTTTTCATCAGTGAGGTCTCACCAGGGAGTTATTCCTTCGTTCAAGGCGATCTTTACCGTCATGTTGTACATTCTTTTTATGTTTTGCGCCCTTGTGGGCTTCAATCCTCTCGTTGCTCGTGTCTATGCAGCGCCAGGAGCATTGAGCTATGGCGTCCCTTATGGCGCTGAAGCCATTTTCGACCATGCTCCCAGTGCCAAACATTTTAGCACCGACCCGCCCGCTGCGCCCTTCGCTCACGACCTTCGTGGTAGGAGGGAAAAGGTAAGACGTCAAGCTACTACTAACACCGCAGCACAGACCCAGGCACAGCAGACCCAGGCACAGCAGACCCAGGCACAGCAGACCCAGGCACAGCAGACCCAGGCACAGCAGACCCAGGCACAACAGACCCAGGCACAGCAGACCCAGGCACAGCAGA